>NC_041384.1:724541352-724607795 GCF_002162155.2 Triticum dicoccoides
GATGCCGTCTCCGTTCCCGCTCCGATCGGGACAAGGAGCATCGGCTCCGTCTTCTCCACGCCGCCGGCGCCCTCGCTCGGGCGTGATCTCGTGGTCCACACCGCGGCGCCGCCGTCCGCTGCGGACTCCGCAGGCGTCGTCCCGCCGCTCCTGCCGCAAGCGGATCACACCGCCCCGCTGGCGGGGTTGGCGGCGTCCGCCCCGGCTGCGGGCCTTGCGGCGTCCGCACCGGCCGTGAGCTTTGCGGCGCCCGCCCTGGCTGCGGTCCCGCCTCCTGCCGCATCGGCTTCGGTGCCTCCGGCTGCCTCCATGGTGTTTGCACCCCAGGCAGCCTCCTCGATGGGATCGTCTTCGCCGCCGCCGTTTCACGTCGGTCATCTCATCACCATCAAGCTCTCCGTCGACAACTACATCTTCTGGCGTGCGCAGGTTCTCCCGCTCTTGGGGAGTCACTACCTGCTAGGCTACGTCGACGGATTGCTTCCCTGCCCACCAGCGCTGGTAGACAGCGTGCACGGTCCGGTCTACAATCCGGCCCATCGCGTCTGGACGGGGCAGGACCAGGCGAACCTCTCCTCCATCCAGGGGTCGCTCTCGCCGGCAGTTGTCGGCCTTGTTGTCTTCGCGAAGACGTCTCATGAGGCCTGGACCATCCTTGAGCGCACCTTTTCAGCGCAGTCCCAGGCTCGTGTCTCTGCACTCCGTCGTCAGCTTGGAGAGTGTCAGAAGCTTGACTCCACTGCCACTGAGTTCTACAACAAGGTCAAGGGCCTCGCCGACACATTGGCCTCCATTGGACAGCCCCTAACCGACTCCGAGTTCAACTCGTTTATTGTCAATGGTCTTGATGAGGAGTATGATGCCTTAGTCGAGATCATCAACGAGCGGGGCAACTCGACACCCATGCTGGCACACGAGGTTTTCTCTCGGCTCCTTCTCACTGAGCAACGGGTCGAGACTCGCCGCACCAGGGGCACTGGCTCCCTCTCGGCCAACGCTGCCACCAAGGGTGGCCGCTCTTCTTCATCACCCCGGTCTCCCTTGGGGCTGCCACCGTCGCCCGCCTCGGCCCCCCCACCTACTGCGACCTTACCGGGTGCTGGTGGTCCACGTGTGTGCCAGCTTTGTGGCCGCGATGGGCACTGGGCCTCCAAGTGTCATAAGCGCTTCCAGCGAAGCTTCCTTGGTCTTGGCAATGACGGCAAAGATACACGCAACAATGCCCGTCAGGTCGCCATGGCTGATCGTCCCTCGCCGCAGAAGCAACAGGGACACACTCAGTCCTACTCCATCGATCCACACTGGTACATGGACTCTGGGGCGACAGAGCATCTGACCAGCGAGATGGGAAAGCTTCACACTCGTGAACCCTATCATGGCTCCGACAAGATCCACACCGCCAATGGAGCAGGTATGCACATATCTCATATTGGTCAAGCATCTCTTCTCACTAGACATGCCAATAGGAGTCTTCAGCTTCGCAATGTTCTTCGAGTTCCATCTGTGACCCGTAATTTTCTTTCAGTTCCTAAACTCACACGTGATAATAATGTACTTTGTGAATTTCACCCTTTTGATCTTTTTATTAAGGATCGGGGCACGAGGGACATTCTTCTTAGTGGGCGGTTGTGCCAGGGCCTCTACCGTCTGGAGCATCCTGGCGTCGCCCGTGTTTTCAGTGGAGTTCGGGTCTCTCCGTCACAGTGGCATGCTCGTCTTGGTCACCCGGCCACACCTATTGTCCGTCATATTTTGCGTCGTCATGAGCTTCCTAGTTTGTCTAGTAATAAAGATGTAGCAGTGTGTGATGCTTGTCAGCAGGGGAAGAGTCATCAACTTCCTTTTTCGGAGTCCAGTCGTGAGGTGAAACATCCTTTAGAACTTGTGTTTTCAGATGTATGGGGTCCTACTCAGACTTCTGTCAGTGGTCATAATTACTATATCAGTTTCGTTGATGCTTATAGTCGCTTTACCTGGCTTTACCTTATTAAACGCAAATCTGATGTGTTTGATATTTTTGTTCAGTTTCAAAAACATGTTGAACGTCTTCTCAAGCACAAAATTGTTCATGTCCAGTCGGACTGGGGGGGGGCGAGTATCGCAACCTCAACTCCTTCTTTCAGTCGCTTGGGATAGCTCATCGTTTAGCATGTCCACATACACATCAGCAGAATGGTTCAGTCGAACGTAAGCATCGTCATATTGTTGAAGCTGGTCTTACTCTTTTGGCCCATGCATCTGTTCCGTTTCGGTTTTGGAGTGATGCTTTCACCACTGCATGCTTTCTCATCAACCGTACTCCCACTCGTGTTTTAAACATGAAGACTCCCATTGAGGTTCTCCTTAATGAACAACCTGGTTATACCTTTTTCAAGGTATTTGGATGTGCTTGCTGGCCGCATCTTCGTCCATATAATAAGCGCAAGCTTGAGTTTCGTTCTAAGAAGTGTGTTTTTCTTGGCTATAGCTCTCTTCATAAAGGTTACAAATGTCTTCATGTTCCCACTAATCGTGTCTATATATCTCGGGACGTCGTGTTTGATGAGCATGTTTTTCCCTTTGCCAAACTTCCTGTGTCCACTGTCGAACCACCATCTCTGCATTCATCCTCTGTTGCTTCTGACAAATTTGATGATGTTGCATACTCTCCTTTGCTGTTACCTAACCATGGTGCAGGAACCGGACGTGGGGCTCGTTTGGAGCTTTTGGAGGATTCACCATCATCATCACCGCCTTCTGATGGGCACGTTGATCGCCCTATGTTGCATGGCATCGATTTGTGTGCCCATGCATGGTCACCCGAAGAGCCCGTCGCGCCGAGCATCTCCACTGCTCAGTCCGTTACGCCAGCGACCACCGAGTCTCCAGCGGCTCGGCCCTCTTCGCCAGCGGCCGCCGAGTCTTCAGCGGCTCGGCCTGTCACGCCGTCTTCGCCCGCGGCTCGGCCCGTCACGCCGTCTTCGCCTGCAGCTCGGGTCCGCGACGCTGTCCTCACGTCGCCTTCATCCGCGGATCGGCCCGCGACATCGGCCGCGCCACGGCCCACTATGTCGGGCTCGCCATCGGCCCGGTCTGTGACGCCGGCGTCGCCAGCTGCTTCGTCTGCTCTGCCGGTTTCGCCGGTGAGCCGACCTTCTTCGCCGACCGAGCCCGAGGCTACTGTGTCTGGCTCCTCGTCACCGGCTGACTCGTCAACATCGCCGTCCTCCAGCCCGTTGCAGGCTGCTCCGTCGACCTCGGTGGTTCCTGTGTCCCGACCACATACACGCAGTCGCAGTGGCATTTTCAAACCTAAGGAACGTAAGGATGGTACGGTTGCTTGGTTGGCTGCTTGTTTGGCTGCTGCTGTTGCGGATCCATCTTCTGAGCCTCGCTCATATCAGGCTGCCCTGCGCATTCCACATTGGCGAGAGGCTATGGAGCAGGAGTTTCATGCTCTCCTTCGTAACAAGACATGGACTCTCGTTCCTCCACCACCACGGGTAAATATTATTGACTCAAAATGGGTATTCAAAGTGAAGAAGCATTCGGATGGATCTATTGAGCGTTACAAAGCGCGACTTGTTGCTCGCGGTTTTCGGCAGCGCCATGGTCTTGACTATGAGGACACCTTCAGTCCTGTCGTCAAGCCTACCACTATTCGGCTTCTTCTCTCCATTGCAGTTTCTCGTGGTTGGTCACTTCGTCAACTTGATGTGCAGAATGCTTTTCTACATGGTTTTTTGGAGGAAGAGGTTTATATGAAACAGCCGCCTGGTTTCTCTGATCCTGATCGTCCTGACTATATCTGTCGTCTCTCCAAAGCACTATATGGTTTGAAGCAAGCTCCTCGTGCCTGGCATGCCCGCCTTGCCTCTGCCCTTCGTGCTCATGGGTTTGTGCCGTCCACTGCTGACACTTCATTATTTCTTCTACAGAAGCCAGAAGTCACTATGTATCTTTTGGTATATGTCGATGATATTATCCTTGTCAGCTCTTCTCAGTATGCTGCTGATGCTCTTGTCTGCTCTCTTGGTGCTGATTTTGCGGTCAAAGATCTTGGGAAGCTTCACTACTTTCTTGGAGTTGAGGTCACTTCTCGTGCTACTGGTCTTGTTCTTACGCAGAAGAAGTACTCCTTGGAGTTGTTACAAAGAGCGGGCATGCTGAAGTGCAAACCGACCACCACACCCATGTCGTCTACTGACAAGATAACAACTGTTGATGGTGAGCTTTTGTCTCCTGCGGATGCCACAGAGTACAGGAGCATTGTTGGTGGACTTCAGTACTTGACGATCACGAGACCAGATATCTCTTATGCTGTTAACAGGGTTTGTCAGTATCTTCAGGCTCCCAGAGATACTCATTGGGCTGCTGTTAAACGCATTCTTCGTTATGTTCAGTTCACCCTGACATTTGGTATGCATATTCGGCCGACTTCCTCTCGGGTCCTTTCGGCCTTCTCTGATGCAGATTGGGCTGGTAGCCCAGATGACAGGCGATCCACGGGGGGTTATGCAGTATTCTTTGGCCCTAATTTGATCGCCTGGAGTGCTCGGAAACAGGCTACTGTGTCACGTAGCAGTACTGAAGCTGAGTACAAGGTTGTGGCTAATGCTACTGCAGAGATTATTTGGGTGCAGTCTTTGCTTCAGGAGTTGGGTTTGTCTCAACCACAGCCTCCTATTCTTTGGTGTGATAACATCGGTGCTACATACCTTTCTGCAAATCCAGTATTTCATGCCCGAACGAAACACATTGAAGTTGACTATCACTTTGTACGGGAACGTGTATCACAGAAGCAACTCCAGATCAAGTTTATCTCATCTAAGGATCAACTTGCAGACATCTTCACTAAGCCTTTACCACTGCCACAGTTTGAGGCTGGTAGGCGCAATCTTACCCTTCTCAGTTCTTTAGAAAGTGGCTAAGATTGAGGGAGGGTGTTAGACTATGTATAGCTTCTGTACCTATGTACGTATTGTAACAGAACCATTATATATAATGAGATAAGCCACCCCTAGAGGGTTGTGCTGGTTCCCAAAACTTATTGTCTTACACTCACCCTCTTTCGTGCCAGAGCTCTGGCCTTTGGCGTTTGGTTGCTCTAGGTGAGTCGACGACGGCAAGCGGGGATTGCCTGGTTCCGCTCCTGTGGCTTCCTCCGATCCCAGCCATCCAGGTTCTAGGGTGAACATGTCCATCATTCAATGGTGCGGCGCCCTCGAGCCGGGCGAGGAGGCAGGGGCCTTCTTTGATGATGGATCTGGTAGGCTACGTCTTCTCCAAGTCCTGGAGTTATTGGCAACGGCATGCCTTGTTTTGTCGTCGTTTCCCTCTCCTGAGCCGGCTGTCGCCTCCTCCTTGGCTCTGTGCGTGCAAGAGGTCGCTGGCATCTCCAAGCATTTGCTCTTTGTCTTATCTCTAGCTTGTTGTATGTGAGCATTGTGAGCTGTCCCCCGGCGCCTCTGTACCTTTCGCCGTTTTTCTGTTCTTTTTCTTTGTGTGGTGTGTGGTTGTAATCTTACATTGTTATCCTGGCCGGTTGATGGCTTTGTTAGTTTAAAGCCGGGCTCATCTGGAGCCTTCGTTCTAAAAAAAGAAAGATCACATAAGGGCATGCCAGTTGGGGATATAGAGATTACGCTTAATCAACAAACGATTAATTATTAAGTCCACCATTTACCTGAACAACGGTCTCAACCAACAACTATCTCAACATCGGCCAATCCAACCAATACAGTATGTACAAACAACAGAAGACTGAGGTGCAAGGAACCATCCAACCAACATCCTCACACAACTTATCTGTTACAACTTGCGAGCATTTTGGAAACATGAATGCGCCCATCAGACCAGTGGCGCAAGAATAATTAGCGAAGTGAAACAGTACGGTTAGAAAGTACAACTGGGACTTCGCTGATGGCAAAAATGGAAAAATCCCATTCGGCTAAGTTGATGTAGAGTCACTATTGGACGATAACTCTGGTTTCCTTGAAGCTTTCCAAATAATAAACACAGAATAAGCAGGCATAACAACCATGTAAGACCGAATCATGTACTTCATTGCCCTTTCACACCTCTCGGTAAACCCCCTTAAAAAGGCGGAGAAAGCAGAAGAAGGATCAGCTGGGCTGAAACCATGCACAAAAAAGTCGCAGTTAAAATCGTGTGATGCTCCATACCTCACATTTTTTTTTCTTTTTTCGATAAAGGGCGCTTTTATTAACTCAAAATGTAGCATCGAGCGGATACAAAACATAAAGAACGACACCCGGCCTCTGCATAGCTAAGATGCACACAGACATCAAACAAACAGTCTGACAAAAAAATATAAAAACGACAAAGTGGCAACAGTAAAGCCATATGCGGCCGACAGAGAAGGTGGATCGATTCGAAGATTATGCTGCCACCCATGTTGGGTAAAAACCTCTCTGGCCACCCGCTCCAACCGCATACACACCGCCTTGAAAAGCGATTGGTACTCCATTCGGTGCAGAGTAGACCACATACGAAGCCAGTGCATACAACGGTAAATAACCTGCATAGGAGAAGAGATTTTGTCATTAAATACACAATCATTTTTACATAGCCAAAGCGACCATAGTAAGGCAGACGCTCCCACCCGTATTAGCGTACTAAAAGTATTTGGTATTCCATCAAGCCACTGACCATATATATTGGTAACACTTGTTGGTGGATACAAATTTGACGCTATTTGGATAACTGACCATGTAGAACGCGCAAACTTGCATTGAAAGAAGAGATGTTTGATTGTCTCATCATGAGTACAAAAACTACATTTCTTGCTTCCTTTCCAGTTGCGTCGAGCGAGGTTGTCTTTAGTTAGCACAACTCCTCTCCGAAGATACCACATGAAAATCTTAACTTTTAGTGGCATCTTCGATTTCCAGATTTGTTTATTATTGGCCACTGGAATCTCTGTGTGCGATAGTGCACGATACATAGAGTCAACTGTGAAGGACCCAGATGTAGTAAGATTCCAGCGAAAGACATCCCGGCCTTGTGTCAAGTTAATCGAATCCAAACGGGATAGAAGATGTTGCCATGACACAAGACGGGTTCCAACCAAATCCCTTCAAAATGATATATCTGGTGGAGAAGTGGTCATCACATGCGCAAGAGTATCGTTCTTATCACGTACAATGCGGTACAAGGCTGGGTACTGTTCTCGGAGAGTGGTATTTCCTAGCCACTTGTCCTCCCAGAAGCGTATCTCCGAGCCGTCCTTTATCGCGAAGGATCCGAAACGAAAAAGATGTTTCTTTACCGCCATCAGACCAGCTCCATACCTCACATAATCCAGGTTCTTCCGCACACGTTCAAGGTGGTCCAAATGAAATTCGTAGTTACCTCTAGCAATCATCCTAAGCCTATCTTCATGTTCACCCTACAAAAAAAATGATACTACAAAATAAGCTAGGATGGCAGTACGCAATGTAAATGAAGATAAACTGTTGCAAGTGATGCTGTCATGAATCCTCTCATGTCACGTAGGAGGTGATGAAGGCAGAAATATATCAGTAACGATATATGGTATGATCATTATGGATATACAGTACATACAAATAAACAGAGTGGTAAATAGTATGCAAATGTGCTTGCTTTGAAGCTACGCAAAGGTGGTTTCTTTTGTGCTCCCTCTGTGATTTAAAACGTCTTATATTAGTTTACAGATGCAGTACATCTGTAGTAGAAGAAACAACGACACTGCAACAAGAAATAGCAGCAATCTCTGGAAGAAGGGACAGTAGCAATACATGCGAGGAAGCATATCTCTGTTGGAGAAGTGCATGGATGAACCCGGGTACATATGAACCCACTTTGAAAAACACATTTATAAATAAATTCTAAAAAAATGTGAAAAAAATTGCACGGGTACGTGTAACACCCCCGGTTTCCAATAATCGATTTTCATAAATCGTGCTTTCGGACTCTCTTTATCCATGTTTAACCAGTCCATCAATTCATAAATCCGACTCTTTAGTTGTGTCGGGCTCGCCAAGATAGTCGAAATGCACTACCTATTTCCTCGAATCGGACTCCGGGTTCGTCTCCTATGATTTATCTCAATGCCATGGCTTATATTATAGGGAATTTCAAAATATTCTCTAATTCAGGAAATAGAAAAAAAAACTGAACCTTATCTCTTACCTCTCCCTCACAATGTGAGCTCTCCTTGTCCATAGGAGGTGTGCTCATAGTTCAGACCCATATGCCTGTTGGGGAACGTAGCAGAAATTCAAAATTTTCCTACGTATCACCAAGATCTATCTATGGAGAGACCAGCAACGAGTAGAAAGAAAGTGCATCTACATACCCTTGTAGATCGCTAAGCGGAAGCGTTCAAGTGAACGGGGTTGATGGAGTCGTACTCGTCGTGATTCAAATCACCGATGACCAAGTGCCGAACGGACGGCACCTCCGCGTTCAACACACGTACAGCCCGATGACGTCTCCCATGCCTTGATCCAGCAAGGAGAGAGGGAGAGGTTGAGGAAGACTCCATCCAACAGCAGCACAACGGCGTGGTGGTGATGGAGGAGCGTGGCAATCCTGCAGGGCTTCGCCAAGCACCTACGGGAGAGGAGGAGGTGTCACGGGAGGGAGGGAGGCGCCAAGGGCTCAGGTATGGATGCCCTCCCTCCCCTCCACTATATATAGGGGCAGGGGAGAGGGGGGAGGCGCAGCCTTGCCCCTTACTCCAAGAAAGGGGTGCGGCTAAGAGGGGGGGGAGGAGTCCATCCTCCCCAAGGCACCTCGGAGGTGCCTTCCCCCTTGAGGACTCTTCCCTCTAGGGTTCCCTAGGCGCATGGGCCTCTTGGGGCTGGTGCCCTTGGCCCATGTAGGCCAAAGCGCACCCCCTACAGCCCATGTGGCCCCCCGGGGCAGGTGGCCCCACCCGGTGGGCCCCCGGGACCCTTCCGGTGGTCCCGGTACAATACCGATGACCCCGAAACTTGTCCCGATGCCCGAAACAGGACTTCCTATATATAAATCTTTACCCCCGGACCATTCCGGAACTCCTCGTGACGTCCGGGATCTCATCCGGGACTCCGAACAACATTCGGTAACCACATACAAGCTTCCTTTATAACCCTAGCGTCATCGAACCTTAAGTGTGTAGACCCTACGGGTTCGGGAGACATGCAGACATGACCGAGACGTTCTCCGGTCAATAACCAACAGCGGGATCTGGATACCCATGATGGCTCCCACATGTTCCACGATGATCTCATCGGATGAACCACGATGTCAAGGACTCAATCGATCCCGTATACAATTCCCTTTGTCTAGCGGTATTTTACTTGCCTGAGATTCGATCGTCGGTATACCGATACCTTGTTCAATCTCGTTACCGGCAAGTCACTTTACTCGTTCCGTAACACATCATCCCGTGATCAACTCCTTGGTCACATTGCGCATATGATGATGTCCTACCGAGTGGGCCCAGATATACCTCTCCGTTTACACGAAGTGACAAATCCCAGTCTCGATCCGCATAAAACAATAGATACTTTCGGAGAAACCTGTAGTGCACCTTTATAGTCACCCAGTTACGTTGTGACGTTTGATACACCCAAAGCACTCCTACGGTATCCAGGAGTTACACGATCTCATGGTCAAAGGAAGAGATACTTGACATTGGCAAAGCTCTAGCAAACGAACTACACGATCTTTGTGCTATGCTTAGGATTGGGTCTTGTCCATCACATCATTCTCCTAATGATGTGATCCCGTTATCAACGACATCCAATGTCCATAGCCAGGAAACCATGACTATCTGTTGATCACAACGAGCTAGTCAACTAGAGGCTCACTAGGGACATATTGTGGTCTATGTATTCACACGTGTATTACGATTTCCGGATAATACATTTATAGCATGAATAAAAGACAATTATCATGAACAAGGAAATATAATAATAATACTTTTATTATTGCCTCTAGGGCATATTTCCAACAGTCTCCCACTTGCACTAGAGTCAATAATCTAGTTCACATCGCCATGTGATTAACACTCACAGGTCACATCGCCATGTGACTAATACCCAAGAGTTTACTAGAGTCAGTAGTCTAGTTCACATCACTATGTGATTGACACTCAATGAGTTTTATGTTTGATCATGTTGCTTGTGAGAGAGGTTTTAGTCAACGGGTCTGAACCTTTCAGATCCGTGTGTGCTTTACAAATCTCTATGTCATCTCCTAGATGCAGCTACCACGCTCTATTTGGAGCTATTCCAAACAACTGTTCTACTTGGAGCTATTCTAAATTATTGCTCCATTATATGTATCCGGTCTCTCTACTCAGAGCTATCCGGATAGGTGTCAAGCTTGCATCATCATAACCTTTACGACGAACTCTTTTACCACCTCCATAATCGAGAAAATTCCTTAGTCCACTAGTTACTAAGGATAACTTTGACCGCTGTCCTGTGATCCATTCATGGATCACTCTTGTACCCCTTGACTGACTCATGGCAAGGCACACTTCAGGTGCGGTACACAGCATAGCATACTGAAGAGCCTACGTCTTAAGCATAGGGGACGACCTTCGTCCTTTCTCTCTATTCTGCCGTGGTCGAGCTTTAAGTCTTAACTTCGTACCTTATAATTCAGGCAAGAACTTCTTCTTTGACTGATCCATCTTGAATACCTTCAAGATCATGTCAAGGTATGTGCTCATTTGGAAGTATTATTAAGCATTTTGATCTATCCTTATAGATCTTGATGCTCAATGTTCAAGTAGCTTAATCCAGGCTTTCCATTGAAAAACACTTTCAAAATAACCCTATATGCTTTCCAGAAATTCTACGTCATTTCTGATCAACAATATGTCAACAACATATACTCATCAGAAATTCTATAGTGCTCCCACTCACTTCTTTGGAAATACAAGTTTCTCATAAACTTTGTATAAATCCAAAATCTTTGATCATCTCATCAAAGCGTACATTCCAACTCCGAGATGCTCACTCCAGTCCTTAGAAGGATCGCTGGAGCTAGCATACCTTTTAGCATCCTTAGGATCGACAAAAACTTTCTGATTGTATTACATACAACCTTTCCTTACGAAAACTGGTAAGGAAACTCGTTTTGACATCCGTCTGCCAGATTTCATAAATGCAGCTAATGCTAACATGATTCCGACGGACTTAAGCATCGCTACGGATGAGAAAATCTCATCATAGTCAACTCCTTGAACTTGTGAAAAACTCTTCGCCACAAGTCGAGCCTCATAGACGGTGACATTACCATCCACGTCCATCTTCTTCTTAAAGATCCATTTATCTTAATGGCTTGCCGATCATCGGGCAAGTCCACCAAAGTCCATGGATCCGTTCTCGGATTTTATGGCCTCGAGCCATTTATCGGAATCCGGGCCCACCATCGCTTCTCCATAGCTCGTAGGTTCATTGTTGTCCAGCAACATGACTTCCAAGACATGATTACGTACCACTCTGAAGTAGTACGCATCCTTGTCATCCCACGAGGTTTGGTAGTGACTTGATCCGAAGTTTCATGATCAATATCATAAGCTTCCACTTCAATTGGTGTAGGTGCCAGAGGAACAACTTCCTGTGCCCTGCCACACACTAGTTGAAGAGACGGTTCAATAACCTCATCAAGTCTCCACCATCCTCCCACTCAATTCTTTCGAGAGAAACCTTTCCTCGAGAAAGGACCCGATTCTAGAAACAATTCATATTGCTTTTGGATCTGAATTAGGAGGTATACCCAACTGTTTTGGGTGTCCTATGAAGATGTATTTTATCCGCTTTGGGTTCGAGCTTAATCCTGAAACTTTTTCACATAAGCGTCACAGCCCCAAACCTTTAAGAAACGACAACTTAGGTTTCTCTAAACCATAATTCATACGGTGTCATCTCAACGGAATTACGTGGTGCCCTACTTAAAGTGAATGTGGTTGTCTCTAATGCCTAACCCATGAACGATAGTGGTAATTCGATAAGAGACATCATGGTACGCACCATATCCAATAGGGTGCAACTATGATGTTCGGACACACCATCACACTATGGTGTTCCAGGCGGTATTAATTATGAAACAATTTCCACAATGTCTTAATTGTGTGCCAAAACTCGTAACTCAGATATTCATCTCTATGATCATATCATAGACATTTTATCCTCTTGTCACAATGATCTGCTACTTCACTCTGAAATTACTTGAACCATTCAATAATTCAGACTTGTGTTTCATCAAGTAAATATTCTCAACATCTACTCGAATCATCTGTGAAGTAAGAACATAACGATATTCACTGCATGCCTCAGCACTCATTGGACTGCACACATCAAAATGTGTTACTTCCAACAAGTTGCTATCTTGTTCCATCTAATTGAAACCGAGGCTTTTCAGTCATCTTGCCTATGTGGTATGATTTGCATATCTCAAGTGATTCAAAATCAAGTGAGTCCGAACGGTCCATTTGCATGGAGCTTCTTCATGCATATATACCAATAGACATGGTTCGCATGTCTCAAACTTTTCAAAAATGAGTGAGTCCAAAGATCCATCAACATGGAGCTTCTTCATGCGTTTTATACCATTATGACTTACATGGCAGTGCCACAAGTAAGTGGTACTATCATTACTATCTTATATCTTTTGGCATGAAAATGTGTATCACTACGATCGAGATTCAATAAACCATTCAGGTTTAATACTAATCTTGATGGTAGAGGGAGCGTGCGATGTTTGATCACATCAAACTTGGAAACACTTCCAACATATATCGTCAGCTCACCTTTAGCTAGTCTTCGTTTATTCCGTAGCTTTTATTTCGAGTTACTAACACTTAGCAACCGAACCGGTATCCAATACCCTGGTGCTACTAGGAGTACTAGTAAAGTACACATTAACACAATGTATATCCAATATACTTCTATCGACCTTGCCAGCCTTCTCATCTACCAAGTATCTAGGGTAATTCTGCTCTAGTGGTTGTTCCCCTTATTACAGAAGCACTTAGTCTCGGGTTTGGGTTCAACCTCGGGTTTCTTCATTGGTGCAGCAGCTGATTTGCCGTTTCATGAAGTATCCCTTCTTTCCCTTGCCCTTCTTGAAACTAGTGGTTTCATCAACCATCAACAATTGATGCTCCTTCTTGATTTCTACTTTCGCGGTGTCAAACAACGCGAATATTTCAAGGATCATCATATCTATCCCTCATATGTTATAGTTCATCACGAAGCTCTAGCAGCTTGGTGGCAATGACTTTGGGGAAACATCACTATCTCATCTGGAAGATCAACTCCCACTCGATTCAAGTGATTGTTGCACTCAGACAATCTGAGCACAAGCTCAACGATTGAGCTTTTCTCCCTTAGTTTGCAGGCTAAGAAAATTGTCGGAGGTCTTATACCTCTTGACGTGAGCACGAGCCTGAAATCCCAATTTCAGCCCTCGAAACATCTCATATGTTCCGCGATGTTTCGAAAACGTCTTTGGTGCCTCTACTTAAACCATTTAACTGAACTATCACGTAGTTATCAAAACGTGTATGTTCGATGTTCGAAACATCCACAAACGACGTTTGGGGTTCAACACACTGAGCAGTGCATTAAGGACATAAGCTTTCTACTGTTCGCATAATCGCTACTATCAACTTTCAACTATATTTTCTCTAGGAACATATCTAAAACAGTAGAACTAAAGCGCGAGCTACGACATAATTTGCAAAAGGTCTTTTGACTATGTTCAAGATAATTAAGTTCATCTTATGAACTCCCACTCAGATAGACATCCCTCTGGTCATCTAAGTGATCACATGATCCGAGTCAACTAGGCCGTGTCCGATCATCACGTGAGACGGACTAGTCATCATCGGTGAACATCTTCATGTTGATCGTATCTACTATACGACTCATGCTCGACCTTTCGGTCTCCGTGTTCCGAGGCCATGTCTGTACATGCTAGGCTCGTCAAGTTAACCCTAAGTGTTTTCGCTGTGTAAAACTGTCTTACACCCGTTGTATGTGAACGTAAGAATCCATCACACCCGATCATCACGTGGTGCTTAGAAGCGACGAACTGTAGCAACGGTGCACAGTTAGGGGAGAACACTTCTTGAAATTTTTGTAAGGGATCATCTTATTTACTACCGTCGTCCTAAGTAAACAAGATGCATAAACATGATAAACATCACATGCAATCAAATAGTGACATGATATGGCCAATATCATTTTGCTCCTTTTGATCTCCATCTTCGGGGCTCCATGATCATCATCGTCACCGGCATGACACCATGATCTCCATCATCATGATCTCCATCATCGTGTCTTCATGAAGTTGTCACGCCAACGACTACTTCTACTTCTATGGCTAACGCGTTTAGCAATAAAGTAAAGTAATTTACATGGCGTTCTTCAATGACACGCAGGTCATACAAAAAATAAAGACAACTCCTATGGCTCCTGCCGGTTGTCATACTCATCGACATGCAAGTCGTGAATCCTATTACAAGAACATGATCAATCTCATACATCACATATCATTCATCACATTCTTCTTGGCCATATCACATCACATAGCATACCCTGCAAAAACAAGTTAGACGTCCTCTAATTGTTGTTTGCATGTTTTTACGTGGCTGCTATGGGTTTCTAGCAAGAACGTTTCTTACCTACGCAAGACCACAACGTGATATGCCAATTGCTATTTACCCTTCATAAGGACCCTTTTCATCGAATCCGTTCCGACTAAAGTGGGAGAGACTGGCACCCGCTAGCCACCTTATGCACCAAGTGCATGTCAATCGGTGGAACCTGTCTCACGTAAGAGTACGTGTAAGGTCGGTCCGGGCCGCTTCATCCCACAATACCGTCGAAACAAGATTGGACTAGTAACGGTAAGCATATTGAACAACATCAACGCCCACAACTACTTTGTGTTCTACTCGTGCAAAGAATCTACGCAATAGACCTAGCTCATGATGCCACTGTTGGGGAACGTAGCAGAAATTCAAAATTTTCCTACGTATCACCAAGATCTATCTATGGAGAGACCAGCAACGAGTAGAAAGAGAGTGCATCTACATACCCTTGTAGATCGCTAAGCGGAAGCGTTCAAGTGAACGGGGTTGATGGAGTCGTACTCGTCGTGATTCAAATCACCGATGACCAAGTGCCGAACGGACGGCACCTCCGCGTTCAACACACGTACAGCCCGATGACGTCTCCCATGCCTTGATCCAGCAAGGAGAGAGGGAGAGGTTGAGGAAGACTCCATCCAACAGCAGCACAACAGCGTGGTGGTGATGGAGGAGCGTGGCAATCCTGCAGGGCTTCGCCAAGCACCTACGGGAGAGGAGGAGGTGTCACGGGAGGGAGGGAGGCGCCAAGGGCTCAGGTATGGATGCCCTCCCTCCCCTCCACTATATATAGGGGCAGGGGAGAGGGGGGAGGTGCAGCCTTGCCCCTTACTCCCAGAAAGGGGTGCGGCTAAGAGGGGGGGAGGAGTCCATCCTCCCCAAGGCACCTCGGAGGTGCCTTCCCCCTTGAGGACTCTTCCCTCTAGGGTTCCCTAGGCGCATGGGCCTCTTGGGGCTGGTGCCCTTGGCCCATGTAGGCCAAAGCGCACCCCCTACAGCCCATGTGGCCCCCCGGGGCAGGTGGCCCCACCCGGTGGGCCCCCGGGACCCTTCCGGTGGTCCCGGTACAATACCGATGACCCCGAAACTTGTCCCGATGCCCGAAACAGGACTTCCTATATATAAATCTTTACCTCCGGACCATTCCGGAACTCCTCGTGACGTCCGGGATCTCATCCGGGACTCCGAACAACATTCAGTAACCACATACAAGCTTCCTTTATAACCCTAGCGTCATCGAACCTTAAGTGTGTAGACCCTACGGGTTCGGGAGACATGCAGACATGACCGAGACGTTCTCCGGTCAATAACCAACAGCGGGATATGGATACCCATGATGGCTCCCACATGTTCCACGATGATCTCATCGGATGAACCACGATGTCAAGGACTCAATCGATCCCGTATACAATTCCCATTGTCTAGCGGTATTTTACTTGCCCGAGATTCGATCGTCGGTATACCGATACCTTGTTCAATCTCGTTACCGGCAAGTCACTTTACTCGTTCCGTAACACATCATCCCGTGATCAACTCCTTGGTCACATTGCGCATATGATGATGTCCTACCGAGTGGGCCCAGATATACCTCTCCGTTTACACGGAGTGACAAATCCCAGTCTCGATCCGCATAAAACAATAGATACTTTCGGAGAAACCTGTAGTGCACCTTTATAGTCACCCAGTTACGTTGTGACGTTTGATACACCCAAAGCACTCCTACGGTATCCAGGAGTTACACGATCTCATGGTCAAAGGAAGAGATACTTGACATTGGCAAAGCTCTAGCAAACGAACTACACGATCTTTGTGCTATGCTTAGGATTGGGTCTTGTCCATCACATCATTCTCCTAATGATGTGATCCCGTTATCAACGACATCCAATGTCCATAGCCAGGAAACCATGACTATCTGTTGATCACAACGAGCTAGTCAACTAGAGGCTCACTAGGGACATATTGTGGTCTATGTATTCACACGTGTATTACGATTTCCGGATAATACAGTTATAGCATGAATAAAAGACAATTATCATGAACAAGGAAATATAATAATAATACTTTTATTATTGCCTCTAGGGCATATTTCCAACAATGCCTCCTTAATGTCAGCTTCAAGATTTTCACCAAAGTGGCGACAAATAGATTAAACTCGGTAGCTGACCATGTTGCCCGGCCATCTCAAACAGCTTTCATGCAAGGAAGGAACATACTCGATGGTGTAGTAATCCTGCATGAGACCGTCCATGAGATGCATCGGACAAACATGAGTGGAGTAGTATTCAAAATAGACTTCGAAAAAGCCTATGACAAGGTCAAATGGTCTTTCCTCCAACAGGCCCTAAGGACGAAAGGCTTCTCCGATAAATGGTGCAAGTGGATCTAAAATTTTGTATCCGGCGGTAGTGTGGCCATCAAAGTCAATGATGATGTCGGCCATTACTTTCAGACAAAAAAAGGACTACGACAGGGTGATGCCATATCCTCAATGTTATTTAACATTGTGGCTGACATGTTGGCTATTCTGATTGAGCGCGCCAAGCAGGACGGACAGATTGCAGGAGTAGTGCCACATCTAGTGGATGGTGGTCTCTCTATTCTGCAATATGCCGATGACCAATTCTCTTTATGGAACATGACCTAGACAAGGCTAGAAACCTGAGACTTTTAATGTCAGCGTTTGAGCAAATGTCGGGTCTTAAGATTAACTTCCATAAAAGTGAATTGTTCTGCTTTGGAGAAGTCGTTGATGCAGCGGCCGATTATGCTGACCTTTTTGGTTGTGCACATGGACAACTCCCAATTAAATATTTGGGAATACCAATTCATTATCGGCGTCTCACCATTGCGGAGTGGAAGCATGTAGAGGAGCGACTAGAGAAACGCTTGAGCAGCTGGAAAGGCAAGTTGCTCTCAGTTGGAGGACGATTGGTTTTAATAAACTCTGTCCTCACAAATATGGTCCTCTATATGCTTTCGTTCTTCCAGCTCCCAAAGGGGGTCTTTCAAAGATTGGATTATTTTAGGTCCAGGTTCTTTTGGCAAGGAGATGGTGAAAAGAAAAAATATAGACTGGCCAAATGGAGTGTGGTTTGTAGGCCGAAAGACCAGGGCGGCCTCGGTATTCATGACCTATAGGTCAAGAATGAGGCCCTACTTAGTAAATGGTTGTTCAAACTTCTTATTGAGGATGGTGTTTGGCAAACCATGCTGCGCAATAAGTATATAGGCCAAAAGGCAGTGTCTCAGGTATATTGGAAACCTGGAGAGTCACACTTTTGGGCTGGCCTAATGGCGGAAAAGAAACATCTCTTTCGCTTTGGGTCTTTCGCGATAAAGGACGGGTCAGAGATTTGTTTTTGGGAAGACATCTGGCTAGGCAATGCTAGTCTCCGAGAATAATACCCAGCCTTATACAACATTGCACGCGATAAGAATAATACTATTGCGCAAGTGCTCAGCTCATCCCCGCCAAATATTTCGTTCAGGCGGGATTTGATTGGCACCTAACTTATGTCATGGAATAATCTATTGTCCCGTCTGGATTCGATTATGCTGATACAAGGTCGTGATGTGTTTCGCTGGAACCTTACTACATCAGGGTCTTTCACAGTAGACTCTATGTATCGTGCACTCACGCATTCTAAGGTACCGGTGAGTAATAACAAAAAAATTTGAAAAGCGAAGGTACCACTTAAAGTCAAAATATTCATGTGGTATCTTCGTAGGGGAGTTGTGCTAACAAAAGAAAACCTCGCACGGCGCAACTGGTCGGGAAGTAAGAAGTGTTGTTTTGTACTCATGACAAGACAATTAAACACCTCTTTTTTCACTGTAAGTTTGCGCGTTCTACGTGGTCAGCCATCCAAATAGCGTCAAATTTGTATCCGCCCACAAGTGTTGCCAATATTTTTGGTCATTGGCTGGACGGTATTTCAAATGCATACAAAACGCTAATAAGGGTGGGAATATATGCCTTACTATGGTCGCTTTGGCTATGTAGAAATGATGTTGTTTTTAATGACAAAATTGTTTCTCCTTTGCAGGTTATTTTCGTTGTACGCACTCGCTTCGTACGTGGTGTACGCTACAACGAGCGGAGTACCAACCGTATTCAAGTCGGTGTGTACGCTGTTGGAGCAGGTGGCTACGGAGGTGTTTACCCAACATGGATGGCAGCATAATCTCTGGCTCGGTCCACCATCTCTTTCGACATAGGCATAGTGTCGGTCTATGGACTCTACTGTTGCCGAATTGTCGGTCTTTTATCTTTCTGTTAATCAGACTACTAGTGTTTGACTGTGTGCATCCTAGTTATGCAGAGGCCGGATGATACTCCTAATGCTTTGTATCACTTTGATGCTACATATTGAGATAATAAAAGCGCCCTTTATCGACAAAAGGAGGCGTGCTCCACATCTTTCTTCTCTTCCCCAAGCCAAAGGGAAGAATCCCTTTCTCCTCTCTTCTCCAGCCAGCCTACTCCCTCCTCCCTTCCTTCCCCACTCCTCCCCAGGCCTCCTTACCGCACCACGCCCTTCACCACCTTCATGGCTGCCCTTTGATTTAGGGCTTTGAGGAAGAAGGAAAGGAGACAAGAAGAGGGAGAACAAGAAAGCTTCCCCAACTTTTCCCTTCACCAAATCTTTGTGATTTGACCATAGAGGTGAGGTTTCCCATCATTTATGATCTCTCACCCTCTATTAGTGATGATTCTTGGAGTATAGGGTTATGACTAGAAACCTATGTGAAGGAATTGGGGGGGAAAGTTGTTCTTGCTGCTGTTTCTGGGCGTTCAGATCTGGAAACCAGCAATTTCGAGTTCCTATATGGCTCAATTAGGTGGGGGTCATCTGGAATGTTTTGTAGGTATTGTTCCCACGATCGTTTTGAGTGGTCATTCACTCAATTTGGTTCAGCCGTTTAGCCAGGGCGATAAAAACAAGTTGCTGCTCTGTTTCTGCAAAACAGCATTTCTATGGTTTTTGCCCATAGCTTTTCAGGATCTTCGAGGGCTGATAAATTGATGCTATACAATTGTATAGCTACCTGATACCTTTTAGTTCATATATCAATTTTATTTACTTACTCCCCATGAGTATTGGTCTTGCTATGGATTTTCAAAGGCGGCTACTCATTATTCCTGAATCTGAAAACAGTAGAGATGTTTTTGCTGGTTTTGACCCCCATAACCTCATAATCTGAGGTTGAATAGTTGGAGTTATTTGTAGATGAGTTCCCCATGAATCCATATCCATCTCGTTTGCATGTTTTAGAGCTTCCTAGCTTGAACTATGATTTTTTTCGCGAAGGGACAGCAAAGGGTTGCTTCCCAGGAATGCGATTAGGCGCGTTTTTGTGTGTGCTTTACATAGCTTGCTTTGATGCAATCTTTAAAACTTGTATGTATGTCTCTACAGCAGGTTGCAGCACCAATCCACCGGATATAGCCTCGCACCACCTCCCTCGCAACGGTTGAGGCGAGTACACCGGGCAACAAGACCTAGATTGCTCCCTTAATATTATGTTCATGTTCACGTTATTCCTTTACATTCATGCAATGGTGAACATACAACTCCCTAGTGTACATTTCAATACACCATACCACTGGTATGTGATAGGGATTGTTTTTTCTTGGTTCTTGATAACAAATCCATCATGAGTGAATCTTCCAAGTTCAAGGAGTGATCCTCGCTTCGCGAGTGTATGGTCCTTCGGGTCCGTCCTCATGTTATGGTCCTCTCACTTGGTGAGGGTTGAAAAGGAGTGAGGTGAGACATCGCCCCTCCTCAACTTGCCAGCAAAAGCTCAGAGCCTAGTCCTCGGTCTTATTTGGCTGCATCATTTCTTCATGTTTTCTCATGCCATTCCAAGCATGGAAGATTCGAGTATAGTATTTACTTGATCAAGCATGGTTCATATTCATGGTATTAGTTGCCATTTTATTACATGCTTTGTTGTGTACTCGCCGAGTCTTTGGACTCACCCCACTACCGGACTCGCGGCCTATGCCTACGGCCCAGGGCCGTCGGCATAGGTCCTCTACCGTCGGCATAGATCTATGCCTACGGCTGCCGTCAGCATAGGCTCGTCGGCGTAGATCACGTCAGTGTTGTCAGACCGTCGGCGTAGTATAGCCGGCCGGGCGTCAGTCGTCCGCATAGTTTAGCCGTCGACAGTGTTTTTCGCCTGACGGCAACGGACGTCGCCGTCAAAAGCGCCGACGATTCATGAGAAGCCACGTGGAAGAGGTAAGCCGACGGCTTGGTGGAAATCTATGCCGACGGCTTGGTGGAAATCTATGCCGACGGCTTGGTGGAAATCTATGCCGACGGCTAAGCCGTCGGCATACCTCTGGCATGTGGCATTCCCTGGTGCCTCCTGGTGGTAGGGCTATGCCTCTATGCCGACGGCTTTGCCGTAGTCATAGCCCTGCCGCCAAGAGGAACCGAGGGACGACACATGGCACAGCTATGCCTACGGCAAAGCCGTCGGCATATCGGCATAGATTTATGCCGACGGCTTTGCCGTAGGCATAGCCCTTCCACGTGGCGCGCCTCTGGTGTCACGACAGCCATCTATGCCTACAGCATTGCCGTCGGCATACTTGCTGACCAGAACCAAAAAAAAGATTAGCCAACAAGGCTAGCTATTTACAAATGCTTATACAGACATGATTCAACAGCCATGGATTTGCAAACACAGACCATAGTATATTTTTTATGTACATAACATTTCCGTTCTAAGAATCCACAACAACATTATAGGAGGCCGAGGGACGGTGGTGGGGGAGACAAGGCTGCAACGATGGAGGTGGCATACAGTCAGTATAACAAACCGAAGATCCTACACATGAGGATGAATATGTAATCTATACATTGAATTTACCAAAAGAAAATCGCCTAGAACAGGGGCATCAATCTAAAAAGGTAGAAAATTATTGCTTTTGCTCAAGATAACTTGTCATGTTGGTGCTTGAACCGAACAATAGTACTAATACATACAGTACAGAGATGCTCCAGTTTCGGTTGTATCTATCAAGCATCAGTTGTTCAAGGCAAGCTTCAAAGAGAAAAAGAGTGGTGCTGATTCATATGTATATATGTATATACAGAAGATGCAAGTGTCATCAAGTTGGCTTTAGTCAAAGTAAAAACAAATGGACACATACAAAACTGAACCAAGGGTGATGCTGATTCATGTGTATGTACAGATTGAGGTGCCATCCAGTTGGTTTCAGTCAAAGTTCAACCAAAAAAAATTGACACATACAAACTGAAGAAATGTGTGGTGCTGATTCATATGTATGTATGTACAGGAGATGCAAGTGCCACCAAGATAGATAGTTTCAGTCAAAAGTAAAAAACAATTGGACACATACAAACTGAAGCAAACCGTCATGCTTTTTCGTGTGTACATACAAAAGATGCAAGTGGTATCCAGAATTTGGATATAGGTAGTACGCTCATGTGATGAATTTTGTGAATCTATACTCTGCATCAACCAAAAGGATCACTCCCCTCACATGCAAATATAATTCAGTCCAATGGCTTTCTTCTCCCCTCGCATGCATAAGACGAGAGAAGACCGTCTAAACAGGCGGATCAGACCTTCACCTTGGGAGAGAGGCGAGTGCTACCTGTTGCCGTGTCGTCCTCGAGCTCGGGTGGTCCTCCTCCTCCTCCTCCTCGAGCAGGACAAGGTTGTTTCTCCCCTACACTCCAATGGCCATCTTCTCCAAGGACATCTACAAGGGAAGAACACGCTATTGACGCAAGTGTCACCAAGATAGTTTCAGTCAAAGTTAAAGCAAATGTAAATATGCAAACTGAACCAAACCGAGGTGCATATTCATATGTGTGTGTATGTAGAGATGCACGTGCAATCTGAATTTTGGGGAACCAAAGGATGGTTGTTGTCGTTGTTGTTGCTACTTTAGCAGCAACAACATCCTTGAAATCAAACGAGGAGCAAGTTGTTTTAGCAGCAGCGCATACTAGTAATTAGCTAGGACCATTATTATTGAACAACCATTCGAGGACGGTGGCAGACACATCAATCTTACATGGCTCTACTGGAGAAACAAAAGCATAGGATATGTGATGCTAGCAATCTTAGCACAAGAAGAAAAAAACACAGCCACTCCGATAGAATGGATGGATGCATCATGCACAATCATCGGTTCCATCATTGCAGCACTAGTTGAGCAACAAATCAAATATAACAGTAGTTCCATTCGTTCAGCCAACAAGTTATCAAAAGTTTACTTCCCACTACTAATTTTGCAACTTGTCATAATAAAGAAAACAAAGCTCGACATCACAGCAACAAAAGCGGTAGACTGGGAGCCTGGAACCATGCAAACCAAATCGCAGAGCATAAAAATAACAGTACTACGTGGAGCAATAAGACACTCAACGGACTAGGGCAACATTTGGAAGGAGACAAGCAAGTACTACAACAGCTAGCTGGGCTGAATTGAAGATTAACCAAAATCATATCAAGTATTTGTTGAGCATGATTATACACGGGAAGGGGAAGGGGTTCACGGCAGGGACCTTTAGGTCATGGCCTGGCTTGCATCTCTCCTCATGTGCATTGGTTTGCATCCAATCCTTGCAGTCCAATCCATGGACGTCCCTCCCTCCCTGCATCTCTAGAACAACACGACACTTAAATTTCATCAACTTCCATTGCTACTGATAAAAGAGGAGCAAGATGTATATGCTGCATAAATCATACATAGAGAAGCAAGCTCCTTGAAAACAGAGGAGGTCCATGCTGGTTGTTCTCATTCGCAACAGAAGAACTCAACAAAATGTGCAAGTGTATGCTATCTATGGATACACCAACTCTATCAGTACCTGGCACCCAAACTAAGAAAAAAATCATTCATATGCAGCAGCCTATACTCAACTTTGAGAGAGCGGACTGATTAACATTTTGTTTTGTTGGGTCGAATTTTTCACAAATATAGATAGAAGCACTCCAGAAGCTACATAATAAATCATAGAGGCTGGCCGAACTAATTGGCGCACTCAAACGATACAAGAGAGCGGCCCGATGGACAACTAAGCAAGCATACACAGCAAGTAAAACTACATCACCAATATTATGTAATTAACTGGAAGCTCTTGTTCATCATACCAGTACAAATATACTATCTATATCTATACTTTGATCATGCAGTCAATTGAAGTAAAAGCTGGCTCGGCCAGGAATCAAGCCTAGGATGTGAATTTGTCACAGGATTTGTCACAGGATCCAACTAGGCCATTGTACTTTACTTGTCAATTGGAGTAAACCGATTCTTCATGTACATTGTAAAGTAGTGCTAAAGTTCCCTTGAATGTGATTCCACGCGTACGTGCAGAATACATGTGAATATGTGTGTCCGAGTAGGACTGGAAGTAGACATGGCTAGGGGCTATATACTTATACACTGGTAAATTATGGAATTGATCGTAAGCATCAACAAAGAAAAAAAGAGGTTGTCACGAGCCTATGGCCAATAACAAATTAGAGGACAAACTAAAAAAGCTAACTAGAGATTTCCTCTCTGTGTGTGAGTACGTTGTGCTCTGGCCGGTGGGGGAATGATAAAAGAGCAACTACTGCTATGTATGTAGCTTGTCTATCATGATAGATCAAACTAGCTACCGTTGAAGGATATAGCCAGCTTCGTGTGGTGTAGTGCATCACATATTCCTCTACTTAGCAGCAGAAGTAGTGAGCAGAGGAAGGAGGCGGAGGAGATGGAGGTGTTACCTGCCGAGGTGGGTCGTCGTGGCCGTGCTTGAGCTCGGCAGCCCCCGCCTCCTCGAGCAGGACAGGGCCACCAGCTAGGTGCGCCCCTCGTCCTCCGCCTCCTTGAGTAGGAAGGACGATCCCTCGTGCCGTAGTCGCCGTCCAGACCGCACCAAGGTGACCTGCAGCAAGGGAATGAAAGGAGAAGGTGAGGTGGGGAGGGTGGATCCGGGCGAGGAAAGAGGGGAAGGACGTACCTGCGCCACGCCCGTAACGGATCCATCGAACTCTGGCCTCGCCGTCGCCGGATTTGGCTGATCCCGGCGATGTTAGGGGTGGCGGTCGAAACCCTAGCTAGCCACGGGGTCGGTGGAGGACGGGAGCGCCGATTCTGGACGGAGGGGAAGGTGGAGCGGACCTAGGGGAGCTCGGGGGCGTGCTGCGTGCCGCCGGAGCTCGCCGGAACCCGCGTGGGTGGTGGCGGCGGCGAAGGAGAGGGGTTCGTGGGGGAGAGAGGAGTCGCGAGAGACAGAGAGGTTTGTGCGGAGAGAGCGAGGTAGGGGTTGGGTGGGCTCTTTTTTCTTTTTCTTTTTTTTCTCCTTTTCTCTAGATGGATGGATGGATGGTTGTGGGGTGGACAGCTAGATGGACAGATGGATGGATATGCGCCACGTCATCGATCCGTGGCACAAACGTTTCCACCAATAGAAACCAAGCTCATACAATTGTGTTCTCCCTTTTGTTTTTCTTCTATTTTTTTCTAACCTCTTGGAACGACCGTCGACGATCCGTGACGGGAGAGGAGGGCGGCGAGGAGGAGATGGTGAGGTGAGGTGGGGAGGGAATGGATCGGGGAATGGTGCATCCGGTATGACGACAATGAGTCCGGATAGGGACCTACGGACAGTCGCACGGAACATCTCTTCGGCTTTCCCCGTCACCGTCGACGAAGACACGTGCGACGTCCCTCAGCATCGAGCGACGGCACCAAAGGAGGGGTAGGCGCCACCATCGGGGGCGAATGTACCTCGACGGCATGCCGGATCCAGCGGTTAAAATCGACCAAAAATCATACGATGTCGGAAATCCTCGGGACCTGGCACGGTGTCGTCATATGGCCCTTGTAGGGTGTGCTGAAAGTTTTAGCGTGTTTTGTAGAAGCCTGACCGGAAGTCGCTTGTAAACTGCACCATCTCCGAGGTACTATCTGGCTATCGAGAGAGAACGTGTCCAGTTTGTGAAGGAAGTGTGTTGCCCGTTGCTCCGGTGACCTCAAAACTTCTCGTGCTCTCAAAGGGGGCAACTGCATGACACGTGTCAGTACATGGCATTTTTCGGGCCCGCCTGCAATATTTGAGACATTTAATGCATCCGTAGGGTTTCAATTCGGGAATGGCAGATCTGCACGGCGGCCACCTGAAATGATGTCCAGAAGTGGTTTTTCAAATCATATATGGTGTCTTTGCGGTATGTGTAGGCCTAGTGCAACCCAAGAGGGGGCATGCCCCACCACCGAGAGGCGAATGTACCTCAGCGGCATGCCGGATCCAGCCGTTAAAATCGACCAAAAATCATACGGTGCCAGAAATCCTCAGGACCTGGCATGGTGTCATCATATGTCCCTTGTAGGGTGCGGTGAAAGTTTTAGCGTGTTTCGTAGAAGCTTGACTGGAGGTTGCATGTAAACTGCACTATCTCCGAGATAGTATCTGGCTATCGAGAGAGAACGTGTCCGGTTTTGTGAAGGAAGTGCGTTGCATGTTGCTCCGTTGACCTCGAAACTTCTCGTGCTCTTAAAGGGGGCCATTGCATGACATGTGCAAGTACATGGCATTTTTGGGCCCGCCTGCAATATTTGAGACATTTACTGCATCCATAGGGTTTCAACACGGGAAATTACAGATCTACACGGCGATCACCTGAAATGATGTCCAGAAGTGTTTTGTTAAATCACATATGATATCTTTGCGGTATGTGTAGGCCTAGTGCAACCAAAAGAGGGGCATGCCCACCACCATAGGGTGAATGTACCTCGGCAGCATGCCGGATCTAGCCGTTAAAATCCACGGGAAATCATGCGATGCCGGAAATCGTCGTGACCTGGCACGGTGTAGTCATATGGCCCTTGTAAAAGTTTGAGCATATTTCATAGAAGCCTGACAGGAGGCCGCTTGTAAACTACACCATCTCCAAGGTAGTATCTGGTTATCGAGAAAGAACGTGTTCGGTTTTGTGAAGGAAGTGTGTTGCCTGTTGCTCTGTTGGCTATTTCAACCCTCCATCACACTTGTATATATATGTTAAGACACAATGCAAATTTCGGTGGCATTGCTACCCCCGAAGGCCCCCGACCGGCCTTACCCTAGCACCTTGACCCGGAGATCTAGGCCTTTGACTTACACCGGACGGCCTTTGACCAACGGACTTTTCCACCTGATTGTGATAGGTCAGCCCATAGGAACATTTCAGAACAAGGTCTGGGCCCAACCCACCATCGGATCCCCCTCGTGTCGACCCGGCGCGGCTGTTTCCCCCGTCCAAGTGCTGGCGGCAGCGCCTTCCGTGAAGGGGGTCACACTCCGGAGCCGCATGACGGGTGTTTGCACCTGACAGCACACTTCCAGACATGTAAGAGGAGCCAACGGAAGATTTGGTGGCATGGCTAGCCCCCGAAGTCCCCTGGCCACACTCGTAGACACGTGAAGAACAATCCGTAGTAGGGGGGTTTTCACATACTCTTGCATCTTTAAAAAATATAAGAAATTGCCACACCTATTATATCACATGTGTCTGCACTGTGTAAAAATCTCATGAATTGGTCACACTCCGAGTCTTCATAACTATTTCATGCAACGCCAGAACGGCAGAGAGATTACTTCGATTTCATTGCCGTCGGTGAGGGGGGAGGACCTCACACCGGAGCCGCGTATTGCCTCTTTATACGTGCCACCACACCTTAAGACATGTATGAGGACCCGACGTGATGCTCTGGTGGCATTGCTACCCCCGGAAGGGTTTTTTCTCAAAATATACAAAAAAATCAAAACAAAATGGTGTTTTCTGTAAATTTGAAGCAAACATGATTTAAGTTAGTTCAAATTTGAAACATAGTATAGCAACATAATCCTTTCAAGATTCTGATAAAAAAACATATAAAATTTGTCAAAATTGATCCAAGTATCAATTACTTATGCTTTTAACAAAGTATAAGGACATATATGCAAAAGTACACAAGGTCACATTTCTAACATACTCAAAAATAAAAACAAACTGGATATTCATAATCTATGGAAAATTCTACCCCAAGTCGATGTATAATTTGTGTATGTTTAAGTTTAGATAAGTTAGATTTAAATTATTCAAATTTTAACTTTTAAAAAATAAAAATAATTTAAAATAAAAAACAGATGATATCTATGCCTACGGCCATGCCGTAGGCATAGTTCTCGGGGCTACCAGGAGGCGCCACGTGGTGGGGCTATGCCTACGGCCTTGCCGTAGGCATTGATGGATAACTATGCCTACGGCTTTGCCGTCGGCATAGCTCTGCCACGTGGCAGCTCCTAGTAAAAAACCCGATGATATTTATGCCGACGGCCGCCATCAGGGCCGTCGGCATAGATTTTACGGCGTCAGCCCGCCGCCTGTCCCCGAGCCACCAGGGCCACTGAGGGAGTCCTGGATTAGGGGGTGTCCGGATAGCCGGACTATACCTTCGGCCAGACTCCTGGACTATGAAGATACAAGATTGAAGACTTCGTCCCGTGTCCGGAAGGGACTTTCCTTGGCGTGGAAGGCAAGCTTGGCGATACGGATATGTAGATCTCCTACCCTTGTAACCGACTCTGTGTAACCCTAGCCCTCTCCGGTGTCTATATAAACCGGAGGGTTTTAGTCCGTAGGATGAACAACAATCATACCATAGGCTAGCTTCTATGGTTTAGCCTCTCTGATCTCGTGGTAGATCTACTCTTGTACTACCCATATCATCAATATTAATCGAGCAGGATGTAGGGTTTTACCTCCATCAAGAGGGCCCGAACCTGGGTAAAAACATCGTGTCCCTCGTCTCCTGTTACCATCCGCCTAGACGCACAGTTCGGGACCCCCTACTTGAGATCCGCCGGTTTTGACACCGACATTGGTGCTTTCATTGAGAGTTCCTCTGTGTCGTCACTTTTAGGCCCGATGGCTTCTCCAATCATCAACAGCGATGTGATCCAGGGTGAGACCTTTCTCCCCGGACAGATCTTCGTATTCGGCAGCTTTGCACTGCGAGCCAATTCGCTTGGTCATCTGGAGCAGATCGAAAACTACGCCCCTAGCCATCAGGTCAGATTTGGAAGTTTGAACTACACGGCCGACATCCGTGGAGACTTGATCTTCGACGGATTCGAGCCACAGCCGAGTGCGCCGCACTGTCACGATGGGCACGATCTAGCTCTGCTGCCGAACAGTGCACTAGAGGCCGCACCCGCATCAGCTCCGACCCTTAATTCGGAGCCAACTGCGCCAACCAAGGATGGGTGGTTGGACACCGCCTCGGGGGCTGCAATCTCTACGGCGATCAAACCGAACACCAGCCCTATTCTCTGCGAAGCCCGTGACTCCAAGGAACCGGACTCCTCTCCAGACTCCGAGCCCTCCGCGCCCCTACCGATCGAACCCGATTGGGCGCCGATCATGGAGTTCACTGCCACGGACATCTTTCAGCACTCGCCCTTCGGCGATATTCTGAATTCACTAAAGTCTCTCTCTTTATCAGGAGAGCCCTGGCCGGACTATGGTCAGCAAGGTTGGGATGCGGATGATGAAGAAATTCAAAGCCCACCCACCACCCACTTCGTGGCCACTGTCGATGATTTAACGGACATGCTCGACTTCGACTCCGAAGACATCGACGACATGGACGCCGATGCAGGAGACGATCAAGAACCAGCGCCTATAGGGCACTGGAAAGCCACCTCGTCGTATGATATATACATGGTGGACACCCCAAAAGAAGGCAATGGCGATGGAACAGCGGAGGATGACCCCTCCAAGAAGCAGCCTAAGCGCCGGCGTCAGCGGCGCCGCTCTAAATCCCGCCAAAGCAAAAACGGTGATTCCGGCACGGGAGATAATAACACCCCGGACAGTGCCAAAGACAACCACCTCCAGCAAGATTCAGCACAGGAGGATGGAGAAGCCAGCCCTCATGAGAGAGCGGCAGACAGAGAGGTCGAGGACGATAATTATATGCCTCCCTCCGAAGACGAGGCAAGCCTCGACGACGACGAATTTGTCATGCTGGAGGATCCCGTCGAACAAGAGCGTTTCAAACGCAGGCTTATGGCCACGGCGAACAGCCTCAAGAAAAAACAGCAACAGCTTAGAGCTGATCAAGATTTGCTAGCCGACAGATGGACTGAAGTCCTCGCGGCCGAAGAGTATGAACTCGAACGCCCCTCCAAAAGCTACCCAAAGCGCGGGTTGCTACCCCAATTAGAGGAGGAAGCACCTAAACCTACATCACCAGCGCATGATGCGGCCGACCGGCCACCCTGTGGCTACGACAGAGAGGCCTCTCGGCCCTCCACTCAAGCCGCACCCTGGCGCCGCTCAAAAAATACCAAGGCACGGGAAAACACGCCAGACCTACGAGATATATTGGAGGACAAGGCAAGGCAAACAAGATCGATCTACGGATCGCATGGGCGCCCCACGGCACGAGACGGTAACCGTCCCTTTGGATATAGTAAATCCGGCCGGGCCGAACACAGTAGACAAAGCTCGCTTGAGCTGCGTCGTGATGTAGCCCAATACAGAGGCGCCACACACCCACTATGCTTCACAGATGAAGTAATGGATCATCAAATCCCGGAGGGTTTCAAACCCATGAACATCGAATCATCCGATGGCACAACAGATCCTGTGGTATGGATCGAGGACTATCTCCTTCATATCCACATGGCCCGAGGTGATGACCTACACGCCATCAAATACCTCCCACTCAAGCTTAAAGGACCAGCTCGGCATTGACTTAACAGCTTGCCAGCAGAATCAATTGGTTGTTGGGAGGACCTGGAAGCCGCATTCCTCGACAATTTCCAGGGCACTTATGTGCGACCACCAGACGCCGATGTCCTAAGCCACATAATTCAGCAGCCAGAGGAATCGGCCAGACAATTCTGGACACGGTTCCTAACAAGAAAAATCAAATTGTTGGCTGTCCGGACGCAGAGGCCCTAGCAGCCTTCAAGCATAACATCCGCGACGAGTGGCTTGCACGGCACCTAGGACAGGAAAAGCCGAAATCCATGGCAGCCCTCACGACACTTATGACCCGCTTTTGCGCAGGAGAAGACAGCTGGCTAGCTCACAGCAATAACATGACCAAAAGCCCTGGTAATTCGGATACCAAGGACAGCAGTGGCAGGTCGTGTCGCAACAAGCAAAAGCGCCGCATTAACAACGACAATGCTGAGGATACGACAGTTAATGCCGAATTGAAAGGCTCTAAACCCGGTCAGCGGAAAAAGCCATTCAAAAGAAATACTCCGGGCCCGTCCAGTTTGGACCTAATACTAGACCGCTCATGCCAGATACATGGCACCCCCGAAAAACTAGCCAATCACACCAACAGGGATTGTTGGGTGTTCAAGCAGGCAGGCAAGTTAAATGCCGAAAGCAGAGACAAGGGGCTGCATAGCGATGACGAGGAGGAGCCCCGGCCGCCGAACAACAATGGACAGAAAGGTTTTCCCCCACAAGTGCGGATGGTGAACATGATATACGCAATCCACGTCCCCAAGAGGGAGCGGAAGCGTGCGCTAAGGGACGTATACGCAATGGAGCCAGTCGCCCCAAAGTTCAACCCATGGTCTTCCCGCCCGATCACTTTTGATCGAAGGGACCACCCCACTAGCACCCGTCATGGCGGGTTCGCCGCATTGGTTCTAGACCCAATTATTGACGGATTTCACCTCACTAGAGTCCTTATGGACGGCGGCAGCAGCCTGAACCTGCTTTACCAGGATACAATGCGGAAAATGGGCATCGATCCCTCGAGGATTAAACCCACTAAAAATGACCTTTAAAGGCGTCATACCAGGTGTAGAGGCCAACTGTACAGGCTCAGTTACACTTGAAGTGGTCTTCAGATCTCCGGATAATTTCCGAAGCGAGGAGTTAATCTTCGACATAGTCCCGTTCTGCAGTGGCTATCACGCACTGCTCGGGCGAACCGCATTTGCCAAGTTCAATGTGGTGCCGCACTACGCATACCTCAAGCTCAAGATGCCAGGCCCTCGAGGAGTCATCACAGTCAAATGGAAACACCGAACGCTCTCTTCGAACGGAGGAGCATACGGCGGCTATCGTAGCAGAAGTACAAAGCAGCCTCTCAAGGCAATTCTCCAGTCCGGCCATTAAACGTCTGGACACCGTCAAGCGCGCCCGGAGTAACCTACAACAAGACCGCCTGGCACGTTCCGAGCAAGCGTAGCAATGCGGCCCCAACCCAGCCCTCGCGAACTTGCGAAACCAGTGTTGCGCGTACATAACTACGCTCTGGAAATACCATGGGCACAGGGGGAGGGGCACCATCACGGCATGCCCAAAACGCGGCTTAAACCGCACTAGGGGCTTCCGATTTCTTAAATTTCTCTCATTTTCAGGACTCCATTCTTCGGAAGGCTTGTCCGGCAGTACAATTACCGCACAAACGATACAACCAGGGAAGCAGAAAGCTACACCGCACTACAGAACTCTAAGGTGGTCTCTATAACGAGCAGTATACTTGTTTCACATACCATTCCGCAGCTCGCCCTGGAAAGGACATGTTAAATAGTCCCATATTTTGCTTATTGCACTATTTGTATCGTTCTGCTTCGATTGCAGCCTTTTTAAATAAACAATGCATAGCTTCCGTCTATTATTGCATTACTCTTTTTTACGAATATATGTTCATTAATGTCATGTTGCACCCGTACACTTTGGTACGGCCAATACGCCAGGGGCTTAAGTACCCCACAATACGGTGTGAGAAGTCCGAACCCTTTCACAAGTGCGGCACCCCGAACTTATAGCATTATATGCATCGGCTCCGAATCATGTCTTGGGTCAATAGTTGGGTTTGCCCGGCTCCTATGTTTTGGTACCTTACGTTCCGTTATATCGGCTAAGGTAGCACTAGGAGAACTACTGCGATTGTGCCCCAGTTGAGCTGGGCTAAGCACCTCAGTAGAAAAAGGTAAAACTGACCGTCATGATGAGGAGAGAGCTGGTCGCTGTTCGAGAGGTTTTCGAGTCCCTAAAGACTTATGCCGCTTAGAGCGAGGAGTCGGCTTTGTCCGGCCTAGGCGTGGATAGCGCCCCGAACTCGGTCTTCCGAACACTAGGGGCTTCGCCAAAATTTAAAATTATAGAAATCTATGGCTAAGTGAGAGTGTTCAAGCATTATAGTCCGATTGCCTTGTTCATTGTGTTGAGTGCCTCCCTCGAAGGACCCAAAAATGGGAAAAAGAGCGCTCATGTTTATCCCAAACACCCCAGCACTCGTGGCATGGGGGCAGAAGCCGACGACTCGCCATCTCTCAAATTTGATAAACGGTCGCACAGAAGGTAATATTTTAAATTCAAAAAGCATTGCTTAGCGCACATGAACAAGTTTTCAACGCACAGGACAAAACGAGCGAGTTTACTCAAAAATTACATCCCTGGAACATTCATCTGCCATAAGGCGGGCACCCTTCAGAACACCCTCATAATACATCTCGGGCTTGCGATGCTCCTTGCCCGGCGATGGCCCGTCCTTCACAAGCTTCTCAGCATCCAGCTTGCCCCAGTGCACCTTCGCACGGGCAAGCGCCCTACGGGCACCCTCGATGCATACGAAGCGCTTGATGACTTCGAGCCTTGGACAGGCCTCCACCAGCCGCCTCACCAGCCCGAAGTAGCTCCCAGGCATGGCCTCTCCAGGCCACAGCCAGACTATGAGCCCCTTCATGGCCTGTTCGGCCACCTTATGGAGCTCGACCAGCTACTTCAGCTAGTCGCTTAAGGGCACCGAGTGTTCGGCCTCAGCATACTGAGACCAGAACACCTTCTCCGTCGAACTTCCCTCCCTGGCTCGGTGTTGGAAATATGCCCTAGAGGCAATAATAAATTAGTTATTATTATATTTCCTTGTTCATGATAATTGTTTATTATCCATGCTATAATTGTATTGATAGGAAACTCAGATACATGTGTGGATACATAGACAACACCATGTCCCTAGTAAGCCTCTAGTTGACTAGCTCGTTGATCAATAGATGGTTACGGTTTCCTGACCATGGACATTGGATGTCATTGATAACGGGATCACATCATTAGGAGAATGATGTGATGGACAAGACCCAATCCTAAGCCTAGCACAAAGATCGTGTAGTTCGTATGCTAAAGCTTTTCTAATGTCAAGTATCATTTCCTTAGACCATGAGATTGTGCAACTCCCGGATACCGTAGGAATACTTTGGGTGTGCCAAACGTCACAACGTAACTGGGTGGCTATAAAGGTACACTACGGGTATCTCCGAAAGTGTTTGTTGGGTTGGCACGAATCGAGACTGGGATTTGTCACTCCGTGTAAGCGGAGAGGTATCTCTGGGCCCACTCGGTAGGACATCATCATAATGTGCACAATGTGATCAAGGAGTTGATCACGGGATGATGTGTTACGGAACGAGTAAAAGAGACTTGCCGGTAACGAGATTGAACAAGGTATCGGGATACCGACGATCGAATCTCGGGCAAGTACAATACCGCTAGACAAAGGGAATTGCATACGGGATTGATTAAGTCCTTGACATCGTGGTTCATCCGATGAGATCATCGTGGAACATGTGGGAGCCAACATGGGTATCCAGATCCCGCTGTTGGTTATTGACCGGAGAACGTCTCGGTCATGTCTGCATGTCTCCCGAACCCGTAGGGTCTACACACTTAAGGTTCGATGACGCTAGGGTTATAAAGGAAGTTTGTATGTGGTTACCGAATGTTGTTCGGAGTCCCTGATGAGATCCCGGACGTCACGAGGAGTTCCCGAATGGTCCGGAGGTAAAGATTTATATATAGGAAATCCTGTTTCGGCCATCGGGACAAGTTTCGGGGTCATCGGTATTGTACCGGGACCACCGGAAGGGTCCCGGGGGTCCACCGGGTGGGGCCACCTGCCCCGAGGGGCCACATGGGCTGTGGGAGGTGCGCCTTGGCCTACATGGGCCAAGGGCACCAGCCCCAAGAGGCCCATGCGCCTAGGGTTTTAAGGAGGGAAGAGTCCCACAAGGGGAAGGCACCTCCTAGGTGCCTTGGGGGGGAGGGAAACCTCCTCTTGGCCGCCTCCCCTTTCCCATCTAGGGCTGCCGCCCCCCTAGGGGTGGGAACCCTAGAGGGGGCGCACCCTCCTCCCTCTCCCCTATATATAGTGAGGCATAGGGGCTGCTCATAACACGCGATTTGATCTCTCTCATTAGTGCAGCCCTCCCTCTCTATCTCCTCTCCCGTGGTGCTTGGCGAAGCCCTCCAGGATTGCCACGCTCCTCCATCACCACCACGCCGTTGTGCTGCTGCTGGATGGAGTCTTCCTCAACCTCTCCCTCTCTCCTTGCTGGATCAAGGCATGGGAGACATCGTCGGGCTGTACGTGTGTTGAACGCGGAGGTGCCGTCCGTTCGACACTAGGATCTCCGGTGATTTGGATCACGACGAGTACGACTCCATCAACCCCGTTCTCTTGAACGCTTCCGCTTAGCAATCTACAAGGGTATGTAGATGCACTCTCCTTCCCCTCGTTGCTGGTCTCTCCATAGATAGATCTTGGTGACACGTAGGAAAATTTTGAATTTCTGCTACGTTCCCCAACAGTGGCATCATGAGCTAGGTCTATTGCATAGATTCTATGCACGAGTAGAACACAAAGTAGTTGTGGGCGTTGATTTTGTCAATTTACTTGCCGTTACTAGTCTTATCTTGATTCGGCGGCATCGTGGGATGAAGCGGCCCGGACCAACCTTACACGTACTCTTACATGAGACCGGTTCCACCGACAAACATGCACTAGTTGCATAAGGTGGCTGGCGGGTGTCTGTCTCTCCCACTTTAGTCGGATCGGATTCGATGAACTGGGTCCTTATGAAGGGTAAATAGCAATTGGCATATCACGTTGTGGTCTTTGCGTAGGTAAGAAACGTTCTTGCTAGAAACCTATAGCAGCCACGTAAAACATGCAAACAACAATTAGAGGACGTCTAACTTGTTTTTGCAGGGTATGCTATGTGATGTGATATGGCCAAAGGATGTGATGAATAATATATGTGATGTATGAGATGATCATGTTCTTGTAATAGGAATCACGACTTGCATGTCGATGAGTATGACAACCGGCAGGAGCCATAGGAGTTGTCTTTATTTATTTATGACCTGCGTGTCAACATAAACGTCATGTGATTACTTTACTTTATTGCTAAAGCGTTAGCCATAGTAGTAGAAGTAATAGATGACGAGACAACTTCAAGAAGACACGATGATGGAGATCATGATGATGGAGATCATGGTGTCGTGCCGGTGACAAGATGATCATGGAGCCCCAAGATGGAGATCAAAGGAGCTATATGATATTGGCCATATCATGTCACTATTATTTGATTGCATGTGATGTTTATCATGTTTATACATCTTATTTGCTTAGAACGACAGTAGTAAATAAGATGATCCCTCATTAAAATTTCAAGAAAGTGTTCTCCCCTAACTGTGCACCGTTGCTAAAGTTCGTCGTTTCGAAGCACCACGTGATGATCGGGTGTGATAGATCCTTACGTTCACATACAACGGGTGTAAGACAGTTTTACACATGCAAAACACTTAGGGTTAACTTGACGAGCCTAGTATGTACAGACATGGCCTCGGAACACAAGAGACCGAAAGGTCGAGCATGAGTCATATGGTAGATACGATCAACATGAAGATGTTCACCGATGATGACTAGTCCGTCTCACGTGATGATCGGACACGGCCTAGTTGACTCGGATCATGTAATCACTTAGATGACTAGAGGGATGTCTATCTGAGTGGGAGTTCATAAGATGAACTTAATTATCCTGAACATAGTCAAAAGGTCTTCGCAAATTATGTCGTAGCTCGCGCTTCAGTTCTACTATTTAGATATGTTCCTAGAGAAAATTTAGTTGAAAGTTGATAGTAGCAATTATGCGGACTAGGTCCGTAAACTGAGGATTGTCCTCATTACTCAATAGAAGGCTTATGTCCTTAATGCACCGCTCAGTGTGCTGAACCTCGAACGTCGTCTGTGGATGTTGCGAACATCTGACATACACATTTTGATAACTACATGATAGTTCGGTTAAACGGTTTATAGTTGAGGCACCAAAGACGGTTTTGAAACGTCACGAAACATATGAGATGTTTCGAGGGCTGAAATTGGAATTTCAGGCTCGTGCCCACGTCAAGAGGTATAAGACCTCCGACGATTTTCTTAGCCTGCAGACTAAGGGAGAAAAGCTCAATTGTTGAGCTTGTGCTCAGATTGTCTGAGTACAACAATCGCTTGAATCAAGTGAGAGTTGATCTTCCAGATGAAATAGTGATAGTTCTCCGAAGTCATTACCACCAAGCTGCTAGAGCTTCGTGATGAACTATAATATATCAGGGACATATATGATGATCCTTGAGTTATTCGCGATGTTTGACACCACAAAAGTAGAAATCAAGAAGGAGCATCAATTGTTGATGGTTGGTGAAACCACTAGTTTCAAGAAGGGCAAGGGCACGAAGGGATACTTCATGAAACGGCAATTCAGCTGCTGCTCTAGTGAAGAAACCCAAGGTTGAACCCAAACCCGAGACTAAGTGCTTTTGTAATAAGGGGAACAGCCACTGGAGCAGAATTACCCTAGATACTTGGTAGATGAGAAGGCTGGCAAGGTCGATAGAAGTATATTGGATATACGTTGTGCTGATGTGTACTTTACTAGTACTCCTAGTAGCACCAGGGTATTAGATACTGGTTCGGTTGCTAAGTGTTAGTGACTCGAAATAAAAGCTACGGAATAAACGGAGACTAGCTAAAGGTGAGCTAACGATATGTGTTGGAAGTGTTTCCAATGTTGATATGATCAAGCATCGCACACTCCCTCTACCATCGAGATTGGTGTTAAACCTAAATAATTGTTATTTGGTGTTTGCGTTGAGCATAGACGTGATTGGATTATGTCTATCGCAATACGGTTATTCATTTAAAGAGAATAATGGTTACTCTGTTTATTTGAATAATACCTTCAATGGTCTTGCACCTAAAATGAATAGTTTATTGAATCTCGATCGTAGTGATACATATGTTCATGCCAAAAGATATAAGATAATAATAGTACCACCTACTTGTGGCACTGCCACGTAAGTCATATTGGTATAAAACGCATGAAGAAGCTCCATGTTGATGGATCTTTGGACTCACTCATTTTTGAAAAGTTTGAGACATGCGGACCATGTCTATTGGTGTATATGCATGAAGAAACTCCATGCAAATGGATCATTTGGACTCACTTGATTTTGAATCACTTGAGATATGCAAATCTTACCACATGGGCACGATGACTGAAAGCCTCGTTTTTCAGTAAAATGGAACTAGAAAGCAACTTGTTGGAAGTAATACATTTTGATATTGCAGTCCAATGAGTGCTGAGGCATGTAGTGGATATTGTTATGTTCTTACTTCACAAATGATTTGAGTAGATGTTGAGTATATTTACTTGATGAATCACGAGTCTGAATGATTGAAAGGTTCAAGTAATTTCGGGGTGAAGTTGAAAGATCGTCGTGACAAGAGGATAAAGTATCTATGATATGATCATAGAGAAGAATATCTGAATTACGAGTTTGGCACAGAATTAAGACATTGTGGAAATTGTTTCACAACTGATACAGCCTGGAACACCATAGTGTGATGGTGTGTCCGAACATCATAACTGCACCCTATTGGATATGATGCATACCATGATGTCTCTTATCGAATTACCACGATAGTTTATGGGTTAGGCATTAGAGACAACCACATTCACTTTAAATAGGGCACCACGTAATTCCGATGAGATGACACCGTATGAACTATGGTTTAGAGAAACATAAGCTGTCATTTCTTAAAAGTTTGGGGCTATGATGCTTATGTGGAAAAGTTTCAGGCTGATAAGCTCAAACCCAAAGCGGATAAATGCATCTTCATAGGACACCCAAAACAATTGGGTATACCTCCTATCTTTGATCCGAAAGCAATAGGGATTGTTTCTAGAATCAGGTCCTTTCTCGAGGAAAAGTTTCTCTCGAAAGAATTGAGTGGGAGGATAGTGGAGACTTGATGAGGTTATTGAACCGTCACTACAACTGGTGTGTAGCAGGGCACAAGAAGTTGTTCCTGTGGCACCTACACCAATTGAAGTGGAAGCTTATGATAGTGATCATGAAACTTCAGATCAAGTCACTACCAAACCTCGTGGGATGACAAGGATGCGTACTACTTCAGAGTGGTACGTGATCCTGTCTTGGAAGTCATGTTGCTAGACAACAATGAACCTACGAGTTATGGAGAAACGATGGTGGGCCCGGATTCCGATAAATGGCTCGAGGCCATAAAATCCGAGAGAGGATCCATGTATGAAAACAAAGTGTAGAGTTTGGGAGAACTACTTGATGGTCGTAAGGCTGTTAGGTACATATGGATTTTAAAAGGAAGACGGACAATGATGGTAGGTTACATCATTAAGAAAGCTCGACTTGTCGTTAAGATGTTTTCTGACAAGTTCAAGGAGTTGACTATGATGAGACTTTCTCACCCATAGCGATGTTAAGAGTCTGTTGGAATTATATTAGTGATTACTGCATTATTTATGAAATCTTGCAGATAGGATGTCAAAACATTGTTTCCTCGACGCTTTTCTTGAGGAAAGGTTGTATGTGATACAACCGGAAGGTTTTGTCAATCCTGAAAGATGCTAATAAGTATGCAAAGCTCCAGCAATCCTTCTAAGGACTGGAGTAAGCATCTCGGAGTTGGAATGTATGCTTTGATGAGATGATCAAAGATTTTGGGTTTATACAAAGTTTATGAGAAACTTGTATTTCCAAAGAAGTGAGTGGGAGCACTATAGATTTTCTGATGAGTATATGTTATGGATCAGAAATGATGTAGAATTTCTGGAAAGCATATAGGGTTATTTGGAAAGTGTTTTTCAATGGAAAGCCTGAATTAAGCTACTTGAACATTGAGCATCAAGATCTATAAGGATAGATCAAAACGCTTAATGGTAGTTTCAAATGAGCACATACCTTGACATGATCTTGAAGGTGTTCAAGATGGATCGGTCAAAGAAGGAGTTCTTGCCTGAGTTGTAAGGTATGAAGTTAAGACTTAAAGCTCGACCACGGCAGAATAGAGAGAAAGGACGAAGGTCGTCCCCTATGCTTAAGACATAGGCTCTACAGTATGCTATGCTATGTACCGCAATTGAAATGTGCCTTGCCATGAGTTAGTCAAGGGGTACAAGAGTGATCCAAGAATGGATCGCAGGGCAGCGGTCAAAGTTATCCTTAGTAACTAGTGGACTAAGGAATTTTCTCGATTATGGAGGTGGTAAAAGAGTTCGTCGTAAAGGGTTACGCCGATGCGAACTTTGACACTAATCCAGATTATTCTGAGTAGTAAACTGGATTCATATAGTAGAACAGTTATTTGGAATAGCTCCAAATAGAGCGTGGTAGCTGCATCTAGGAGATGACATAGAGATTTGTAAAGCACACACGGATCTGAAAGGTTCAAACCCGTTGACTAAAACCTCTCTCACAAGCAACATGATCAAACCCAGAACTCATTGAGTGTTAATCACATAGTGATGTGAACTAGATTATTGACTCTAGTAAACTCTTTGGATGTTGGTCACATGGCGATGTGACCTGTGAGTGTTAATCACATGGCGATGTGAACTAGATTATTGACTCTAGTGCAAGTGGGAGACTGTTGGAAATATGCCCTAGAGGCAATAATAAATTAGTTATTATTATATTTCCTTGTTCATGATAATCGTTTATTATCCATGCTATAATTGTATTGATAGGAAACTCAGATACATGTGTGGATACATAGACAACACCCTGTCCCTAGTAAGCCTCTAGTTGACTAGCTCGTTGATCAGTAGATGGTTACGGTTTCCTGACCATGGACATTGGATGTCATTGATAACGGGATCACATCATTAGGAGAATGATGTGATGGACAAGACCCAATCCTAAGCCTAGCACAAAGATCGTGTAGTTCGTATGCTAAAGCTTTTCTAATGTCAAGTATCATTTCCTTAGACCATGAGATTGTGCAACTCCCGGATACCGTAGGAATACTTTGGGTGTGCCAAATGTCACAACGTAACTGGGTGGCTATAAAGGTACACTACGGGTATCTCCGAAAGTGTCTGTTGGGTTGGCACGAATCGAGACTGGGATTTGTCACTCCGTGTAAGCAGAGAGGTATCTCCGGGCCCACTCGGTAGGACATCATCATAATGTGCACAATGTGATCAAGGAGTTGATCACGGGATGATGCGTTACGGAACGAGTAAAAGAGACTTGCCGGTAACGAGATTGAACAAGGTATCGGGATACCGACGATCGAATCTCGGGCAAGTACAATACCGCTAGACAAAGGGAATTGCATACGGGATTGTTTAAGTCCTTGACATCGTGGTTCATCCGATGAGATCATCGTGGAACATGTGGGAGCCAACATGGGTGTCCAGATCCCGCTGTTGGTTATTGACCGGAGAACGTCTCGGTCATGTCTGCATGTCTCCCGAACCCGCAGGGTCTACACACTTAAGGTTCGATGACGCTAGGGTTATAAAGGAAGTTTGTATGTGGTTACCGAATGTTGTTCGGAGTCCCGGATGAGATCCCGGACGTCACGAGGAGTTCCGGAATGGTCCGGAGGTAAAGATTTATATATAGGAAATCCCATTTCGGCCATCGGGACAAGTTTCGGGGTCATCGGCATTGTACCGGGACCACCGGAAGGGTCCCTGGGGTCCACCGGGTGGGGCCACCTGCCCCGAGGGGGCACATGGGCTGTGGGAGGTGCGCCTTGGCCTACATGGGCCAAGGGCACCAGCCCCAAGAGGCCCATGTGCCTAGGGTTTTAAGGAGGGATGAGTCCCACAAGGGGAAGGCACCTCCTAGGTGCCTTGGGGGGAGGGAAACCTCCTCTTGGCCGCCTCCCCTTTCCCATCTAGGGCTGCCGCCCCCCTAGGGGTGGGAACCCTAGAGGGGGCGCACCCTCCTCCCTCTCCCCTATATATAGTGAGGCATAGGGGCTGCTCATAACACGCGATTTGATCTCTCTCATTGGTGCAACCCTCCCTCTATATCTCCTCTCCCGTGGTGCTTGGCGAAGCCCTGCAGGATTGCCACGCTCCTCCATCACCACCACGCTGTTGTGCTGCTGCTGGACGGAGTCTTCCTCAACCTCTCCCTCTCTCCTTGCTGGATCAAGGCATGGGAGACATCGTCGGGCTGTACGTGTGTTGAACGCGGAGGTGCCGTCCGTTCGACACTAGGATCTCCGGTGATTTGGATCACGACGAGTATGACTCCATCAACCCCGTTCTCTTGAACGCTTCCGCTTAGCGATCTACAAGGGTATGTAGATGCACTCTCCTTCCCCTCGTTGCTGGTCTCTCCATAGATAGATCTTGGTGACACGTAGGAAAATTTTGAATTTCTGCTACGTTCCCCAACACTCGGTAGAAGGCGGCAGCATCCGACACGCTATGGGGCAAGTCTGTGAATGCTCCTGGAGAGCTCCGGATTCGGGTAAATAACAAGTAATTCACTTTTACGTGCTTGCTTTGCATAAAGAATGCCTTACCCGCCGCTATCTTTTTTATTGCCTCAACCTCCTGGAGGGCCTTCTAGGCTTCGGCCTTGGCAGACTTGGCATCTTCAATGGCCGCCGCGAGCTCAGATTCTCGTGTCTTCGAGTCAAGCTCCAAACTCTCATGTTTTTTCATGAGAGCCTGGAGCTCTTGCCGCACCTCGCCAACCTGCATCTCATGCTTCTCCCGCTCGGTGCGCTCCGTGGCCGCCCTCTTCTCGGCCTCGGCCAGCGCTTGCTTAAGGGTCGCCACCTCAGTTGTGGCCCCTACAATAGCCACGTTAATCCTGTCACTTTTTGCAATTGCACCTTTCACATATTTAAATAAGGTATTTCTTACCTTCCTTCTCCTCGAGCTGCCGCTTGGCTAGGCCAAGCTCTTGCTCGGACCGCTCGTGGTTCTGCTTCAGCGTGCCCACCTCCGCAGTCAGTGCGGCGGATGCTAGCAGCGAAGCCTGCATACGCATATTGACTTACTTTTGTTAGACTCCTGCGAACGGTATTAGATCCTCTATTCGGCTTTTCTTTCCGAATGCCAAACAGAGCATCAGGGGCTACTGTCTATGCGGTAATATTTTTACATATCTTTTACTTACCTCAAAGCTTGTTAGAAGGTTGGCACAGGCTTCAGTCAGTCCGCTCTTGGCGGACTGAACCTTCTGGATCACCGCACTCATAATAGTGTGATGCTCCTCGTCGATGGAGGCGCCGTCAAGCACCTCCAGCAAATTGTCCGGTGCCTCCGGTTGGACGGAGGTCACCGGCTCGGTAGGTTTGCCCCTCTTGGAAGGAGGCCGCCTGCCGGAGTTCGGAACCGTTGAAGGTTCTGGCGCAGTGTCCGGCTCAAGGCCGGACTTGGAGCCCTTGGGGGTTCTATCCCCTTTACGCCTGGAGTCCGGGAGGTCGCCTTGCGGCGCCTCCAGAACCACCTCCTCCTGGCTTGGAACCTGTTGGGACAGCACCTCGGCGTCGTCCGTAGGGTGGGGGAGGTAGCGGGCGGAAGTGAATTCATGTCCGACGAATCCAGGGAGCCGCTCGACGACTCGTCGAGCCCGGCCTTGGGCGAACTGCATAGTCATATTCGGCGTAAGGAGGAGCTGTGCAAGAAAGGAACACTATGAATTGCTCTGGTGTCCGAATACTTATGATCTCGCCAGGGGCTTGGCCCTGTGCGGCCACTCCTCTTCGCCGTCGTCGGCGTTGGCAGAGTAGTCCAGAGAAAGGGTCTTCCCCTTCTTGGACCCTTCGGCCTCCCCAGTTGGGGCGGCCTTCCTTTTCTTTCCTCCCCCACTGGAGGGGGAGAGGTCTCTTCTTCCTCATCCTCGTCCTCATGGGAGGAGTGCGTCTTGGGGTCGTCGGATGATGAATCCGACGCCTCCTGGCATCGGGCACTCTTTCGAGTCCCTGTGGCCTTTTTCTTGGCCTTCTTCTCCGGCACCACATAAGGTGCCAGAACCAGCAGCTTCGCCAAGCGAGCGTCCGCTGGGCCTTCGGGCAAAGGAGCTGGACAGATGATCTGTTCGGACGTCTCCTGCCAATCCTGTCAAAGGTAAGGGAGCTTAGATCCCGCATGGACTCAAACTATGAAAAACTAATGCCCTGTAAAAGGTAAAAACAGCTTACTGCATGAGCGTGACGCTGCGTGATGAATCCGCGATCCTCGGTAGCGGATGCGAGGGCCTCGGCGCCCTTGAAAAGCACCTTCCAGGCATCTTTGTACATCATGTCGAAGAGCCTGCTTAGAGTTCGGTGCTGCGCCGGGTCAAACTGCCACAGGTTGAAAGCCCGTTGTTGACACGGGAGGATCCGACGGATGAGCATAACCTGGACTATATTGACAAGTTTGAGCTTCTTGTCCACCAGGGTTTGGACGCATGTTTGGAGTCCGGTCAGCTCTCCTTTTTTACCCCATGATAAGTCCGTCTCTTTCCAGGAGGTGAGCCGCGTAGGGGGTCTGGATCGGAACTCGGGGGCTACGACCCATTCAGGGCCGCGTGGCTCGATGATGTAAAACCACCCCGATTGCCACCCCTTTAGGGTCTCCACGAAGGAGCCCTCGAGCCATAAGACGTTGGGCATCTTTCCCACCATGGCGCCTCCGCACTCCGCCTGGGTGCCGCGCACCACCTTCGGCTTGACATTGAAAGTCTTGAGCCATAGGCCAAAATGGGGGCAGATGTGGAGGAAAGCCTCGCATACGATGATAAACGCCGAGATGTTGAGGACAAAGTTCGGGGCCAGATCGTGGAAATCCAGGCCATAGTAGAACATGATCCCCCGTACAAACGGGTGGAGAGGGAAGCCCAGTCTGCGGAGGAAATGGGGAAGGAACACCACCCTTTCATGGGGCCCAGGGGTGGGGATGAGCTACCCCTCTTCGGGAAGCCGGTGCGCAATGTCGCTAGACAAGTATCTGGCCTTCCTCAGTTTTTTGATGAGTCCTTCCGTGATGGAGGAGACCATCCACTTGCCTCCCGCTCCGGACATGGATGAAGGAGGTTGAGGTGGGGTGTGTGGACTTGGGCGCTGGAGCTCGACTGCGCGGAAATGGATAGGCAAAGGAGGAAGAAGGCGTGGATGAAAAGGTGGATCCTTATCCCCTTATATGGGCGGATGCGACTATGCGTCCCCACCAGCCTGGTAAAACTCGCTTATCTCCCAAGCGCCATAATCAATGGCGCGGTTGCATTACCCACGCCTGTATTGATGAGAATCCCGGAATAAGGGGACACGATCTCTGCTTTGACAAGACGTGCCAAGGAAACTGCCTCGCTAAACGCGCTGAGGTGGGACAGTAAAACGATTCGAATAAAGGCTTGGCCGTGGTGTGATGTCATGCTATGGAATACGTCAGCGGATTAGATTTGTGTAAATATTATTCTCTCTATGGCAATATGTGGAAACTTATTTTGCAGAGCCGGACACTACCTTTGTGTTCAAAATCTTCTATGAAGTACTTGCAGGAGGAACCCGCCTTGCAACGCCGAAGACAATCCGCGCGCCGGACTCGTTGTCATTGAAGCCTGGTTCAGGGGCTACTGAGGGAGTCCTGGATTAGGGGGTGCCCGGATAGCCGGACTATACCTTCGGCCAGACTCCTGCACTATGAAGATACAAGATTGAAGACTTCGTCCCGTGTCTGGAAGGGACTTTCCTTGGCGTGGAAGGCAAGCTTGGTGAAAAGGATATGTAGATCTCCTACCCTTGTAACCGACTCTGTGTAACCCTAGCCCTCTCCGGTGTCTATATAAACCGGAGGGTTTTAGTCCGTAGGACGAACAACAATCATACCATAGGCTAGCTTCTAGGGTTTAACCTCTCTGATCTCGTGGTAGATCTACTCTTGTACTACCCATATCATCAATATTAATCGAGCAGGACGTAGGGTTTTACCTCCATCAAGAGGGCCCGAACCTAGGTAAAAACATCGTGTCCCTCGTTGTAACACCCCGGATGTAACTTTCCCAATTTGTACTCCAACTCTTGTCGTTTCCGGCGTTAAGTTATTTTATTTTCTCGGGTTCGGGTTTTTGTCTCCATGTGTTGTTATCGTTGTCATGCATCTCATATCATGTCATCATGTGCATTGCATTTGCATACTTGTTCATCTCATGCATTTGAGCATTTTCCCCGTTGTCCGTTTTGCATTCCGGTGCTTCGTTCTCCTCCGGTAGTCATTTCTACCTTTCTTTCATGTGTGGGGATTAAACATTTCCGGATTGGACCAAGACTTGCCAAGCGGCCTTGGTTTACTACCGGTAGACCGTCTGTCAAGTTTCGTATCGTCTGGACTTCGTTTGATACTCCAACGGTTAACCGAGGGACCGAAAAGGCCTCGTGTGTGTTGCAGCCCAACACCCCTCCAATTTGGCCCAAAACCCACCTAAACCTGCTCCATCATCTAGAGCGTTCGATCACGATCGCGTGGCCGAAAACCGCACCTCATTTGGACTCTCCTAGCTCCCTATATGCCTATTTAAAGAACCCCTTTGAATCCGGAGCCGGCCCCCGCGGCCCATCTCCCCCGCGCCGCTGCCCGAAGCCGCCTGCCTCCTCGCCCCGTTCGCCGGCCCCGCCGCCTCCGCCGCGAGCCGCCGCCGCCCGGCGCCGCTCCGCCGCCACCTCGCCTCGTCGCCGGCCGCCGCGGCTCCGCCGCCCCTCGCCTCGGCCCCGCCTCCTCTCCGCCGCCCCGGCCTCTTCCTCCCGCTCCGGCCGCCGCCCCGGCCAACGACTCCGGCCAGGGATCCGGTCGACCTCGGATTGCGTGCCATCGAAACCCTAGATCTGGTGGTTCCTTTTTTTCTCCAAGTCCCCGGAATTTTCTAGTCCATATGCTCATGTTCATAGCCTCGTAACTTTGCATCCGTAGCTCGGATTCATGCATATAGCATATCAAAATGTTCATCTCAGAGAGTAAATCATTTCATTCCATTGCATCATTTTCAGTTGAGTTCATCTTGATGCCCGAAATGCTGTTAGAAGAGGGCTACTTAAGTTATTTATCAGATCTGCTGCTCCATTTAGCTTTTTGTCATTTTTGCCATGATTATTGTGTGCATGATATGCCCTGATGCTCTACATATGTTTTGTTAAGGGTTTTACAATCTTTCCAGAGGTGCAACCCATGTATTTTGTAATGTGTGTGGTGTATAGCACAAGCTTGCGAAGTGGTGCACTTAGTAATTCTGATTTCAGGGACTTAGCATTTCCACTAAGTCCTTGAGCTGTTTATCTCATGTTGTCATATGTTCATGTTGTTTCCTAGTGATCCGTGCCTCTTTTGAGGATGATCAGTAAGGATGTTTTGTTAATATTGTAGTGCTCGATCCATCCATGTCTTTGTTTGCAATTATGGAGCACCCTAGCTTGAGTCAATCGAGCTCTACTTTTGCTACTTTGTGAATCTGGGCAGATTGTCAACTTGTTTGCAATTTTGCCGACGATGTTGTAGTTGATCCATGCATGCTATGCAATTGATCTTGCCATGTCTAGCTTGCATTTTGTGTGTTCTTGATGGGTGTATTCTTAGATTGTCATGACTTGCTCCGTAGTGAGTGCATCGAGCTCGTAAACATGCCTACTTGATATCTGTTTTCTGCATCTGCCAGTTTTCACTAAGTCTGAAAACTGATTATGTTTTTGCCATGTTCACATGCTTGCAATTGTATTTTCTGATCCCTTTTGGCTCAAGGTCACTAAGGGACTTTTGTTAAGCTCTTTGAGTAGCTCCATGCCATGATTTACTTTGCCACGTTCAGGCCCTGTAGCATGTAGTTTTGTTGCTCCGAAGAGAGTGCTACCTGATCTGAAATTCCAGACAAGTGTTAATTTCACTAAGTCTGAGATCTGTTTGACATATGCATTTTTGCCATGCTTGTTTGAACCTGTTAATGGATGAATTGGCCGTAGCTCAGTGCTAGACTTTTGTTAAGCATCTTGAATGCATCCCTGCCATATATTTTGTTGTCATGTTTGGATGCTGTAGCATGTTCATCTCATTGCATTTAGATGGCTACTTGCTATAAATCGCAGACCGGTGTCATATTTGTTTTGCTTGCCATTTCCAAACCGTAACTCCGATTCCGGTGATCTTTATATCGTTTTCAAGCGATTTCATCTCATCTTTCCAGTGGCACACTTGGATTTCCAAGTTGAGGCTAGGTTCATGTATTCCTTGTCACATTTTGCATATGCATCCCGCATCGCTTCCCGCATAGCATACCATCCTTGCATCATATTGTTTAATCCTTGCACGTGGTTGATTGTGTCCTTGTTGCTTGTTTGTCTTGTTTGGGTAGAGCCGGGAGATGAGTTCGCTAATGAGGACCCCGTTGAGTTTGCTTTCGAGGATCCAGTCAACTCTGACAACTGTGCAGGCAAGATGATCATACCCTCGAAATCACTACTATCTTTGCTATGCTAGATTGCTCGCTCTTTTGCTATGCCAATGCTACGATGCCTACCCCTTGCTTTCAAGCCTCCCAAATTGCCATGTCAAACCTCTAACCCACCTTGTCCTAGCAAACCGTTGATTGGTTATGTTACCGCTTTGCTCAGCCCCTCTTATAGCGTTGCTAGTTGCAGGTGAAGATTGGAGGCCGTTCCTTGTTGGGACATTTATTTACTTGTTGGGATATCATTATATTATCTTGTTATCTTAATGCATCTATATACTTGGTAAAGGGTGGAAGGCTCGGCCTCTCGCCTAGTGTTTTGTTCCACTCTTGCCGCCCTAGTTCCCGTCATATTGGTGTTATGTTCCCGGATTTTTGCGTTCCTTACGCGGTTGGGTTATAATGGGAACCCCTTGACAGTCCGCCTTGAATAAAACTCCTCTAGCAATGCCCAACCTTGGTCTTACCATTTGCCACCTAGACTTTTCCCTTGGGTTTCGCGGACTCAAGGGTCATCTTATTTTAAAAACCCCCGGGCCAGTGCTCCTCTGAGTGTTGGTCCAACCTAGAGCACCATGCGGGGCCGTCCCTTGGCAACTTGGGTTACGTTGGCTCCCGCACGCTTAGCTTATCCGGTGTGCCCTGAGAACGAGATATGTGCAGCTCCTATCGGGATTTGTCGGCACAGCGGGTGGTGTTGCTGGACTTGTTTTACCATTGTCGGAGTTGTCTTGAAGAACCGAGATACCGAGTCTGATCGGAACGTCTTGGGAGGAGGTCTATTCCTTCATTGACCGTGAGAGCTTGTCATGGGATAAGTTGGGACTCCCCTGCAGGGATTTGAACTTTCGAAAGCCGTGCCCGCGGTTATGGGCAGATGGGAATTTGTTAATGTCCGGTTGTAGATAACTTGAACCTTAATTTAATTAAAATGAATCAACTGAGTGTGTTACCGTGATGGCCTCTTCTCGGCGGGGTCTGGGAAGTGGACACGGTGTTGGAGTAATGCTTGCGCAGGTTGCTCTCTAGTTTCTCGCTCGCGCTTTGCCTCCTCTTCTCGCTCTCTTTTGCGAACAGGATAGCCACCATATTTGCTAGTCGCTTGCGGCTGCTCCACTTATATTTACCTTGCCTTACCTATAAGCTTAAATAGTCTTGATCGTGAGGGTGCGAGATTGCTGAGTCCCTGTGGCTCACAGATTACTATTACACCAGATGCAGGGCCTGATGATTCCGCTCCAGGTGACGCGCTCGAGCTCAAGTGGGAGTTCGACGAGGACTCTCAACGTTACTATGTTTCTTTTCCTGATGATCAGTAGTGGTGCCCAGTTGGGGGTGATCGGGACCATGTCGCATGTTGGGTTATCTTTTATTGTGGCGTCGTAGTCAGGCCATGAGTGATTGGATGATGTAATGTTATTTATGTACCTTGTTTGACGTGGCAAGTGTAAGCCAACTATGTTATCTCCCCTTTATTATTATATTACATGGGATGTGTAAACATTACCTTACTTGCGACATATGCCTTCAATGCGATTATGTCTCTAAGTCGTGCCTCGACACGTGGGAGCTATAGTCGCATCGAGGGTGTTACAAGTTGGTATCAGAGCCTTCCCCGACCTTAGGAGCCCCCACTGATTGATCGTTTTAGCAACCGAGTTGTGTCTAGAAAAATTTTATGAGTCATTTAGGAATTATATATCGGAGAGTTTAGGAATTCTTTTTACTTCCCAGTCTCCTCATCGCTCTGGTAAGGCATCTTGACGTAGAGTTTTGACTCTTCTCTTCTCAAATTTCACTAAATTTTTTTTAGGATCACGCGGGTATCTTGGAATCGTTCCGATGGTTTTATGATGAGAACATTGTCTTGGTGCCTCCTGTCAGGGGTTTTGTGGAAGTGTCCCGGGGAGTTGAGCTCTGAAGTGTTGTCGTCATAATTTTATCGTTTAAAGTTCTAGAATACCTGAGTTTAGTACGCCGACATCGAAAATCTCTTTTATGCAGTTCGTTGGTGAGATAACCTTGACGCCACCCAGTACTGGGGCGGGAGTTCGGGAGTATCGCCATAACTTGTATAACGGATGCTTTTCGAAGGTTGAGGTAGATGGTTTCCGAAGTTTTTCTCGGTTATGTGTTGAAGGATGGATACAGCTGGATGTAGGATTTGCTAGAATTGGGTGAGATATTATGCTTCCCCTGTATCCGCAACACCTGATTGCATAACCGGAAAGGTTCGAGAGTTTCATAGGTGGGAATTCTCGTAGCTCTAGTTCTTCTTCCATGAATATTGGTTTGAGATTGGGATTTCTTACCGATTATTCATTCTTGATCCGTACCTTGTTGATTTATTTCTCTACCTAAATTCTAAGTGGCTTCTCAATTTATGGATATGTGACCATTTCAAGAGGAATGCATTCGTTCATTTTGTTCGGATGCGAAGACTATATGTTGCAATTTTCATTCCGTTGGATTCAGCTTCAATATTTGTCTATCGATGTGCTAATGGATGTCAACCTCTTCAGGATGGCTCCTCCAACGCGCACGAATCCGAATCCTGATCCTCCACCACCTCCCCCTCCTCCGGAGGCATGGCAAGCTGTGATGGCCGCAACCAATGCAAACACACAGTTGATCATGCAAATTCTTCAAGAGTGCAACCAAGGGAACCAAGGCAACAATCAGAATCACTCTGCTACACTCAACCAGTTCCTTTCTAACGGGCCAAAGACTTTCAGCAATTGTGTTGAGGCAACCGATGCTGACGATTGGCTTGTGGATCTGTGCAAGCATTTCGAATGCAGTAACGTCAGGCCTGAGGACTTTGTCAAGTTCGCTTCCTTCCAACTCAAAGATCAAGCTGCAGAATGGTTCCAGCAGTACAAGGATTCCAGAGGTGGACGTGTTATCACTTGGGATGAATTCCGTTAAGATTTCATAGCTCACCATATCCCTCAGAGCGTGGTTGAAAGCAAGCGTGAGGAATTCCGCAACCTGAAGCAAGGCTCTTTGTCTGTCTATGACTGCAACAAGTTGTTCCAGAAGCTCGCCGCTTTGCTAAGCAGGACGTCCCTGATGAGAAGAGCATGATATACCAGTTCAGAGGTGGTCTCAGAGAAGAAATCCAGCTCGCTCTTGTCCTCTTTGAGCCCTTGAGGTACGATGAGTTCTACAACATGGCACTGAAGCTAGAGGCCGCTCAGTTGAGGTGTGATGCTTCCAAGAAGCGAGTCAGAGATGTTACTCCTTCTTCCTCTACTCAAGTGGCCAAGCAGCACAAGTATTGGCTTCCTCCTCCTCCGTTCCGTTAGCCGTATCAGCAGAAGAGCAAAGGTGGCAGTGGTTCTTCCCACCCACCCAACCCTGGCTTTTAGAACAAGACTTCGTCTCAAGCTCCAAGATCGAGTGCTCCGTATCACCGTCCGCTTTCAGAGGTCACGTGCAACAAGTGCCAACAGAAGGGTCACTATGCCAACAAGTGTTTCAACCAGAGGCGTCTTCCTCCTCCTCCTGTAAGATCGGCAAGTACAGCTGTGGTCAAGCATAACCCCAAGCATGCTAAGGTCAACTTGCTGAATGCAGCTCAGGCAGAGGACTCGTCAGATGTGATCATGGGTAACTTTCCAGTTAACTCTATTCCCGCAAAAGTTCTTTTTGACACGGGTGCATCACATTGTTTCATGTCAAGATCATTTGTTTCCAAGAATGACTTCGTTTCACAAATGTTGGGTAAACCTATGGGAGTGGTTTCTTCGGCTAAGTCTATGAGGGCTACTTCAATAGTCCCGGATGTTTCTATCATGTTGGGTGACTTCAAGTTTCTGGCTTCTCCAATGGTTCTTGGTAACTCGGATATTGATCTTATTCTTAGGATGGATTGGCTTTCTAAGCACAAGGCTCATCTCGATTGTGCAGCCAGGCAGATTCAATTGACTCATTCGTCTGAGGATGTAATTGTCTTTGCCGCGAATGATGATACCATCCGTCTGTTTTCTCTCAATGAGAAGGGTGAACTGGATGCTATCTCGCAGATTCCAGTCATTTGCGAATGTCAAGACGTCTTTCTAGAAGAGCTTCCAGGAATGCCTCCGCACCGGCCAGTTGAATTCGTTATTGATCTTGAGCCTGGTACGGAACCTGTGTGCAAGCGTCCTTACAAGCTCGGACCTGAAGAGTTGAAGGAGCTGAAGAAGCAACTCGATATTCAAGAGAAAATGGGTCTCATCTGGCCTAGTTCTTCTCCGTGGGGTTGTGGTGTTCTTTTTGTGAAGAAGAAGGATGGAACGGACCGACTTTGTGTTGATTACCGTCCCTTGAACAAGAAGACCATCAAGAACAAATACCCACTTCCCAACATCAATGAGCTATTCGAAAAACTCAAAGGTGCCCAAGTATTCTCCAAGCTTGATCTCCGTATGGGTTATCATCAGATTCGAATCCGTGAGCAAGATATTCCCAAGACGGCTTTCAGGACAAGCTATGGTTCATATGAATACACTGTCATGTCTTTTAGCCTCGTCAACGCTCCTCCAACTTTCTCTCGCATGATGAACTTCATCTTCAACGCCTACACCAATGACTTTGTTTTGGTCTATCTCGACGACATTCTAGTTTTCTCGAAGAACAAGGAAGATCATGCCAATCACTTGCATTTGGTGCTTGATAAGCTCAGGGAACATCAGTTCTATGCTAAGTTCTCCAAGTGTGAATTTTGGCTCGATGAGGTTCTTTATCTTGGTCATATCATCTCTGCCAAGGGCATTGCCGTGAATCCTGAGAAGGTGTCTACAATTATGAATTGGGAACCTCCTCAGAACATGAAGCAACTCCGTAGCTTCCTCGGTCTCGCAAGCTATTGACGAAGATTCGTTGAAAACTTTTCTAAGATCGCAAAGCCTCTCTCTAATCTTCTCCAGAAGCACGTCAAGTACGTTTGGTCTCCGGAGTGTGACATTGCTTTCAACACTTTGAAAGAGAAATTGATCATTTCTCCAGTTCTAACTCCGCCTGATGAATCCAAGCCGTACGAGGTCTTTTGTGATGCCTCTCTCCAAGGTCTTGGCGCAGTTTTGATGCAAGAGAAGAAAGTTGTTGCTTATACCTCTCGCCAGTTGAAGCCCAATGAGAAAAACTACCCCACTCATGATCTCGAGTTGGCGGCAGTTGTGCATGCTCTTTTGACTTGGAGACATCTCTTATTGGGAAGAAAAGTGGACATTTTCACTGATCACAAGAGTCTCAAGTACATCTTCACTCAGCCTAATCTCAACCTCAGGCAAACTCGATGGGTCGAAATGATTCAAGAGTATAATCCGAGTATCGAGTATACTCCAGGCAAGGCCAATGTGATTGCTGACGCATTGAGCAGAAAGGCTTACTGCAACAGTCTTATTCTCAAGCCTTGTCAACCCGAGCTTTGTGAAGCTTTCCGCAAACTTAATCTGCAAGTTGTTCCTCAAGGTTTCCTTGCCAACCTTCAAGTCTCTCCTACCTTAGAAGACCAGATTCGCCAAGCCCAGCTTCTTGATGCTATGGTGAAAAAGGTGAAGATTGGAATTGCCAAGAGTTAACCCAAGTACAAGTGCTACCGCTTTGATGACAAGGACACTCTCTTCTTCGAGGATCGTATTGTTGTGCCCAAAGGTGACCTTCGTAAAGTGATCATGAACGAGGCTCACAATTCTCTCCTCTCCATCCACCCTGGGAGTACGAAGATGTATCAGGACCTCAAGCAGGCTTATTGGTGGACTCGAATGAAGCGCGAGATTTCTCAATTCGTGAATGAATGTGATGTCTGCAGAAGAGTGAAGGCAGAACACCAAAGGCCAGCTGGTCTCCTCCAACTTCTTGCCATTCCAGAATGGAAGTTTGACCACATTGAAATGGACTTCGTGACTGGGTTTCCAAAGTCCAAGAGTGGCAATGATGCTATATTCGTTGTCATCGACAAACTCACCAAAGTGGCTCACTTTCTGCCTATCAAAGAGTCAATCACTGCAGCTCAATTGGCGGAACTCTATACCTCTCGAATTGTCTCTCTGCACGGTATTCCTAAAGTGATCTCTTCAGACCGTGGCAGCATCTTTACCTCCAAGTTTTGGGATTCTTTTCAGAAGGCCATGGGCACCAACATCCGCTTCACCACAGCTTTCCATCCTCAAACTAGTGGTTAAGTCGAGCGTGTCAACCAGATTCTTGAAGATATGCTCAGGGCTTGTGTGATCTCCTTCGGCATGAAGTGGGAGGATTGTCTTCCTTATGCTGAATTCTCCTACAACAACAGTTTTCAAGCAAGTTCGGGCAAGGCTCCATTTGAAATTCTGTATGGCAGGAAGTGCCGTACCCCTCTCAACTGGTCTGAAACCGGTGAACGTCAGCTTTTGGGTAATGACTTAATCACAAAGGCAGAGGAAATGTGCAAAGTCATTCGAGATAACCTCAAAGCAGCCCAATCCCGCCAGAAGAGCTACTATGATAGTAAGCACCGTGATTTGGCTTTCGAGATCGGAGATCATGTTTACCTCCGCGTCTCTCCTATGAAAGGTACTCGTCGCTTCGGTATCAAAGGGAAGCTTGCCTCTAGATATGTGGGACCTTTCAAAATTGTCAGCAAGAGAGGCGACCTCGCCTATCAAATCAAGCTTCCTTCAAACTTTGCAAATGTTCATGATGTGTTCCATGTCTCTCAGCTCCGAAAGTGCTTCAAGACTCCTGAGCGCACCGTCAACTTCGAGGACATTGAGCTCCAAGAAGATCTTTCCTATGGTGAGCACCCAGTTGCTATTCTTGAAGAGACTGAACGCAAGACTCGCAATCAGTCAATCAAATTCCTCAAAGTCAAGTGGTCACACCATTCCGACCATGAAGCTACCTGGGAACGCGAGGATCACCTCCGTTCTGAATACCCGGTGTTCTTTCAGTCCTAGATCTCGGGATGAGATCCTTTCGTAGTGGTGGAGTGTTGTAACACCCCGGATGTAACTTTCCCAATTTGTACTCCAACTCTTGCCGTTTCCGGCGTTAAGTTATTTTATTTTCTCGGGTTCGGGTTTTTGTCTCCGTGTGTTGTTATCGTTGTCATGCATCTCATATCATGTCATCATGTGCATTGCATTTGCATACGTGTTCATCTCATGCATTCGAGCATTTTCCCCGTTGTCCGTTTTGCATTCCGGCGCTTCGTTCTCCTCCGGTGGTCATTTCTACCTTTCTTTCATGTGTGGGGATTAAACATTTCCGGATTGGACTGAGACTTGCCAAGCGGCCTTGGTTTACTACCGGTAGACCGCCTGTCAAGTTTCGTATCATTTGGACTTCGTTTGATACTCCAACGGTTAACCGAGGGACCAAAAAGGCCTCGTGTGTGTTGCAGCCAAACACCCCTCCAATTTGGCCCAAAACCCACCTAAACCTGCTCCATCATCTAGAGCGTTCGATCACGATCGCATGGCCGAAAACCGCACCTCATTTGGACTCTCCTAGCTCCCTATATGCCTATTTAAAGAACCCCTTCGAATCTGGATCTTCCTCTCCCCAAAAACCCTAATTTTTCCCTCCGCGCCGCCGGACACGTCCGGGCGACGCCGGACAAATCCCGCCGCCGCTCCCAGCCTCTCCCGTCGCGCCACGTGTCCCTGTACCGCCGCCCGCCGCCGCGCAGCCCAGGGAGCCTGGAGCCGGCCCCCGCGGCCCATCTCCCCCGCGCCGCCTGCCTCCTCGCCCCGTTTGCCGGCCCCGCCGCCTCCGCCGCGAGCCGCCGCCACCGTGCGCCGCCACCTCGCCTCGTCGCCGGCCGCCGCGGCTCCGCCGCCCCTCGCCTCGGCCTCGCCTCCTCTCCGCCGCCCCGGCCTCTTCCTCCCGCTCCGGCCGCCGCCTCGGCCAACGACTCCGGCGAGGGATCCGGTCGACCTCACATTGCGTGCCACCGAAATCCTAGATCTGGTGGTTCCTTTTTTTCTCTCTAAGTCCCCGGAATTTTCTAGTCCATATGCTCATGTTCATAGCCTCGTAACTTTGCATCCGTAGCTCCGATTCATGCATATAGCATATAAAAATGTTCATCTCAGAGAGTACATCATTTCATTCCATTGCATCATTTTCAGTTGAGTTCATCTTGATTCCCGAAATGCTGTTAGAAGAGGGCTACTTAAGTTATTTGTCAGATCTGCTGCTCCATTTAGCTTTTTGTCATTTTTGCCATGATTATTGTGTGCATGATATGCCCTGATGCTCTACATATGTTTTGTTAAGGGTTTTGCCATCTTTCCAGAGGTGCAACCCATGTATTTTTGTAATGTGTGTGGTGTCTAGCACAAGCTTGCGAAGTGGTGCACTTGGTAATTCTGATTTCAGGGACTTAGCATTTCCACTAAGTCCTTGAGCTGTTTATCTCATGTTGTCATATGTTCATGTTGTTTCCTAGTGATCCGTGCCTCTTTTGAGGATGATTAGTAAGGATGTTTTGTTAATATTGTAGTGCTCGATCCATCCATGTCTTTGTTTGCAATTATGGAGCACCCTAGCTTGAGTCAATCGAGCTCTACTTTTGCTACTTTGTGAATCTGGGCAGATTGTCAACTAGTTTGCAATTTTGCCGACAATGTTGTAGTTGATCCGTGCATGCTATGCTATTGATCTTGCCATGTCTAGCTTGCATTTTGTGTGTTCTTGATGGGTGAATGCTTAGATTGTCATGACTTGCTCCTTAGTGAGTGCATCGAGCTCGTAAACATGCCTACTTGATATCTGTTTTCAGCATGTGCCAGTTTTCACTAAGTCTGAAAACTGATTATGTTTTTGCCATGTTCACATGCTTGCAATTGTATTTTCTGATCCCTTTTGGCTCAAGGTCACTAAGGGACTTTTGTTAAGCTCTTTGAGTAGCTCCATGCCATGCTTTACTTTGCCATGTTCAGGCCCTGTAGCATGTAGTTTTGTTACTCCGAAGAGAGTGCTACCTGATCTGAAATTCCACACAAGTGTTAATTTCACTAAGTCTGAGATCTGTTTGCCATATGCATTTTTGCCATGCTTGTTTGAACCTGTTAATGGATGAATTGGCCGTAGCTCAGTGCTAGACTTTTGTTAAGCATCTTGAATGCATCCCTGCCATTTATTTTGTTGTCATGTTTGGGTGCTGTAGCATGTTCATCTCATTGCATTTAGATGGCTACTTGCTGTAAATCGCAGACCGGTGTCATATTTGTTTTGCTTGCCATTTCCAAACCGTAACTCCGATTCCGGTGATCTTTATATCGTTTTCAAGCGATTTCATCTCATCATTCCAGTGGCACACTTGGATTTCCAAGTTGAGGCTAGGTTCATGTATTCCTTGTCACATTTTGCATATGCATCCCGCATCGCATCCCACATAGCATACCATCCTTGCATCATATTGTTTAATCCTTGCACGTGGTTGATTGTGTCCTTGTTGCTTGTTTGTCTTGTTTGGGTAGATCCGGGAGACGAGTTCGCTAACGAGGACCCCGTTGAGTTTGCTTTCGAGGATCCAGTTAACTCTGACAACTGTGCAGGCAAGATGATCATACCCTCGAAATCACTACTCTCTTTGTTATGCTAGATTGCTCGCTCTTTTGCTATGCCAATGCTACGATGCCTACCCCTTGCTTTCAAGCCTCCCAAATTGCCATGTCAAACCTCTAACCCACCTTGTCCTAGCAAACCGTTGATTGGTTATGTTACCGCTTTGCTCAGCCCCTCTTATAGCGTTGCTAGTTGCAGGTGAAGATTGGAGGCCGTTCCTTGTTGGGACATTTATTTACTTGTTGGGATATCATTATATTATCTTGTTATCTTAATGCATCTATATACTTGGTAAAGGGTGGAAGGCTCGGCCTCTCGCCTAGTGTTTTGTTCCACTCTTGCCGCCCTAGTTTCCGTCATATTGGTGTTATGTTCCCGGATTTTTGCGTTCCTTACGGGGTTGGGTTATAATGGGAACCCCTTGACAGTCCGCCTTGAATAAAACTCCTCCAGCAATGCCCAACCTTGGTCTTACCATTTGCCACCTAGCCTTTTCCCTTGGGTTTCGCGGACTCAAGGGTCATCTTATTTTAACCCCCCCCCCCCGGGGCCAGTGCTCCTCTGAGTGTTGGTCCAACCTAGAGCACCGTGCGCGGCCGTCCCTTGGCAACTTGGGTTATGTTGGCTCCCGTACGCTTAGCTTATCCGGTGTGCCCTGAGAACGAGATATGTGCAGCTCCTATCGGGATTTGTCGGCACAGCGGGTGGTGTTGCTGGACTTGTTTTACCATTGTCGGAGTTGTCTTGAAGAACCAAGATACCGAGTCTGATCGGAACATCTTGGGAGGAGGACTATTCCTTCGTTGACCGTGAGAGCTTGTCATGGGCTAAGTTGGGACTCCCCTGCAGGGATTTGAACTTTCGAAAGCCGTGCCCGTGGTTATGGGCAGATGGGAATTTGTTAATGTCCGGTTGTAGATAACTTGAACCTTAATTTAATTAAAATGAATCAACTGAGTGTGTTACCGTGATGGCCTCTTCTCGGCGGAGTCCGGGAAGTGGACACGGTGTTGGAGTAATGCTTGCGCAGGTTGCTCTCTAGTTTCTCGCTCGCGCTTTGCCTCCTCTTCTCGCTCTCTTTTGCGAACAGGATAGCCACCATATTTGCTAGTCGCTTGCGGCTGCTCCACTTATATTTACCTTGCCTTACCTATAAGCTTAAATAGTCTTGATCGCGAGGGTGCGAGATTGCTGAGTCCTTGTGGCTCACAGATTACTATTACACCAGATGCAGGGCCTGATGATTCCGCTCCAGGTGACGCGCTCGAGCTCAAGTGGGAGTTCGACGAGGACTCTCAATGTTACTATGTTTCTTTTCCTGATGATCAGTAGTGGTGCCCAGTTGGGGGTGATCGGGACCGTGTCGCATGTTGGGTTATCTTTTATTTTGGCGCCGTAGTCGGGACATGAGTGATTGGATGATGTAATGTTATTTATGTACCTTGTTTGACGTGGCGAGTGTAAGCCAACTATGTTATCTCCCCTTTATTATTATATTACATGGGATGTGTAAAGATTACCTTACTTGCGACATATGCCTTCAATGCGATTATGTCTCTAAGTCGTGCCTCGACACGTGGGAGCTATAGTCGCATCGAGGGTGTTACACTCGTCTCCTGTTACCATCCGCCTAGACGCACAGTTCGGGGCCCCCTACCCGAGATCCGCCGGTTTTGACACCGACAGCCACCTCTATGCCGATGACCTAACTATGCCTACGGCTACCGTCGGCATAGATCGATGTATGCCGACGGCCTTACTATGCCTACGGCCTTACTATGCCTACGGCTGCCGTAGGCATAGATAAAGCTATGCCGACAACTTTTCTATGCCGACGGTATTCGCCAGGCCATCGGCATAGCGCCATCTATGCCTACGGCAGCCGTCGGCATAGATATGGCCGTAGGCATATAAAGTTATTCCAGTAGTGCCTCTCGTGGACTTTGTTTCAGGTACATCACCGTGAGGCTTTGCAAGTATTAGGAAGGGCGTAGCTCCCATGGGTGTTCACTCACACATTTCACACCCCTTCCATCCACCTAGCTGATCATGGTAACTCTCATACTTAGTTCATGATTCTTGGTAGCTAGGATCTACTTGTGTTGTATAAACTTTGCCTTGGTTTGTTTCCATGATCACTATGTTTACCTGTCAAGGTGGGTTGGAGTTGACTAGTCCCCACCTTGCACCATGGTGTGTTGGAACGTATGTTTTCTTTGCTATGTGTAGCATAACGGTTGGTGGCTTCACCACTTTGCTCTACATGGGTTGTAGGAGGTTGTTGGATGCTTCTGCTTGTGATATTATGAATATATGCTTTGTTTATTCATTTGCCTGTCGTGGATGTCCGACGGTACAAAGGTGGTGCTGCCGGATTTTCTCATGAGCATGTTTGGTTTGTTTACGTTTTTGGTGGTTACATTCCTTCCTACAAGGAGGGGTGTTATAGTTCATAACGGTTGGTGGCTTCACCACTTTGCTCTACATGGGTTGTAGGAGCTTGTTGGATGCTTCTTCTTGTGATATTATGAATATATGCTCTGTTTATTCATTTTCCCGTCGTGGATGTCCGACGGTACAAAGGAGGTGTTGCCGGATTTTCTCACGAGCATGTTTGGTTTGTTTACGTTCTTGGTGGTAGCATTCCTTCCTACAAGGAGGGGTCTTATAGTTGGTTTCAGTTAAGCTCTATCTTTGCTATACATGTGTAAGCATGTATACCAAAGAAAGATCCTATGACCTTTCAAATGCTTGCTTGCTAGATATAATTGTTTGCTTGTTAGTGTATAACAAAGTTGACGAGGGCGTCAATTCTGTTGAGATTGGGTGAAATACCCCAATTCTCTTACTAGTATTTTGTTAGGTTCTTTTTAAATAAAAACCTTGATTAGATGGTTAAAAAACATGACACACTGGTGCACAATAGGAACGATCTTTTTAGTTACATACTTGCAAGCCTTGTTCTATGTGCATAGATTGCTTGTTGTGTTTCTAATGCATATTAAGCAGTCTGGTGTTCGAGTAGTACTCGCTTCTGGGTCTCCTGGGTTTATATTTCAATGGATCCAGTGTCTAGTATGAGCTTGAATTTTTACCCGTCCATATTCTACCTTTTTATTTCTTTGGTTGTCTGGGTAATATTCTTGTGTTCCTTAGATGCCTAGGGGTAAAGCAGGTAGAAAGCAAGTTCCACCCACTCAGGGAAAAAAAGCTGATGGTGCTAAACCCCGAGGCCGTGGACGCAGGAGTGCCCAACCTATAGCTGAGGAGAGTGGTGAGGGATCAGTGGAAGCTGTCGTGGTTCCGACTCTGACAGTGATGTAGGGGGGTGAGTATGGAGAGGCTAGATCCTAGCTATTGGGAAGTTGTTACACGCGAGATTTACGAGTTCAGGCCCTTCTCGGAGGAAGTAATAGCCCTACGTCTTGGAGCCCGGAGGCGGTCGACTGGATTATGCGTGTATGGATTACAGGGGTGCGAACCCTTCATACTGAGGAGGGGGGTGGCTTATATAGAGTTCGCCGGCCCCCTCCTGCCCTCAGTAATGCAGGGTTTAAGGTACATTTAAGATTGGGCGTTACTGGTAACGCCTCTAATAAAGTGCTATAATGACCATGAAGACTACTTAACAGCTGACCGTTTGCCTACGGAGTGACCGTAGGTCTCCTGGCAGTCGAGTGATTAGCTTCATGGTCGAGTGGTAGCTTCTTGGTCGAGTGTCTTGAACCTGTCGAGTGGGGTACCTTCAATTCGATTGATAGGTGATTTCTTCTAGGGATGTCCTTGGGTAGGGCTCTTTGGATGGGTCCGTGCCCCTACCCTAGGTACGTAGCTTCATCATTAGCCCCCGAATGGATCGAGGTTAGAGTGGGGAAAGAGTTGGGGATCTTTTCCGACTGGTTCTTTGGGGCTATATGAGTGCCTCGTTTAGGGTCAGTTGTCACAGATGACGTCATCAACCTCTTTTAGTCGCCTTGATCCATTCCAGGCCTTTCGTCGAGTGAATATCTTTGCTTGCGACATGCCGAGTGTTGGTGCGAGCGGGATACACTGTTTTTGGCAAGTGGTTCTGCGGCCCGCGGATCTCACGGGACTCGGATTTTGGGAAGCGCGCGAGACGGGAGCAGCCGCAGTAATTGAAAGTGATAAAGCGGAAACTCCTCGATCCTCGCGTCACCTTTTTCGCCATGTGTTGCGCGCGCGTCTGCTGCGGGATTTGACTGGACTGCCTGGGCCTACCAGTCAGCCACTCGGGAGCGGCCCCTTATAAGTTGCCGGCTCGGGGTTTCCAAGCCGTGCGCTTCTCTTCTTCTTCCTTCTTCCTCTCTCCCTTCGCCAGCCCTCCTGTGACCTTCGGTCGTACCCTAGCGCCGTTAGCCCGTGTGAGACCTCGCCGGCGACGATGGTGAAGGGCAAGACCACTGCTTTGGAGCGCGCGAAGAAGGTGGCGGCGGCGGGGAAAGGATAGAGGTCTACACGAGGCGGATCTTCCTCCCGGACCGCCCTGCCCAAGGGTTGGATTCAGGGCGACTGGATGCCATCGGTGCTCCGGCAGGAAGATCTCGACGACATGGTTGAGGGAGGAGCCATTCCCCACGAGGCTGCGCATCTCCCGGGGGGGAGATCGAACCTCAACCACGTGACGGTGAGTGCGTGCTCCTCGCCACCCACATCGACCGAGGGTTTTCTCTGCCTCCCCATCCATTCTTCCGGAGCTTCTTGAATTTCTTCGGAGCGCAGCTCCATCACTTTACCCCCAACTCCATAGTCTATCTTTCCGCGTTCGTTTCCATGTGTGAGGCCTTCCTGGGTTGCCGTCCACATTGGGGGCTTTTCAAGCATATTTTTACTTGCCGCTCTCAGTCGGTAAAAAAGGCCAAGTCGAGTGATGAGAAGACGCAAGTGATCCAGCTGTGCGGGGGCCTGGCGATCCAGACGAGGGGGGAGAGCTGTTTCCCCTCTATCACCTTCCCGGAGTCGGTCCGCAGCTGGCAGTCGACCTGGTTCTACTGCCAGGACCAGGCGACCCCCGGACAGTCGACTGGTCTTCCTCCTTTTTCCCTCGACCGAGCCGAGAAGCCTGTCTCTCTGAAAGTCATGCCGGAGGAAAGGGCCCAAGTCAAGGTATTGGCGGGTCGAGTGGTTGAGCTTGTCCGTGAGGGGGTGACTGGGATGGACCTGTTAGAGGTCTTTCTCCAGAGGCGCATCCAACCGCTCCAGGCGCGAGACCACCCGATGTGGCTGTATTCTGGCCTTGACGACACCACCCGGATCCACCCGGAGGAGGTCACCGACGAGATGCTGGAGGGGTGGCTGTTAAGCATCACGGGGAACAAAGACAACCCCCGAGGAGCCAGAAGGGTAATTCCACTCGACAACTCATATGAAGTGGATCAGGTATGTCTTTGTGTCGGATATCCGGCCTTCTGTATTGGTCTTCTTTGGGTAAGTCGATTGACTTTCGTCCTGTCTGTTGCCTTCCAGGCGACCACTGAGATGTACTCGACGCCCAACGGGGCACAAGGGTCGACTGAGGAAGGTGAGGGGAGCGGAGGCGAGAGCGGGGACGACCAGGGCGAGTGGGAGACCGACGGTGAGGGAGAGGAAGGCGACGACATCTTCTCCAGCGAAGAGGAGGAGGAGGCTGAACCCTCCCGCCCGGAGGGGCGATCCAAGCTCACCCACGATCCAGCGCAGGAACGTGGCAAGGCGACTGCTCCTGTTGGGCAGTCGTCGAAACGCCCTCGGACTTCTTCTCCTCCGCCGACCGGGAAGGCTCCCAAGCACCCACGAGCGACGCCATCCAAGCCGCCCAAGGCCTTGACCAAGATGAAGATAGCTGTTCCCACCATTTCCGGGTAACAATAACACTTGCTTTCCTTTGTCAACTGTGGACGGATCCTTGGTCGATTCACTGGGCCAACTGACTAAATTTCGAGATTTGCAGTGGTGCAACTTCTGAGGTCTCCGCCAGGAACGACGACCAAGAGATGGAGGACGCTGTCACCTCCAACCCTGGTACGATCACTGACGTCCTGCTTTCGAGTTGACTGAAACTTTATTGCAACTCTGGTCGATTGAATGTTTTCCTTGCAGCTCCTCCTCATGTTATTGACCTCCCGGACGATGATGACAACGAACCACTGAGGGTGAAGAGGAAGAAGAAGGCGTTGGCTGGCAAGACTCCGCAATCCACTCCGGCGCCTGAGGCCGTAGTTCAGGACGATGGCGAACCCACTCGGGCTTCCGTGACTTTCGCTGTTCCTCTGACGAGTGTGCGGCCTTCAGCGTCGACTGCGGATCCGTCTTCGCTTTTTGCTGCGTACCCCGTCCCTGAGGACCAAGCGGCTGCTACGAAGGAGGTTGTACGCCAGGCTGGAATCATGATGGAACAGGTGAAAGTGGCTCAGGAGGCTTGCCAGGCGGCTTATGACGCAAGCTCGGCTCTTCAGAGCAATGTCCAGGTCAGTCGACTTCAACACTTGGTCTGTTTCGATATGTCCTTTGAAGAATCTCTTTTCCGAAGATCTTTAAGTTTGTACACCCACTGGGTGTGTTTGCCAATTCTTGGACGAGTGGGGGCACGCTAAGTGCACCCACTGAGTGTAGTCCCCGAGACTACGGTGGACTGCTGGCAGTCGACTGTAGTCTTTGAATTGAGTCATTGTAGTTGAGTTTCTTCGCTCTGTCTGATCGGGTCATGCCGAATGGAATGGTATCCTGTCGACTGCGGGCAGTCGACGTCTTTCTCTTTTTTTTTACTGTGGGGGCACGCTGAGTGCACCCACTGGGTGTAGTCCCCGAGGCTACTGTCGAATGTTTTGCTTCGACTGTAGTCTTAGAAACTCCATTATTGTCTCTTAGCTGCTCGGAAGCAACTTGTCTTGGACTCGACTTCAGGGGTCGGTCGGGTGGGATAGGAACCGGTGGGGGCACGCTAAGTGCACCCACTGGGTGTAGTCCCCGAGACTATGGTGGACTGCTGGAAGTCGACCGTAGTCTTAGTATTTATTGCCTTTGTTGCTTTTTTTTACTGAAATTGTAACTCCTCCCCTTTGACTTCAGAGATCTTGTGATCTTGGAACCCGCTTGGCTGACTTGGAGAAGCAGCAAAATCAAATGAACCTTGATCTGGAGCTGGCCAGGACAGAGCTGCAGAAGGTCAGAGACGGCGCCGCAGGTAAGACACCTTTGTCGACTGGTTAGTTTTTAGGCTTGAGTATCTTTTCGCTTTCTCCGACTCAATCATCATTTTTTTTTTGCAGAAAAACTGAAAGAAGCTCTGGCGAAGAAGGATCAGGACTTGGCTGCCGCCCGTAAGGAGGCTGATGACAAGACTGCTCTGGCCACACAGAAGCTGGCTTCGGTCGACCAATTGGAAAAAGAGAATACCAGGTTGCAGACCGCTCTGAATGAAGCCAACAGGTTGACTGCAAATTGGAAGAAGGAGAACCTCCTCTTGGGCGAGAAGATGGAAGGCATCGCTCGTAGGAGGGACGACCTGGAGGGCTACTTGAGGAGTTTTCCCAAGAAGTTGTACATCAAGCTCGAAGGTGCACATTCAGTTCCGACTGTTTTTTTTTTGTGTCGACTCAGTTTTACGAAATTTGACTTATCCTTGGGTCGTGTAGAACTTTGCCAGAACTTTGAAGAGGAGACTGGGCGGATCGAAACAGGTTTGGATCCAATCAACTCTTCGGTGAAAGATGAAGCTGCCATGAACCTGCTCCGACTGGAATCTCGTGTTGACGGTGTCGTGGATTACTTGGCTCGACTGAAGGTTGCCATGACGCGGATCAACCCGACGCTTTGGCCAGAGTCTACGCTCCAGAATGACCTCGAGTCTCTGATGACTCGACTCAACGGAATCCCTGACCGAGTGCAGGAGTGGAAGAAGTCTTCAGCTCGGTGTGGCGCTGACGTGGCTCTGTCTCTGGTCCGCGTCCATTGCAAGGAGGTGCGGGATGAGAAGCTGGCCGCCGTCCAAGTCGCCAACACAAGGAAGCACAACTTCCAGGATTTCATGGAGACATTTATTGCTGCTGCTACCCGTATCGCAGACGGGATCGACTTGGATGAGTTTGTCGCCCCTGCCAGTCCTCCTCCTCCTGAGGAATGAAAAAACTTGCCTCGGAATGCCGAGTGTATTTTGTAATCCGTTAAACTCTGCCTTAAATTTGCCTCGGGATGCCGAGTGGACTTGTAACAGTTGAACTTTGCTGAGCCACGGGCTCGAGTACTTTGAGGTCTGGGACCTTTTAGGCTTTATCCGAAATCGATTTCTCGTTGGGCATCTTCATGATTTGATTCGTCGAGTGAAACTTGATCTTCACTCGGAATGACCTTAGGCGAGCACTGGGCTGCAGCTAAGCCCCCGAGTGGGAGGTTTGCTCTCCACTTGGTAGGATTTTTGAACACTTAGGCGAGTGCTGGACTGCAGCTAAGCCCCCGAGTGGGAGGTTTGCTCTCCACTCGGTAGGATTTTTAAACACTTAGGCGAGCACTGGGCTGCAGCTAAGCCCCCGAGTGGGAGGTTTGCTCTTCACTCGGTAGGATTTTTTCAAACTTAGGCGAGTGCCGGACCGCAGCTAAGTCTCTAAGTGAGACAACTTAGGCGAGTGCTGGACTGCAGCTAAGCCCCCGAGTGGGAGGATCGCTCTCCACTCGGTAGGATTTTTTCAAACTTAGGCTTGTG
>NC_041384.1:724607955-724619973 GCF_002162155.2 Triticum dicoccoides
GATTTTTTCAAACTTAGGCGAGTGCCGGACTGCAGCTAAGTCTCTAAGTGAGAGAACTTAGGCGAGTGCTGGACTGCAGCTAAGCCCCCGAGTGGGAGGATCGCTCTCCACTCGGTAGGATTTTTTCAAACTTAGGCGAGTGCCGGACTGCAGCTAAGTCTCTAAGTGTGAGAACTTAGGCGAGTGCTGGACTGCAGCTAAGCCCCCCGAGTGGGAGGATCGCTCTCCACTCGGTAGGATTTTTTCGAACTTAGGCGAGTGCTGGACTGCAGCTAAGTCTCTAAGTGAGAGAACTTAGGCGAGTGCTGGACTGCAGCTAAGCCCCCCGAGTGGGAGGATCGCTCTCCACTCGGTAGGATTTTTTCAAACTTAGGCGAAACGGATTCGCAGCTAAGTCACCCACTGGGGGATTTCGTATGTAAACAAAAGTGACAACAATTAATGGAACACTCTTGCCTTTGATAAAAACGAACTGCAGGAGCTTTTCTTATTACAACTCGTCCAAGGGAGAGCTCAAGTGTAAAAGGGGCGGAGTAGTTCCGCATTCCAAGCTCAAGGCTCGTCGATCTGGCGATCAACGTTGTAGAGGTGATACGATCCATTGTGGAGGACTCTGGTGATGATGAAGGTGCCTTTCCAAGTAGGAGCAAGCTTGTGTGGTTTCTGTTGATCCACTCGGAGGACCAAATCTCCTTCTTGGAAGGCTCGACTCTTCACATTCCGAGCGTGGAATCGACGCAAGTCTTGCTGATAAATGGTCGATCTGATCATGGCCATCTCCCTCTCTTCTTCTAGGAGGTCGACTGCGTCTTGCCGGGCCTGTTCTGCTTCATCTTCGGTGTAAAGCTTGACTCGGGGCGCATTGTGAAGAAGATCACTTGGCAGAACCGCTTCGGCTCCATAAACCAGAAAGAATGGAGTTCTTCCAGTCGACCGGTTAGGGGTGGTCCTCAATCCCCACAGAACTGACGGAAGCTCGTCGACCCAAGCACCTGCCGCGTGCTTGAGATCACGCATCAGCCGAGGCTTCAGTCCTTTGAGAATCAAACCATTCGCTCTTTCAGCTTGTCCATTCGACCGAGGATGCGCGACTGACGCGTAGTCGACTCGTGTGCCTTGAGAGGCGCAAAAAGATCTGAACTGGTCCGAATCGAAGTTTGACCCATTGTCAGTGATGATGCTATGAGGGACTCCATATCTGAATGTTAGTCCTCTGACGAAACTGATAGCAGTGCCAGCGTCGAGGTTCTTGATAGGCTTGGCTTCAATCCATTTGGTGAACTTGTCGACTGCCACAAGCACATGCGTGAATCCGCTCCTGCCTGCTCTCAGTGGACCAACCATGTCTAGTCCCCAGACAGCAAAGGGCCAGACGAGTGGAATGGTCTTCAGGGCTGATGCAGGCTTGTGTGACATGTTGGAGTAGAACTGGCAGCCTCCACACTTGTCGACTATTTGTTTCGCCATCTCATTTGCTCTAGGCCAGTAAAATCCCGCTCGGTATGCTTTAGCCACAATGGTCCGAGAGGACGCATGGTGGCCACAGGTCCCCGAGTGGATATCATCAAGGATCATCCGACCTTATTCTGGTGTTATGCATTTCTGACCGATTCCAGTCGCGCTTTCTCTATACAACTGCCCCTTTATGACTGTGAAGGCCTTGGATCGGCGGATGATCTGTCGAGCCTCTTCTTCGTCCTCTGGGAGCTCTTTCCTTAGGATATACGCGATGTACGGTATCGTCCAGTCGGGAGTGATTGCCAAGACTTCCATGATCAGGTCAACCACAACAGGAACTTCGACTTCAGTCGGATCTGTAGCACTTTTCGGTTGTGGGGCTTCTTCTGTGAAAGGATCCTCCTGGACTAACGGTGAGCGGATGTGCTCCAGAAACACATTGCTGGGAATGGCTTCTCTCTTGGAGCCTATCTTTGCCAGATCATCAGCTGCTTGATTTTTCAGTCGGGGGATGTGATGAAGCTCTAACCCCTCGAATTTCTTTTCTAGCTTTCTCACCGCATTGCAATAATCAGTCATAGCCGGACTTCTGACGTCCCACTCCTTCATCACCTGATTAACCACCAAATCTGAGTCGCCATAGACCATGAGGCGACGAACGCCGAGTGAAATGGCCATGCGCAACCCATACAGAAGTGCTTCATACTCTGCTTCATTGTTGGAGGAATCAAAGTGAATCTGGAGAACGTATCTGAGCTTATCTCCTCGGGGGGAGACTAGAACTACCCCAGCACCGGAACCATTCAGCATCTTAGATCCATTGAAGAACATGGTCCAGTGATCCGAGTGAACTTGAGTCGGAAGTTGCTGTTCAATCCACTCGGCGACGAAATCTGCAATTGCTTGGGATTTGATAGCCTTCTTTGCTTCAAACTTGATATCTAAGGGAAGGAGTTCAATCGCCCACTTGGCCACTCGACCAGTTGCATCTCTGTTATGCAGAATCTCTGACAATGGGGCGTCGCTGACGACTGTAATGGAGTGGTCAGAGAAGTAATGCGCAACCTTCTTCGTGGTCATGTAAATCCCATATACAAGCTTCTGGTAGTGAGGGTATCTTTGTTTTGAAGGGGTCAAAACTTCAGACAGATAATAGACTGGGCACTGAACTCTGAAGGCCTTTCCTTCTTCTTCCCGCTCGACCATGAGTACTGTACTGACAACTTGTCCCGTGGCCGCAATGTACAGCAGCAGAGGCTCTTTGCTGATTGGGGCAGCAAGCACCGGCTGGGTGGAGAGCAGAGCTTTGAGTTCTGCAAACGCTGCGTCAGCTTCTGGAGTCCACTCGAACTTGTCAGACTTCTTCATCAGTAGGTAAAGAGGCAACGCTTTCTCGCCGAGTCGAGAAATGAATCGACTTAGAGCGGCCAAGCGACCTGTGAGCTTCTGGACATCGTGTATACGCATGGGGCGCTTCATCCGGAGTATGGTGCCAACTTTCTCGGGGTTAGCGTCGATTCCTCGTTCGGAAACGAGAAAACCGAGTAACTTTCCACCTGGAACTACGTATGTGCATTTTGATGGATTGAGCTTGATATCATATCTCCTGAGGTTAGCAAAGGTTTCAGCAAGGTCAGTCAGTAGGTCGGAACCTTTCCGTGACTTAACCACAATATCATCCATGTATGCTTCTACATTCCGACTGATCTGAGTGAGCAAACACTTCTGAATCATCCTCATGAACGTGGCTCCAGCATTCTTGAGGCCGAAGGGCATGGTGACATAACAGAAGCACCCAAATGGGGTGATGAAAGCCGTTTTGATCTCGTCAGGTCCATACAGACGGATCTGATGGTACCCTGAATAAGCATCTAGAAAAGACAAACGCTCACATCCCGCGGTCGAGTCTACTATCTGGTCGATGCGGGGGAGAGGGAAATGATCTTTCGGGCAGGCCCGGTTGATATGTTTGAAATGAATGCACATGCGAAGTGACTTGTCCTTTTTGGGGACCATGACGACATTGGCGAGCCACTCGGAGTGGTAAATCTCTCGGATGAACTCCGCTGCTAAGAGCCGAGCCACCTCCTCGCCAATGGCTTTCCTCTTCTGGACGGCGGACCATCGAAGATGTTCTTTCACAGGCTTGAACTTCGGGTCAACTCACAGACGGTGCTCAGCCAGCCCCCTGGGAACTCCAGGCATGTCAGAAGGCTTCCATGCGAAGACGTCCCATTTCTCACGGAGGAACTGGATGAGCGCTTCTCCCTATTTGGAGTCGAGCATCGTCGAGATGTGAGTCGGAGCGGCGTCGGGGTCGGTCGGGTGAATGTGAGCCGTCTTTGTTTCACCGGTCGACTAAAAAGCTGACTCTGAAGTAGGCTTCTTGGCCCGTAGCAATTCACTCGGATCGGCAGTCTTTTGGTACTCTTGCAGCTCGACCACTGCCATCTGAGCATCTGCAATCTTTGAGCCTTTCTGAAAGCACTCTTCTGCCTTCTTCCGATTGCCTGTAACAGTGATTACCCCTTTGGGGCCAGGCATCTTCAGTTTGAGATACACGTAACATGGTCGGGCCATGAAGCGTGCGTAAGCTGGCCTGCCCAAAATGGCATGATAAGCACTTTGGAAGTCCATTGAATCACCGAAAACCACATCAAGAGCGATCTGGCCGAGTGATTGGGATTTCTTCCCAGGGATGACTCCGTGGAAACTCATGTTGCTGGTACTAAGTCTGGACATCGGAATGCCCATCCCTTTCAAAGTCTCAGAGTACAGTATGTTCAGGCCACTGCCGCCGTCCATCAATACTTTGGTCAGTCGAGTGCCTTCGACAACTGGGTCGACCACCAAAGCTTGCCTCCCAGGGGTGGCAATGTGCGTCGGGTGATCTGACTGGTCAAATGTGATGGCAGTCTGCGACCACTTCAGGTAATTGGGTGTTGCCGGGGCAACCATGTTCACCTCACGGTTAATGACTTTCAGTCGACTCTTGCTCTCAACATCAGCAAAAATCATCAGGGTGGAATTGATCTAGGGGTATCCATCATCACTGTCTTCTTTGTCCTCGACTCTGTCCGACTCTTTTTCCTTATCCTTGGACTGCTTTCCTTGGAACTGCTGGATCAGGAGCCGGCACTGTCGAGTGGTATGCTTTGGGTAAATAAAATTACCCTCTTCATCCTTCTTGGTGTGGATGTGGCATGGAAGATCCAAAACATCATTTCCATCTTGATCTTTGACCTTCTTGGGCTTCCAGGTGCCCTTGGGTTTCCCCTTGAAGTTTCCCTGGGCAACGGCCAGGCCTCCCCGGGAGCAGCTGGCTCGGCCTTCTGCTTCTGTTTCCGAGTGGAGTTTCCTCCAGTTTCTTGGGCAACTGCTTTGAGCTTGCCGCTTCGGAGTCGGTCTTCGTCTTCACCATTAGCGTACTTGGTGGCGATCTCCATCATCCGATTCAGAGACATCTCTCTAGTTCAACCGAACTTCAGATTCAATTCTCTGTATTTAACACCTTCCTTGAAGGCACAAACTGCTTGATGGTCTGGCACATTCTCAACCGAGTGATGCAGCGTGATCCACCTCTGGATGTATTCCCTCAGAGTTTCATTCAGCTTCTGCACGCAAGACCGCAACTCTGTAAGGCCTGCAGGTTGCTTGCATGTTCCTTCAAAAGTCATGATAAACACTCGGGAGAGGTCTTCCCAGGTGTAAATGTTGTTGGGTGCTAACTGATTTAGCCACGCTCTGGCCGAGCCCTCTAACATGAGAGGCAAATGCTTCATGGCCACATCATCATTGCCACCGCCAATCTGTACAGCCACTCGGTAATCTTCGAGCCAGGTGTCAGGCTTAGATTCACCGGTGAACTTGCTGATTCCAGTCGCCAGCCTGAAATTGGGAGGAATCACTGCGGCTCTGATGGCTCGACTGAAAAACTCTGGCCCTGAAACACGCGCTCTGCTGCTGGCGGGCGCATCTCTGTTCTGGCCTTCCCGATGAGCCCTGTTCCTGTCAACCAAGCCCTGAACAAGGACAGACCTCGCGTCAAAGCCTGGGTCCCTGGGGTCGACTGGAATCCTCTGCCCGACACTATGAGGGCGTCTGTCGTCTTGCCGTCGAGGCGCATATGACCCACTCCTCGGGGGAGGGGTTGGCACTCGACGTCGATCATCACGGTCGAATCGGTGATCATACTGCTCATTCCTCCTGTACTGGTCACGCCGGTCACCACGTCCCCCACGCCTTGGGGGCGATCTCGGGCTGTGAGCCGACTCGACTGTATCTGTTGCGACAGATCGACTGTTGATCCTGTTCCGCGACTGAGAGACAGCAGAATTCTGGTTTCCCGCCGCCCGGAGCAGTGCTCTGATATGCAACAAGCCTCTGCCCGCCTCCGATTGGGAGGGCTGAATTGATTCTTCTATACGGGCCGCAGCGGCCAAATTCTGAACTGGGGTTCGGTATACCTGCGGTGGCGGGAAGAGCTGACGCCGACTGGACTCGGGAGCTTGCTGGCGTCGACTGGACTCGGGAGCCCGCTGATGCGCTTGCTCGTCGAGTGTCCGCTGGAGATTCTCCAGTCGAGTGCGCTCGGCCAGGTTAGCCAAGCGCGCGTCCTCCAAGGCCCGGGCCTCGGGGGTTTCTCCGACAATAGGAGTGTGGAGCGCGTCCATGTTCAGACGGCGAAGCTCCTCTCGTTGTAATGATGTGAGAGGTTCGGGCAGATACTCATCGTGGGGACGCGACGGGTCGCCTCCGCCCGTAGCTCCGTCAGTGCGAGGGAAACCGGGGGGACTGTGTGTTCCATCGACCGCCAGAACCTCAGCCGCTGGTTCGCTGCTGTCGCACTCGGATGCGGTCCCCACGGAGCCAGTCGAACAGGCCATAGAGGGACTCGACGGGCTCGATTGCCGCAACTTGTGGGGCTGCCGACTGGCGGGCCACGGCGTGCCTCACCCACCGCTGAAGTCTCGACCGACCGGAGCGCTTGCGCTGGTGGGAGACAGGGCGGGGAGACGACGCAGGGGTCGACCGATACTGGGTCGATGGCTGCCGCAGGAGGACGCCACGAATGCATGCGCGGAAGTGCGTCGCGCCGCGGACGGGGAGCGTGTCGATGTCGAGTGGTGCCTCCTGAAGCCAGGCGGAGTCATCGGCGATGAAGGTGAGCGCGCCGAGACGGATCTCGCGGCCCTCCACCAAAACTCCGCAAGAAACCATGATCAAAGGGATCGCAAAAGATCGTAACTTCTCCAACTAAGTGCTAAGATTCCTGCCCCATGTTGGGCGCCAACTGTCGTGGTTCCGACTCTGACAGTGATGTAGGGGGGTGAGTATGGAGAGGCTAGATCCTAGCTATTGGGAAGTTGTTACACGCGAGATTTACGAGTTCAGGCCCTTCTCGGAGGAAGTAATAGCCCTACGTCTCGGAGCCCGGAGGCAGTCGACTGGATTATGCGTGTATGGATTACAGGGGTGCGAACCCTTCATACTGAGGAGGGGGTGGCTTATATAGAGTTCGCTGGCCCCCTCCTGCCCTCAGTAATGCAGGGTTTAAGGTACATTTAAGATTGGGCGTTACTGGTAACGCCTCTAATAAAGTGCTATAATGACCATGAAGACTACTTAACAGCTGACCGTTTGCCTACGGAGTGATCGTAGGTCTCCTGGCAGTCGAGTGATTAGCTTCATGGTCGAGTGGTAGCTTCTTGGTCGAGTGTCTTGAACCTGTCGAGTGGGGTACCTTCAAGTCGATTGATAGGTGATTTCTTCTAGGGATGTCCTTGGGTAGGGCTCTTTGGACGGGTCCGTGCCCCTACCCTAGGTACGTAGCTTCATCAGCAGCTGATGATGTTGCTCCGCTGCCTCAAGTTTAGTGGTGTGAGTTGATGCACTCCACACACTTCGTTAGCAAGCTCAAGCCCAAGCCACAACTCCTGCACCTGCCAATGCTCAGGGCATGATGAATGAGCCATTTGGCTCAAGACAAGTCAATCCTCTTCTCACATGGTCTATGGTACACTCTGACACTTTTAATGGGACTGGGACTCCTGTAGTGGCAGCTGATTGGTTGCGCATCATGGAACAACGCCTTGAGGTCATGCAAGTGCAACCAGCCCAGAAGGTGATGTTTGCTACTATTCAGCTAAAGGGTAATGCAGACATCTGGTGGGAGAATGTTCGTTCCTCTTTACCACCAGAGCATGCCACACCTACTTGTGAGTTCTTTCGAACTCAATTCATTGAGAAGTACTATCCGGCTTCCTATGTAGAGAGGATGGAGAATGCACTAAGCAAGTTAAGGCAAGGAAACAAAACAATTCAGGATCATGAAACCGAGTTCAATGATATCATCCGCGTTGTGCTAATAGTGGTTAATAATGATAAAGAGAAGGCAAGGAGGTTCAAGGATGGGCTAGAGTAGCAGTATCATGTTGTGCTCAGCGTTGCTAGGTCCTGTAGCTTTGCTTCCTTGGTTAAGAAAGCCAAAAAGATAGAGTTCGAGCTGCAGAATGGCTCACCTCCTCCAATGATATATTCCTCACCTGGTGGCCCCAGTAATTTCTCTACTGCGGGTGCCAACCAAAAGCGGGACTATGGTGACAACCGCAAGTCTAACCATCGCCCCATGAAGAAGTTTAAGAATGTCCCGTCTACCCCCCATCCCTTCAAGAAGAGGTCGCAGAAGGCCTCATCCTCTACTGGCCCACGTGTGCACCATAGTCCAATACCTGGTCAAGGGATGATGTGCTTCAAGTGTGGCGAAGGCCATAGATCTAATGAGTGCAATTGGACTGGTGTGTGCAACGGCTATCACAAAACTGGCCACATGGAACGGGTTTGTAAGTTGAACCCTGCTAGCATTATCAAGTGGCAGACTGTGTCTTCCCAACCGAAGTCCTCATCAATGCCCATGTCCTCACATGTGTCTGTCCAAGCAATGAAGAATATTCAAGCTCCTCCATATCAATATGCAACTTGGGGTCCTCCTCCTCAAGGGTACTATTGGCCACCAACTCACACAACGCCACCTAACTACCCAATACCCCATGCTCCTCCAATCGTGCCCCAGATTGGCGCTCCACCTGCACCAACTTGTCAGATCTTTTATACCTTGCCTTCATCATCTACTTCTGGACGTCCGGATGTCGTCATAGGTACTCTACCTGTCAACTCAGTTGAAGCTCTAGTACTATTTGATTCTGGTTCCATTTTCTCATATGTATCGGTAGACTTTGCGAATCGGGCAAACATGTCTAGGCAAGAAATTTCCCAACTAGTGAGGGTTAGTTCTCCAGGGGGACTCCTTTCTTGTAGAACTGTGTGTCCTGGCTGTGATATTTCTATTGAGGATGAAGATTTCACTGTAAATCTGTTCATCCTTCCACTTCAGCCTTTTGATGTAATTCTTGGCATGGATTGGCTACAAGCTTACAGAGCAGTGATCTCTTGCTTTTGGAGAATTATCACCCTTGACTCCCCCTCAGGGAAGGAGTGTGTCTACCAATCTAGTGCACCTCCACCATCTTTGTCAATGTTGGCCAGTCTCTTTCCAGGCCAGCCATCTCCGAAGAGTTGGATATTGTGGACTCTTCTTGGAAAACCAAGTACCCCACTGTGCCTCCAAAATATAGTAATAGTGTGTGACTATCCTGATGTCTTCCCGGATGAGCTCCCAGGCATGCCTCCAGAGCGAGACACTGAGTTCTGCATTGAATTGATTCCTGGCACTCAACCTATTTCTATAGCACCATATCGTTCGGCTCGACTCTTCCAAGAAGAGCTCAAGAAGCAAATAGATGACCTTCTCTCTAAAGGACTTATTCGAAAGAGTGTTTCCGAATGGGGTGCACCCGTACTCTTTGTTGCTAAGAAAGATGGCAGCTGGCGCATGTGTATTGATTACCGTGCCCTCAATCGGTGACTATAAAGAACAAGTATCCACTTCCTCGTATTGAGGACCTTTTTGATCAATTGAAGGGAGCGGAGGTTTTCTCTAAGATCGACCTGCAATCTGGTTATAATCATATTCGAGTTCGAGAGCAAGATATCAAGAAGACAGCTTTCTCCACTAGGTATGGGCATTATGAGTTTAAGGTGATGTCCTTTGGTTTGACAAATGCCCCAGCCTGTTTCATGGAGACAATGAATAGCATGCTTCACCCTTATTTGGACAACTTTGTGGTCGTATTCATCGATGACATTCTTATTTATTCCAAGACAGAGGAAGATCATGCTCGACATCTTAGAATAGTGCTTGAAACCTTGCGGCAACACAAATTCTATGCCAAGTTGAAGAAGTGTGAGTTCTTGCTTTCAGAAGTTGGCTTTCTAGGCCATGTAATCAACCAACATGGCATATCCGTTGACCCGAGCAAGATCTCCACTGTTGTTAATTGGGCAAGGCCAACCAACATTAAAGAAGTAAGGAGTTTCCCGGGCTTTGCCGGGTATTATCGGCGGTTTGTAAAAAAAATTCTACCATTGCCAAGCCAATGACCAAGCTGACACAAGTCAACTCCAAATTCCTTTGGGATGAGGATTGTGAGAAGAGTTTCTGTCACCTCAAGGAGCGATTGGTGACTGCCCCGATCTTTTTGCTACTTGAACCAGGTAAGCGTTTTGCAGTATATTCAGATGCATCCCAACTTGGAATCGGATGTGTGCTCATGTAGGATGACAAGGTTATTGCCTATGCATCGCGACAGTTAAAGCCACATGAGCAGAATTACCCAACCCATGATCTAGAATTGGCAACAATCGTTCATGCTCTCAAAATCTAGAGGCATCTTATCTATGGAGAGGGTTGTGACATGTATACGGATCACAAAAGTCTGAAGTACATCTTTACTCAGAAAGAGTTGAATCTAAGACAGAGAAGGTGGTTGGAACTGATAAAGGATTATGATCTCACCATCCACTACAAACCCGGCTGAGCTAATGTGGTGGCCGATGCCCTAAGCCGCATGGTAGTTGCTCCTACCGTGGCGACCCTCTCATCCGAGCTGGAGAGAATGGATATTTGTTTTTGTTATGCGGGCGCAGCACAAACGAAAATCCAATTATCCATTGAGCCTGACATTGTGGAGCGCATTAGACGAGCACAAGAACAAGATCGTTTTCTAATGCAAGCTGCTAAGCGCGTCCGTGAAGGAAGGGTAGGTCCATTCACCATTGATGGAACTGGAGTTGTGCGATTTCAAGGTTGCCTTTCCAATCCAGAGGTCTCAGGTGAAAGATGATATCCTCAAAGAAGCTCATCGCACCCCTTACACAGTTCATCCTGGTGAGACCAAGATGTACCATGATCTAAATCAAAAATTCTGGTGGAAGCGGATGAAAGTAGACGTGTCTAAGTATGTGGCTTCATGTGGCGTTTGCCAACGAGTCAAAGCCGAACACAAAAGCCCTGGTGGGAAGCTTCAACCTTTGGAGGTCCCGCAATGGCCATGGGAAGATATCACCATGGACTTTGTCATTGGCTTGGCACGCACCCCAAGAGGTAAGGATGCCATTTGGGTTGTGGTGGATTGTCTCAGCAAGTTGGCACACTTCATTCCCATTCGTACCACAAACTCAGCTAGTCAATTAGCTCCAATATATACACGTGAGATCATTCGTCTCCATGGTGTGCCTAAAACGATCATCTCTGATCATGATGCAAAGTTCACCTCCAAATTCTGGGAGAGCTTACAAAATGCCTTGGGTACTGAGATCCGGTTCGGCACAGCTTTTCACCCTCAGGCTGATGGTCAGTCTGAGCATACCATTCAAACTCTCGAAGACTTGCTTCGCACATGTGCCCTGTCATGGCAAGGTACATGGGAAGACCACTTGCCTCTTGTGGAATTCGCCTATAACAACAGTTATCATGCAAGTATCAAGGCTGCACCCTTTGAAGTCCTTTATGGCCGAAGGTGTAGGTCACCTCTCTGTTGGGATTCAGTGGGTGAGCGGGCAGTTCTTGGACCGGATTGGGTTCAACAAACTGTTGATCGTGTCACAGAGATTCGTCAAAACATGCTTACAGCACAAAGTAGACAAAAGAGCTATGCTGATGTCAGACGGCGAGCTCTAGAATTTCAAGTGGGTGACAAAGTGCTTCTTAAAGTGTCGCCAACCAAATGAATTGTGAGATTTGGCACCAAAGGCAAGCTTAGTCCTTGGTATGTCGGGCCGTTTTCTGTGGTTGCTCGAGTCAGGAAGCTTGCCTACCGCATAGATTTGCCATAATCAATGCATGGAGTGCACAATGTTTTCCATGTTTCCATGCTTCGGAAGTATCTTGAAGACTCTAAACATCTTGTTCTTACCACTAGTAGAAAAAGGGACCGTTGTCCCGGTTCGTAAGGGCCTTTTGTCCCGGTTCTTGAACCAGGACTAAAAGGTCGGTACTAATGCCCTGTCCCTTTAGTCCCGATTCAATCCAGAACCGGGACAGATGGGCCTCCACGTGGCCTGTGCGCGGAACCCAGGCAGGAGGCCTTTGGTCCCGGTTGGTGGCACCAACCGGGACCAATAGGCATCCACGCGTCAGCATTTCTGTGGCTGGGTTTTTTG
>NC_041384.1:724620259-724625029 GCF_002162155.2 Triticum dicoccoides
GGGGGTTAATTTAGGTGTTTCATATATTGTGTTATCTAGCTATAATTAATAGAGAGAAGTGTCCTCTCTTATGTCCGTGCTTGGTCGACGCTATGTACTATACATACGTATAGAGAGGACTAGACACGCTAGCTAGCTAGTAAGCAAACGAAGGAAACAAAAGATCGTCATGAACATATATGCATACAGAGGTAAGTGATATCGACCACCTCTCCTTCTCCGAGAGATTGGTCAAACAACAAGTTCTCGTATATCTATTCGACACTACCGGCTACATATATACAATAATTATATCTTATAAATATAATCTCCTAACATACGGACTCATGGTCCACATAGTATTCTCCGTCTTCAGCGATCACGTGGTCAAGAAAGAATGCCGCCAATTCCTCTTGAATTGCTCGCATGGGAGCTGGTGCTAGGAGTTCATCCCGCTTTCGAAACATCTAATTTGACGAAGGGGGTCAATACATATATATATGAATGAATGAAACTCAACACAAATGATGGTAATAAAATAAAATTGTGAATGTTGTTATTTACGCACTTCATATTGTTCGTCAGAGTAGCCCCGCTCATAGGTCGTGTGGCGGATGGAATCGCAAAAGTAGTATCCACAGAAATCATTCCCTTGTTCCTGCCACAACCACTTTACAAGAAATAGAGGTCAATCAAACTGATAAGCAAGAATGCCAAATGGTATTGATGAAACTAGCGCTTGAATCAATAGGAGATGCACAGAACATGCTACTATAGTACTTACTTTCGGGTGTCTAAACTGCAGCTTCTTCGGAAGTCCCGAAGCTTTTTGGTGAATTTTTCCAAACCCTGCCAGACAAAGAAAACAATTACTTGATATATCAGGAAATGAACAAAGTTGCTGATATGGTGGATAATGATCGATTTAACTTACTTCTCGAGCATTTGAGTCATGTCCGCATAGTCCTGGGGATCTTTTCGTCTTGAGTCTAAGACGGTTACTAGTCCCTGCTCAAGCTTAATCTCTAGGAGAATATAGTGGAAACTGCACACACATGCATAACTCATCAATTACATAACTATAACCTTGACTAATATATAAGGGAAACCGAATATGCACAAGACAGTAACACTCACTTGAAGTTGTAAGGAAAGAGTATTATATCTTTGTTTTCATTTATTACCAACGATCGTAGCAAGTTGGCCTCGGTATCTGCAGCATGAAATTTAACCTGAGTTGCATCTATGATATTTGTGTTAATGAACCCAATATCACCGATTTGTCTTTTCTTAAATTCGACGATCTTCAATCTGCATAATATAGTGAGGATAATTATAAATACATGCAATGAAAGAGCTGAGCTATATTGAGAGACTTAATGACGGAAGTAGTACTACTTACAGACAGTAGCAGGCGACCGTTGCTTTATCGAGGGCCAATTGATTGAAAAACTGAAAGAACTCCTCAAATGGAACATGCAACAGATCAATTCCAACGAGGTCATGCTCCTTTTTAACTCTCACATACATAGTACTCCTCCCCCCAGACTCTCTACAGATTTTCAAGTACCAATCATGCAATCTTCGCATCATCATTGATAGAGATCTTTCATCTTTGACGAGAGGCTTCCTGTACTCGTATCTTCGTATCTGCACCTCCATGAAATCATAATGTACATCATCGGGCAGGTAATCTCCAAGATTGCTATAACCGGGCACCATCCTCGGATCATTAGCGACGATGTCGCTAGGCACCTTGAGCGGGGGGCACGATTGCTTCGCTTGTTCACTGAGCTGGGCAATTTTTTTCCCAGCTCGTCGTTCTTTCAGCCTTTGATCACTGACAGTACTTCCCGGCCACGCCGCTTCAGCAAATTCCTTTCCAATAATGCGCTCATAGTTTCCTTTCGGCGGAGACTTGGGTGGTTTTGTCAGGTCAGCCAGAGTGCACTTCACTTTCACCGGATCTACCTTCTCCTCCGGAGGTGGATGTTTCTTTGCTTTCACCCCTTCAAAGAAGTTCCTCACTTCTTCTCGCGCGATCTCGGTGTTCTCCTCCGGGGTCCTCTCGTATGGTAACTTCTCTAGAGTCTTCAGAGAAGGAACGAATTTGTATGTCCTCCCGCCTCTGGCTGTACTGCTAGACGCCGGCAGAGCAGACGGAGCGGTTGTCTTCTTTACTTGCTTACGAGGCGGAGGAGAAGGACTATGACGCGCCGGAGCAGCCGGAGCGGCGGCAGGTCTCTTCCGCCCTTGCTGACGAGGCAGAGAAGGAGGAGGCTGGCTGCTCGGGCGCGCCGACGCAGGCGGAGAAGGAGGCGGAGTGCCGCCACGCGCCCGAGAAGGAGCCGGCCGAGTGCCCTGATCGTCACTCATCGGAGGAGGAGGCAGTGGAGGAGGCGGAGTGCCCTGACTCGCCGGAGGAGGAGGAGGCAGAGGCGTCCAGTTCGGAAGGTTGATGAGCTCCTTCCGCCATAGGCATAGAGTCTTCAGAGCAGAACCCGGCTGAGTCTCCCCTTCACCGGTAGCGTGGTCAAGCTGGAGGTCCTCAAATCCCTCCGTTATTTCATCCACCATCACCCTAGCATATCCTTCTGGAATCGGCCGACAGTTAAAAGTTGCGCCGGTTTTAGTAGGAAAAACAGAGCCAACAGCCGCCTTGACCTTCGTATTAATCCATTGCGTCATAAGGTGGCAATTTTGAGACTCCATGATAGCATCCACGAGATAGCTGGCAGGAGCCGTCAAGACATGCTCCGGCTGAAGCAGCTCGGTGGAAGCCACGCTGCTTCTCCGCTGAGATGGCGGGGTAGCTTTGGGGGAAGCTTCGGCAGTTCGTTTGCTACGATTTGCTTCTCGTTCCTCTATCGCTTGTACCCTAGCATGCAGCGCCTGCAGTTGGGTCTGCTCCACTTTCTTCCTCCTCTCATGGCATTTGTAACCGCCTGCGTCCGGAAACCGAGCCTTCCACGGAATGGAGCCTGGCGTGCCTCGTGTCCGTCCAGGGTGCTCAGGATTCCCGAGGGCCATTGTGAGCTCGTCGTTCTCTCTGTCTGGAACGAACGTCCCTTGCTGCGTTGCTTCCATATAGTGCTTAAGCCTCTTGACTGGTATTTCCATTTGCTCGTCCGTCCAAATGCACTTCCCTGATACAGGGTCCAAGGTTCCGCCAGCCCCGAAGAACCAAGTCTGGCAACGGTCTGGCCAGTTAATTGTCTCTGGTTCGATCCCTTTATCAACCAGATCATTCTCAATCTTGGCCCACTTAGGCCGGGCTGCGAGGTAGCCACCTGACCCCGTGCGATGGTGATGCTTCTTCTTCACAGCATTTTGCTTGTTTGTCGCTGACATCTTCTTACTCTTTTCCGATGTCTTGTGGGCCACAAATGCGGGTCAGTGATCTCTGATCTTCTCATATCTGCCCTTGAATTCTGGTGTCTCTTTATTTTCGACAATCTTACTCAGCTCTTTCTTCCACCTCCTAAATAGTTCTGCCATCCTCTTAAGAGCAAAAGACTTGATTAATTTCTCTTTAACTGGATTCTCCGGATCATCCTCTGGTGGTAGGGTGAAATTTGACTCCAGCTCAGTCCAAAGATCATTTTTCTGCATATCATTGACATAAGACACCTCGGGGTCTTTTGTAGCCGGCTTTAACCATTTCTGGATGCTGATCGGAATCTTGTCCCTAACCAAAACCCCGCACTGAGCAACAAATGCGCTCTTTGTCCGGAGGGGTTCAATCGGTTGGCCGTCGGGCGCGATTGCTATGATCTCAAACTTTTCATCCGAGCTCATCTTCCTCTTAGGGCCTCGTCTCTTTACCGAAGTTGTGCTCGATCCGGAGGGCTAGAAAAAAGAACAAAGACTTAATTAATATGTGTACATACCAAAATAATGAATGCATCAATTAGCTAGTAGCAGAAGCTTAACTAATATATATACCTGGCCGGACTCGGTTCGGTCAACGGAGACGTCATCACGGTCTCCTTCTTGCACCGGCATTATGTCACCGGAGCCGTCCTCACGGTCTCCTTCTTGAACCGGCATTAGGTCACCGGAGCCATCATAATCATAGCCAGCTGCTTCCAGACCATCGGTGTCGTTGAGAAACAACGAGCAGACGGCATCACTTCCTCGTGCGATTATGTCCCCCAACAACTCTTCTTGTACTTCGTCTCGGGCGGTCTCCATAGTTTCTTCAAATATTTACAATATGGAAATTATTATTCAAACATGACAGATGGATATATTAGTGGCAAACGTAGAACTAATATTAATTAGTGGCCTCGATGCAGCTTCTCTAGGGTTTGGGGTGGCCACGACGCTGCTTCTCTAGGGTTTGGGGTGGCCTCGACAACGCTTCAAGGATAAAAAAAGAAGAGGAAGAAGAAAAAAAGAGGAGAAGAAAGAATAGAGGAGTAAGAACTCCTCTATTCTCTTACTCCTCTATTCTTTCTTCTCCTCTTTTTTTTCTTCTTCTTTCTCTTTTTTTTATCGGGAACGAGGGTCGTCGAGGGTCACCGAGCTGTAGAGGAAACCCTAAATAGCAAGTATCGTGGGTGTGAGATACATGTGGCTGTCGGTGTCGGACACTACATCTACATCTACATCCATGTCGATGCCCGCGTCACTTGTGGGACGTGGATATACTTCCGACACCGACGGCCACATGTATCTCACATTAATGATACTTGCTATTTAGGGTTTCCTCTACCGCCCGGCGACCCTAGACGACCCTCGTTCCCGATAAAAAAAGAGGAAGAAGAAGAAAAAAATAGGAGAAGAAAG
>NC_041384.1:724625088-724625703 GCF_002162155.2 Triticum dicoccoides
GAAAAAAAAGAGGAGAAGAAGAAAGGAATAGAGGAGAAAAGAGAAAATAGAATATATATTCTATTTTTCTCTTCTTCTCCTCTATTCCTTTCTTCTTCTCCTCTTCTTTTTCTTCTTTTTTCTTCTTCTTATTTATTTCTCCTCGTCTTCCTCTCCCCTCTTCTTCTCCTTTCTTCCTCTTCTTATTTCCTTTTTCCTCTCATTATTTTTCTTCTTCTTCCTTCTTAAAAATACATGAAGTAGTATTGCTTGTTTTTGTAATAATGTTCAAATAGAAATTTTAGAAAAAAAGTAAAGGTTTTGCCTAATTCATTGTTCATATGAATATGCAAACATTTGCATATTTACAATAATCAATATCACCAAAAAAATCTATGAACAGAAAAAAAATACTATATTTCTGTTAATCTATCTTTTGCATACATATACACACATACATATATTATACATATACATATAATCAGGAAAAAAACATATATGAATTTGCAAAAAAAAATAGGGGGGAAGAGGGGGGAGGTGCCGGCCCTGACCAAAGCGAGAGGCGACGGCGGCGCGGGGCGGCGACGGCGAGGCAGAGGCGGGGCGGCGACGGCGTCGGGGTGGCGACGCGAGGCG
>NC_041384.1:724625828-724647122 GCF_002162155.2 Triticum dicoccoides
CGCGGGGTGGCGACAACGTTTGGGTGGCGCGGGATGGTGTCGGAGGCAGGGGCGACGACGGCAACGGCGAGGCGCAGAGGGGCAGCCTGGCGGCGTCGGGCGGGGAAGACGAACTGAAAGGAAATTTTCACAAGTGCTAGTTATATAGACGAAGCATTGGTCCTGGTTCATGGCACCAACCGGGACCAATGCCACCTTTAGTCCCGGTCGGCGACCTTTGGTCCCGGTTGATGGCACCAACCGGGACTAAAGTGGGGCATTGGTCACGGTTTGTGCCACGAACCGTGACCAATGCCCTCTTTAGTCCCGGCTGGTGCCATCAACCGGGACCGAAGGCCCGCGCTTGCCAAAGCCGCGGTGCGGTGGGATGTTTAGTCCCACCTCGCTAGCTGAGGAGCGACCACACCTGTTTATAAGCGCTGCCCCGCCCACTCCATCGAACTCCTCAGAACGGCAGGCCTTTGGGCCTAATCTCACACCGCTATGCCTGTGGGCCTGCTGGGCCTTCTGCAGGCCTAAATCCTGACCCATGAATGGGCTTCTAGTCGTATTCAGGCCGTGGTGGCCCAGTAGGTGGCATTTTTTTACTATTTGTTTTTTCATTTCTACTTAGAACTAAATACTTATAGTTTTTTAGTGATTTTTTTCTTTTAGGTCACAAATATTATAAACTTTCTGCATTATTTATTTTCTTTTGTTTTTTGCTTTATTTTTTAATTCTTTTTGCTTTTAGTTTTAGAAAAATTATGAACTTTCTGTTAGTGCCATTAGTTTTCAAATTTGAAAACACTTTTTTTGTTTTTTTTGTTTTTTTGTTGCTTTATTTATTTTATTTTGTTTCTACTTACAACAAAATACTTATTGTTGCTATTTTTATTTTTTTCAGTTTTTTATTTTTTTCTACATTATTTATTTTCTTTTGTTTTTTGCTTTATTTTTTAATTCTTTTTGCTTTTAGGTCAGTAAAATTATAAACTTTCTATTAGTGCCATTAGTTTAAAAAAAATTATAAACTTTCTGTTAGTGGCATTAGTTTTCAAATTTGAATAGTTAAAATTTGAATTCTTTGAAATTTGTGTGAATCACAAGTTTGTGATTAACTTTACTAAAAAAATGAACATAAATGCACCTATAGAGAAAATTCGACCTAAATTCATAGTTTTCAAATGAACTCTGAAAAAGTTGGCATAGCATACTTGTGTGTTACAAAGTTGGCATGGTATCATCATAATAGTTGCGGGAGAAAGTCTTCACTTTTTCTTCGCTTGTGTCATTTGCTTATTGTGCCGTAACCATGGATAATCTTAATCGTTTATCAGGATGCTTGGGTCAGCCTTGACATTGAAGGGAGGAATTTCATAAAACTTTTTATAATCTTCAGACATGTCTGTCTTGACCTCCACTCTCAGGATATCCCTTTTTCTTGAAAGAACTATGTGGCGCTTTGGCTCATCGTATGATGTATTCGCTTCCTTATCTTTTCTTTTTCTCGGTTTGGTAGACATGTCCTTCACATAGATAACATGTGCCACATCATTGGCTAGGACGAACGGTTCGTCAGTGTACCCAAGATTTTTCAGATCCACTGTTGTCATTCCGTACTGTGGGTCTACCTGTACCCTGCCACCTGACAGATTGACCCATTTGCACTTAAACAAAGGGACCTTAAAATTATGTCCGTAGTCAAGTTCCCATATGTCCATTATGTAACCATAATATGTGTCCTTTCCGCTCTCGGTTGCTACATCAAAGCGGACACCGCTGTTTTGGTTGGTGCTCTTTTGATCTTGGGCGATCGTGTAAAATGTATTCCCATTTATCTCGTATCCTTTGTAAGTCAATACAGTCAAAGATGGTCCCCTGGACAACAAGTACGGCTCATCACAAACAGTGTTGTCACCTCTGAGACGTGTTTCCAACCAACTGCTGAAAGTCCTGATGTGTTCACATGTAATCCAGTCGTCGCACTGCTCCGGGTGTTTGGAGCGCAGACTGTTCTTGTGTTCATCGACATACGGGGTCACCAAGGTAGAGTTCTGTAGAACTGTGTAGTGTGCTTGAGACCAAGAATATTCGTCCCTACATATTATTGAGTCACTTCCAAGAGTGCCTTTTCCAGTCAGTCTCCCCTCATACCGCGATTTAGGGAGACCTATCTTCTTAAGGCCAGGAATGAAGTCAACACAAAACCCGATAACATCCTCTGTTTGATGGCCCATGGAGATGCTTCCTTCTGGCCTAGCGCGGTTACGGACATATTTCTTTAGGACTCCCATAAACCTCTCAAAGGGGAACATATTGTGTAGAAATACGGGCCCCGGGATGACAATCTCGTCGACTAGATGAACTAGGACATGCGTCATGATATTGAAGAAGGATGGTGGGAACACCAGCTCGAAACTGACAAGACATTGCGCCACATCACTCCTTAGCTTTGCTACGATTTCTGGATCGATCACCTTCTGAGAGATTGCATTGAGGAATGCACATAGCTTCACAATGGCTAATCGGACGTTTTCCGGTAGAAGCCCCCTCAATGCAACCGGAAGCAGTTGCGCCATAATCATGTGGCAGTCATGAGACTTCAGGTTCTGAAACTTTTTCTCTGGCATATTTAGTATTCCCTTTATATTCGACGAGAAGCCAGTCGTGAACTTCATACTGAGCAGGCATTCAAAGAAGATTTCTTTCTCTTCTTTCGTAAGAGCGCAGCTGGCAGGACCTTTATACTGCTTCAGAGGCATTTTTTCGTGCAAACGTTGCAGGTCCTCCCGTGCCTCAGGTGTATCTTTTATCTTTCCATACACGACCAAGAAGCCTAGTAGGTTCACACAAAGGTTCTTCGTCACGTGCATCACATCGATTGAAGAGCGGACCTCTAGGTCTTTCCAGTAGGGTAGGTCCCAAAATATAGATTTCTTCTTCCACATGGGTGCGTGTCCCTCAGCGTCATTCAGAACAGCTAGTCCGCTGGGACCCTTTCCAAAGATTACGTGTAAATCATTGACCATAGCAAGTACATGATCACCGGTACGCATGGCGGGCTTCTTCCGGTGATCTGCCTCGCCTTTGAAATGCTTGCCTTTCTTTCGACATTGATGGTTGGTCAGAAGAAATCGACGATGGCCCAGGTACACAGTCTTCCTGCATTTGTCCAGGTATATACTTTCAGTGTCATCTAAACAGTGCGTGCATGCATGGTATCCTTTGTTTGTCTGTCCTGAAAGGTTACTGAGAGTGGGCCAATAGTTGATGGTCACGAACAACAACGTCTTTAGGTTAAATTCCTTCTGTGTGTGCTCATCCCATGTACGTACACCGTTTCCATTCCACAGCTGTAAAAGTTCTTCAACTAATGACCTTACGTACACATCAATGTCGTTGCCGGGTTGCTTAGGGCCTTGGATGAGAACTGGCATCATAATGAACTTCCGCTTCATGCACATCCAAGGAGGAAGGTTATACATACATAGAGTCACGGGCCAGGTGTTGTGATTGCTGCTCTGCTCCCCGAAAGGATTAATGCCATCCGCGCTTAAAGCAAACCATACATTCCTTGGGTCCTTTGCAAACTCATCCCAGTACTTTCTCTCGATTTTTCTCCACCACCGCGACCCATCAGCGGGTGCTCTCAACTTCCTGTCTTTCTTCCGGTCCTCACTGTGCCATCGCATCAACTTGGCATGCTCTTCGTTTCTGAACAGACGTTTCAACCGTGGTATTATAGGAGCATACCACATCACCTTCGCAGGAACCCTCTTCTTGGGGGGCTCGCCGTCAACATCACGAGGGTCATCTCGTCTGATCTTATACCGCAATGCACCGCATACCGGGCATGCGTTCAGATCCTTGTATGCACCGTGGTAGAGGATGCAGTCATTAGGGCATGCATGTATCTTCTCCACCTCCAATCCTAGAGGGCATACGACCTTCTTTGTTGTGTATGTACTGTCGGGCAATTCGTTATCCTTTGGAAGCTTCTTCTTCAATATTTTCAGTAGCTTCTCAAATCCTTTGTCAGCCACAACATTCTCTGCCTTCCACTGCAGCAATTCCAGTACGGTACCGAGCTTTGTGTTGCCATCTTCGCAATTGGGGTACAACCCTTTTTTGTGATCCTCTAACATGCGATCGAACTTCACCTTCTCCTTTTGACTTTCGCATTGCGTCCTTGCATCGACAATGACCCGGCGGAGATCATCATCATCGGGCACATCGTCTGGTTCCTCTTGATTTTCAGCAGCTTCACCCGTTGCAGCATCATTGGGCACATCCTCTGGTTCCTCTTGATCTTCACCAGCTCCCCCCGTTGCAGCATCACCGTATTCAGGGGGCACATAGTTGTCATCGCACTCTTCTTCTTCGCCGTCTTCCATCATAACCCCTATTTCTCCGTGCCTCGTCCAAACATTATAGTGTGGCATGTAACCCTTGTAAAGCAGGTGGGAGTGAAGGATTTTCCGGTTAGAGTAAGACCTCGTATTCCCACATTCAGTGCATGGACAACACATAAAATCATTCTGCTTGTTTGCCTCAGCCGCATCAAGAAACTCATGCACGCCCTTAATGTACTCGGAGGTGTGTCTGTCACCGTACATCCATTGTCGGTTCATCTGCGTGCATTATATATAATTAAGTGTTCAAATTAATAAAAGTTCATCATCACATTAAAACCAAAGTACATACATAGTTCTCATCTAACAACATATAGCTCTCCAGAGCATCTAATTAATTAAACCATACATTGAAACTATGTAAAACATTTCAATGTGAAAACAAATGCGATCATAATCGCAACCAAGGTAACAATTGATCCAACGGCATAATGATACCAAGCCTCGGTATGAATGGCATATTTTCTAATCTTTATAATCTTCAAGCGCATTGCATCCATCTTGATCTTGTGATCATCGACGACATCCGCAACATGCAACTCCAATATCATCTTCTACTCCTCAAATTTTTTTATTTTTTCCTTCAAAAAATTGTTTTCTTCTTTAACTAAATTTAACCTCTCGACAATAGGGTCGGTTGGAATTTCTGATTCACATACATTCTACATAAATAAAATCTATGTCACGTTGGTTGGCATAATTTTCATAAACAATAAATGAACCAATAATTATAAAGATAATATATATACCACATCCGAATCATAGACAGGACGAGGGTCGACGGGGGCAGATGCCAAAACCATCGCACTATATAAGATGCAATAATAAAAGTAAGAAAATAATACAAGTATCTATGTAAACATACAAGTAAGAATATTTTTCCTTTCAGAAAGAAGATAAGAACAAGAGGCTCACCACGGTGGTGCCGGCGATGAGCTCGGCGCGGGTGATCGACGGCGGTGAAGACGGAGACGGGGTGTGACAGACCGCTAAATCTAGACAAATATTGAGGAAAATGGAGCTTGGAGGTCAAGCTTGGAGAGGAGAAAGCTTAAGTAGTGTGGCTCGGGCGTTCCATCGAACACCTTGTGTGCATAGGAGGTGAGCTAGAGCACCACCAAGCCCTCTCCCCCTTGGCCAGAAAAAAATAGAGCAGTGTGCTCTGCTCTTACGCGAGGGGGTATATATAGGCACCTCATTGGTCCCGGTTGGTGGCATGAACCGGGACTAAAGGGAAGCCTTTGGTCCCGGTTCAAGTCACCAACCGGGACCAATGGTGGTGGGCCAGGCGCGAGGTCCACTGATCCCGGTTCGTCCCACCAACCGGGACCAAAAGGTCCAGATGAACCGGGACCAATGGCCAACGTGGCTTGGCCGGCCCCTGGGCTCACGAACCGGGTCCAATGCCCCCATTGGTCCCAGTTCTGGACTGAACCGGGACTAATGGGCTGACCCGGCCTGAACCATTGCCCCCTTTTCTACTAGTATATACCGAACCGGTCACCATTGCGCAAGATCTTACACTTCGAGTCCCGTCCATTGAAGATTCTTGACGAGTCTGAGCGTGCCTTGAGGCACCGAAAGCTCAAGTATGTGAAGATTCTTTGGACAAACCAAACAGAACGAGAAGCGACCTGGGAACTAGAGTCCCAAATGCGTGAAAAGTACCCAGAATTGTTCTATGATGGTATGTTCTAACCATTAAAATTCTTTCCCGTTATGTCCTATGCCATGTATAAAGCTTTTCCGGTAGTTTAAGGAGAGAAGAACTCGTGGGCAAGTTCTAGTTAAGGTGGCGAGACTGTAACACCTCCGGTTTCCAACAATCGATTTTTCCATAAATCGTGCTTTCAGACTCTCTTTATCCATGTTTACCTGGACCATCAATTCATAAATCCGACTCTTTACTTGCGTCGGGCTCGCCGAGATAGTCGAAATGCACTACCTATTTCCTCGAGTCGGACTCCGGGTTCATCTCCTATGATTTATTTCAATCCCATGGCTTATATTATTACGGAATTTCAAAATATTCTCTAATTCAAGAAATACAAAAAAAAAACTGAACCTTATCTCTTATCTCTCCCTCACAATGTGAGCTCTCCTTGTCCATAGGAGGCGTGTTCCACATCTTTCTTCTCTTCCCCAAGCCGAAGGGAAGAATCCCTTTCTCCTCTCTTCTCCAGCCAGCCTACTCCATCCTCCCTTCCTTCCCCACTCCTCCCCAGGTGCCTCCTTGCTGCCCTTTGATTTAGGGCTTTGAGGAAGAAGGAAAGGAGACAAGAAGAGGGAGAACAAGAAAGCTTCCCCAACTTTTCCCTTCACCAAATCTTTGTGATTTGACCATAGAGGTGAGGTTCCCCATCATTTATGATCTCTCACCCTCTATTAGTGATGATTCTTAGAGTATAGGGTTAGGACTAGAAACCTATGTGAAGGAATTGGGGGGAAAAGTTGTTCTTGCTGCTGTTTCTGGGCATTCAGATCTGGAAACCAGCAATTTCGAGTTCCTATATGGCACAATTAGGTGGGGGTCATCTGGAATGTTTTGTAGGTATTGTTCCCACGATCGTTTTGAGTGGTCATTCACTCAATTTGGTTCAGCCGTTTAGCCGGGGCGATAAAAACAAGTTGCTGCTCTGTTTCTGCAAAACAGCATTTCTATGGTTTTTGCCCATAGCTTTTCAGGATCTTCGAGGGCTGATAAATTGATGCTATACAATTGTATAGCTACCTGATACCTTTTAGTTCATATATCAATTTCATTTACTTACTCCCCATGAGTATTGGTCTTGCTATGGATTTTCAAAGGCGGCTACTCATTATTCCTGAATCTGAAAACAGCAGAGATGTTTTTGCTGGTTTTGACCCCCATAACCTCATAATCTGAGGTTGAATAGTTCGAGTTATTTGTAGATGAGTTCCCCCCGAATCCATAGCCACCTCGTTTGCATGTTTTAGAGCTTCCTAGCTTGAGCTATGATTTTTTTCGTGAAGGGACAGCAAAGGGTTGCTTCCCAGGAATGCGATTAGGCGCGTTTTTGTGTGTGCTTTACATAGCTTGCTTTGATGCAATCTTTAAAACTTGTATGTATGTCTCTACAGCAGGTTACAGCACCAATCCACCGGATATAGCCTCGCACCACCTCCCTCGCAACGGTTGAGGCGAGTACACCGGGCAACAAGACCTAGATTGCTCCCTTAATATTATGTCCATGTTCACGTTATTCCTTTACATTCATGCAATGGTGAACATACAACTCCCTAGTGTACATTTCAATACGCCATACAACTGGTATGTGATAGGGATTGTTTTTTCTTGGTTCTTGATAACAAATCCATCATGAGTGAATCTTCCAAGTTCAAGGAGTGATCCTCGCTTCGCGAGTGTATGGTCCTTCGGGTCCGTCCTCATGTTATGGTCCTCTCACTTGGTGAGGGTTGAAAAGGAGTGAGGTGAGACGTCGCCCCTCCTCAGCTTGCCGGCAAAAGCTCAGAGCCTAGTCCTCGGTCTTATTTGGCTGCATCATTTCTTCATGTTTTCTCATGCCATTCCAAGCATGGAAGATTCGAGTATAGTATTTACTTGATCAAGCATGGTTCATATTCAGGGTATTACTTGCCATTTTATTACATGCTTTGTTGTCTACTCGCCGAGTCTTTGGACTCACCCCTCGTGGACTTTGTTTCAGGTACATCACCGTGAGGCTTTGCAAGTATTAGGAAGGGCGTAGCTCCCATGGGTGTTCACTCACACATTTCACCCCCCTTCCATCCACCTAGCTGGTCATGATAACTCTCATACTTAGTTCATGATTCTTGGTAGCTAGGATCTACTTGTGGTGTATAAACTTTGCCTTGGTTTGTTTCCTTGATCACTATGTTTACCTGTCAAGGTGGGTTGGAGTTGACTAGTCCCCACCTTGCACCATGGTGTGTTGGAACGTATGTTTTCTTTGCTATGTGTAGCGTAACGGTTGGTGGCTTCACCACTTTGCTCTACATGGGTTGTAGGAGCTTGTTGGATGCTTCTGCTTGTGATATTATGAATATATGCTCTGTTTATTCATTTGCCTGTCGTGGATGTCCGACCGTACAAAGGAGGTGCTGCTGAATTTTCTCACGAGCATGTTTGGTTTGTTTACGTTCTTGGTGGTAACATTCCTTCCTACAAATTACGTGTTTGGTGGATATCAATAATTGGACACACCTGACTGGTACTTGCAGAGAAGGGCCGAGGGCGTGCGGCCGTCGACCCGCAGTACACCGATGGCAGCCGGAGAGCAGCAGCGGCTGGGCTCCGCATCCTTGTGACCAAGTAGCGCAGCCCCATGAGACGAGCAGGCCAAGATCGATCGATCGATTTAATTGGGTGAGAGGCGGCTAGGGTTGAGTTTTTCGTGGAAGTTTTCTTTCTGCTCTTTTCTTTACAGATTATCTAAGTCTCATCTAATCTCCTAACCGTAATGTGTACTTCAAGATTGGTGTCTTGTAACAACGGGGCTAGCGCTACGTGTCGTCGCAGGCGCGTTCAGTGTGTTTGCCTGGTCCATTCTCGCTTGATGCATTTGCCCTATTTGGGCCGATTTTTTATTTTACGAAATATGTATCTGGCACACGTGGGTTTTTCTGCAAAATGGCCAAACTGTTTTGATGCCGTTCATTTTTAGATCGTGCGGTCGCGATCTCGCCACCTGATTGCTCAAAACGTGGAAGATAGAGTTGCGACATATTTACGCAGAATGCCACCGCCTAGTGAGTTCAGCGAAACGGTTCGACGGGACTCGCTCGCAACGCCCGTGCAAGAGCTGGAGGTTATTCGGCTAAAAAAAAAGAGTACATGCTAATGCTATGCTCGTCAGATCCATGGGGCCGAGGCTCTCCCCGCCGTCGTAGCCGCAAAAGCAGGAGCGGCAGGCGGGGTCTGTGACGCCATGGCGGAGTCGGTGTCGGACGGGGGCCAGTGGGCGGCCGCCCCTGCAAGGCGTGTCATGACCAAACACCGGCCACTGTGTCCAAGCAGTTCCTCTTCGCGACGGTGGTGCGCTCGAGGACGGCGCGCACGCGGTGGCCCAGGCCTTGCAGCCCTACGAGGACGGTGATGGGCTCACCAGGTACTCGCCGTGGAGGACCCCTTTGGCCGCGTCTTCCTCTTCTCTGCGGCCGGTGATGTGCTGCTTGAGCTTGGGTTCCCCGACGAGTCCTCCAACTCGCAAGAACTACTCACTGTACATGAAGGAACGGGAGAAATAAGTGTTGTTGAATATATTCTCAAGTGTATCTGCAGAGCAAAGATTCGATCTGATGAATCAACGCTTTGGTACGTACACATTTTGTGACTAGATCTTGTAAATTTGACCATGGGAAGAAAATATCATGTAAATTTGATAAGTTATTTATGTGAAAACAACATGATAATATACAAGCCGCATACCCAATAACTTACGTACACAAACCGCGATAACTTCGACCATAGGAAAAAAATGTTGAAAAACATACCTCGGTAACTTATTTGAAAATAGAACGGTAATATACAAACCGCATACCCGATAACTTTCATACAAACACTGCAATGATTTTGACCAAGAAAAAAGTTGTTGAAAAACATAACCCCGGTAACTTATGTCAAAATAGCACGGTAATATACAAATCGTATACCTGATAACTTACGTAAATTTTCGTCCAAGAGGAAAATTTGTTGAAAAATATAACCCCGACAACTTATGTGGAAAATAGCATGGTAACTAGCATACCACAAATGTAGTAACTCATGTAGCCCAGAGGTGGTAATTTTTTACCCCAAAAAAGTCAAGGAAACATAACATGAGATCTAGTTTCGGAGATTTCGTCGTGATGAATATTTTATGTGAAAATGATTTTTGCATCGGATTGATAGTTTGAGTCACAGAATATTTTGAATTTTCAGAATAAGAAGAACTTAAGATGACATCAATTTTTTTTGTTCTCTGGTACATACATGCATGTGCATGTGAAGAAGATGAGAGAGAGCCTTATTTATGCCCCCAATAACTTATGTGAAAAATAGCATGGTAAATTGCATATCACATACGTGGTAACTTATGTAACCGGGGCGTGGTAACTTTCGACCAAAAAAAGACGTCGGAACATAACAACATGAGATCTAGTTTCGAAGATCTCGCCGCAACGAATCTTTTATGTGAAAATGTTTTTGGCACCGGATCGACGGTTTGAGGTACATAACATTTTGAATTTTCAAAATAAGAAGAATCTATGATGACATCAGCTTTTTTGTTCTTTAGTGCATACATGTAATTAGAGAAAAGAATGCATGTGAAGGAGGATAACTCATCCCTAGGCATCAGACTACTGATGACTCCTATCTATCAGACTAGTGGGAAGCCGTTGGATGCAAGCTAAATGAGTGGTGGATGATGCATGGTTGCATGCAACCCACAAAACGTGGAAGAGTTCCAAATTTGAAACAAACCATGTATGTGGGGTTTGACCCATTGATTGCTTCCAGTAATCACTCACACAATTGCTGATTTATTGGTACTAATTATGATTGTAGATTTTAAGGAAATTAATTAATTATTTTAGCACAATGATTTCCATTTTATTTTGTTTCTGGTATTTGTCTGCGCTGCTTCCAACGCAACTGAATTGTGCTTCTATCTAAAGCAGTGCGAATTTAATTTTGTTTCCAGTATATTCACAACTTTCTCTAATCATCATAGTCATGTTTCTTATGATTTTCTACTCTGGGTCCCTAGAATCATGTGCTTCCTTTCATTCCATATTTGTTTCCATCGTAAGATAAACATGCTTCCGACATTACAATCCGTGCTCCATATTTGTTTCCATCGTAAGATAAACATGCTTCCGGCACTACAAACCAAGCTTCATAGTTTTTGCTATTAAGTGTTTGTGCTTATATTTCAAAGCACGATTTCATGATGGTCGAAACATGTCAAATGTGCTATTGATGCATTTTATGCGTTTGTGAGCCAATGAAAACGTAGTTTGATAATTATTGAAGCTTGAACAAAAGTACTACTGGTGCATTGAACCATGATTGTAAAAGAACGAATCAATCACGTAGATACATGGTGACATATTATATGTAAGTTGAAAACATGCAACATATGATGCCGAAGCAGGTGTTGCATTTAATTGTGACAATGAAAACGACATCCACACTCTCAGGCGCATGGCATGATACATCGAGGAACCGGTGGTGTCTATGGCAGGAGGCATCAGAGATATGGTGGTGGCTCAGAAAACAGCCGGTGGTGTAGAGGGATTGGAATGAGGACGACAATTGCAACGACTCCAAAGTAGGTGGTTGTCGTTGCCGGCACTATGGAGAGTGACACCGTGTGGTAGATCGATATGCTGAGATGATCGATCTCAATGGCCGTGCCAAGCGATCGACCATCAAACTCTCGCTCATGATCATCGGCCCATGCACACTTCCGTTCTTGTCGATCTTGGTGGATCAAGATCACGACGCCGTTGAGAATCACCGTCTCGGCAGATCACAGCCATGTCATCATGGAAAATTAGCCGGCTCTCCCAATTGACAAGGAGCTGCTCCCCGTTGACGTACTCGCCAATGAGATGTTCCTCGTCCTTGATCCCCATCGGCGGCGGCAGCGGTGATGGGCATGATATTTCTGGATGGCGGCTATGGTGGTTACCCTAGCTAGTCGTGGTCATGATAATGTGGAGGTGATAGGATTATATAGCCAGCTTGCAAGGCGTTGGATCTTTTTCCAAAATCCAACGAAGGGAGAGAGGTCTGACACAAGGCATGGAATCAGACTACTGATACAAAGCATTTCCTTTCATCCCAATGCAATCATGCATGTAATTAGATGGAAGGAAGAAAGTGTGGTAGTTTTAGCTATATGTCACACGTGTGCCAAATATTACAATCTTTTTACAGATTTGTTTTCCACAAAGATGGGTGCACCCGATACATTCCCAAACACAAGGGGAGGATATCTAGTGTACTATTCAGGGTTGAGTTTTGATTTGAAATTTTATGATAACATATATTGATCTTGTGTGAATGTGCTAATTATTTCAGAATTTTTTGAACATTTGAAAATGTTTAATGGGAGTTTGGTGCATTGGTAGCATCACAAGTGTTAGTGCACAAGATATCCTCCTCATATCTGTTGTAATACATTTCAAAATATTTATTTTTTGAAAAAAGATCTAACACATTGAAACAACATGGGTCTATATTTTCATGAAATTTCATATCAAAATTCAAAATGTTACTCGTGATACAAAATGATAAATTTGGCATCGATGTGAGGATATATGTTTCTCGGTTGGTCCAGTTTGGTGTCATCTGGGTGGGCATGCGGTCGTGTGATGGCACTTAACGGACTACCCTAGTAAAGGACAACATGAGCATAGTCATTGGCGTAGATAATTCTTTTCTTTGAAATGGTAACCACGTGTTTTAATATTTGTCAAAGTTACAACACACGCAGTCCCTGACAAGACAAAGAGAGGACAGAAGTACAAGTGCATTTGCACAAAACACCCCGAGATGAGATAAATTACAATCACGGTCTTGGAGGTGCTTGTGCAGATTGCCAACTGCCGCCGATCTCCACCACCGCGGCAGCGCCGCCGGAGATAAGAGAGAACAAACCTTCATACCCTGGTCCGAAGAAGCACCATCGCGGACAAAGCCGCTTTGTGAGCCGATGAACCCGCCCGTCGCGAACGGCAGAACCTTCTTCGATGTGGGTCGTCGCTCCCGGTGACGCTGACGTGACGGCGGCGCCTTCTCCAGCACGCCTCCTCCAGCACGCCTCCTCCTCATATGGAAAAGTCACGCTTTAGTCAACACTACCCACAGTACTAGTACACTGCACATTGCCAGAGCTTTGCTCCTCCTCCCTCCTCCCACACCACCACACCACACTCCCTGCCTCGCCGGTCGTCGCCGGCGGCCATGGACGCCGCCGCCATGGAGGCCCTCATCCTGGAGCTCCACGCGGTGGAGGCGTACAAGTTCGGCGCCTTCGTGCTCAAGTCCGGCATCACCTCCCCGATCTACCTCGACCTGCGCGTGCTCGTCTCCCACCCGCGCCTCCTCTCCCACGTCGCCGCCCTCCTCGGCTCCCTCCCCTCCACGCGCCCCTACGGCCTCCTCTGCGGCGTCCCCTACACCGCGCTCCCCTTCGCCTCCGTGCTCTCCGTCGCCCGCAGCATCCCCATGATCCTCCGCCGCTACCACGAGACCGGCGCCGGCGCCCCTCCCGCCATGCGCACCCAGGGCTCCTTCCGCGCCGGGGACACCGTGCTCATCGTCGAGGACCTCGTCACCAGCGGCGCCTCCGTGCTCGAGATCGTCACGCCGCTCCGCGCCGAGGGGCTCGTGGTCGCCGACGCCGTCGTCGTCGTCGACCGCGAGCAGGGCGGGAGGGAGAACCTGGCGGCGAACGGGGTCACGCTGCACTCCCTCATGACGCTCACCGAGGTGCTCGCCGTGCTCGTCAGCCACGGCAAGGTCACCCAGGAGAAGGCCGCCGAGGTGAAGCGCTTCCTCGACGCCAACAGGAAGGTCTTGGTGCCGGCGGAGCCCAAGGCGGTGTCGGCCAGGACGGCGCTCGCCGAGAGGGCGAGTCTGGCCAAGAACCCGGTGGGGAGGAAGCTGCTTGAGGTGGTGGAGGCCAAGCAGAGCAACCTCTGCGTCGCGGCCGATGTTACAACAGCAAAGGAACTCCTTGAGCTAGCCAACAAGGTAAACAAATCATACAGTACTAATAAACTTATGCTTGCTGTTTATTGATGCTCAGGTAGGTTGTTTACGCACTTGTAATTTCTCATCGTGGGTAATCAAGCATTCTGTAATGTGTCAAGACCAAATTGACTGCATCAGTAATTCATGCATGAAACAAAGACAGAGATTTGGGGGTTGTGAACTGAATAAATTCAGAATTTTTGTACTGTACTTATTGTATACCTTTCACACGTACTCTTGCAAATACTTTTGAGGAATCTAATGTTGCAAGTATAAATAGTACCACTGAAAAAAAAATCAGTGCGGGTTCAGTACAGGTGCTGAATACAATGTCATCTCAGTCTCATACAGTTCTTCACTAAGCTGGATTAGCTTTGACCTTTTCGCTATTTTTTGAACCCCATTTGATTAATTTCCATGTAAATTCTCTTTAAATTTCTGTTTCTAGCCCCCCAACTTAACATGTACTGGTGATTTTGTTCTCCAATGGTAGGTTGGTCCGGAGATTTGCATGCTGAAAACCCATGTGGATGTCCTGTCTGATTTTACACCAGATTTTGGCGGCAAGCTCCGTTCGGTATGGTCATCCTGCTTCTGATGCAACCTTTATTTTCTTTCGGCCATCCTTATTATTGATGATTTTCCTCGCATTTTGATGTTTGGTCGTAGACTAGTAGTTTGTTTGTCAGTAATCAGATCTTGCATCATTTTGAAAAAAAGAAAAGAAATCAAGTGTAGAATCATGCTTCATGCCTATCAGGTGTAGAAATATAAACCAGGTGTAAGTTCAGTACAGAGTATCTCTCTTCATACTGTTCTGTCAGGAAGCATGTTTCACTTCTGCACTTGTTAAAATGTGGAAGTGTGCTTTTCTCCATCAGTTCCGTGCACCCACAGTAATGCCTTCTTCGCATTTGGGCAAAATAGCCGTGTATACCAAGGAAATGTACTCTGTTCGCGATCTTTTTTCTACTGCCGAAATGCGGTATTTGCTGTTTGCTTTCTCCCACGTCACCCTGCAAGCTTAATTCCGTAAGGCCCATCCGTACGCATAGCATTGTTCAGTAGACTAGTATGCCATTCTCAGTTGGAGTTGGTTTTTCAGTAATCAGATATTGGATCATTCTGAAAGGAGAAAATAAACCATGTGTTGGCTCATGCCTATCAGGTGTAGAAAAATAAAGCAGGTGTAGGTTCAGTACAGAGTGCCTTTGTTCGTACAGTTCTACCAAGCAATGTTTCACTTCTGCATTTGTTCAGTCTGAAAGTGTGTTTCTTCCATCAGTTCTGTACACCCATAATAATCCCTTCTTCGCATTTCGACAGTCCAAAATAGACCTTTATACCAAGGCTATGTATTCTGCTCGCTATAGATCTGTTTGTTTTCTACTGTAGAAATGTGGCTTTGGCTGCTTGGTTCTTACATAGCTTGTTTTTTGTTTGATGTTTTCTGAAGATTGCAGAAGAGCACAACTTTTTGATCTTTGAAGACCGCAAATTCACTGACATTGGGAACACAGTAACTATGCAATATGAAGGGTGAGAGCAGAGGATTATAAAACACCTACTGACTTTGTTTATTCTGTATATAATGACATAATATAACTAGTGTTCTTACTTTTGATTCAGAGGAACATTCCGCATATCAGACTGGGCCGATATTGTCACTGCGCATGTAGTTCCTGGACCTGGAATTGTAGATGGCTTGAAGCTGAAGGTATACTATGCTAATTACTTAATTTATAACTAGTTAATCCTGAGCTGAGAAGCCAAAGTGTCAATGTTACAGCTGATAATGGCTGATATGTTGTAGTAGTGCACTAGTGCTCAACGGCCCATAGACAGTAAATCTGACGCATAATTGTCTTCAAGGGTTTGCCAAAGGGAAACGGGCTACTCTTGGTTGCTGAGATGAGCTCACCTGGCAACCTTGCTCATGGAGATTACACCGCGGCAGCCGTGAAGTTCGCCGAACAACATTCTGATTTCGTTGTCGGATTCTTGTCGGTAAACCCTGCATCCTGGCCAGCTCCGGCGCCGAGTCCGGCGTTCGTCCACGTTGTCGATCCCGTGGTTGATGTTGCTGCCGGAGGAGATTCTCCTGGTCAGCAGTATGACACCCCTCATTCGGTGAGTCTGACCTTTGCCATTTCAGTTTTGTGTGACCAGCACTCTGTTTTCTTCACACACCCTAGCAGTAATTTCTCAGGGGGGGTTGGCTGTGTTTTTTCACCGCAAAGTCTCTGCTGCTTATCTGCTGACAGACACTGATCTCTCACCTGGACTCGCTGCAACCTGCTGCTCATTACCCCTTATTCGTTTGCAGGTCGTAAACGAGCGAGGCGGCGACGTGATCGTGGTCGGGCGCGGGATCATAGAGGCGAGCGATCCTGCCGGTGCCGCGAGAGAGTACCGCGCCCGAGGGTGGCAGGCCTACCAGACCAGCTTATTGTCAAGCTAAGCTCCATCGAACCCATCTTCTCGCAGTGCTAGTAAACCCATGTAAGAAGTGGGGATTTCAGGCAGGCGATGGATGTAATAATAAGGAGCGCGGGAGTATAGTACCACGTGCGTACCAATGAACTTCGTATCAGAAAAATCTAAGAATAAAGTAGAGTGATCCGATTAGTACCCCCTCCGTCCGGAAATACTTGTCGAAGAAATAGACTTATCTATGTATTTTAGTTCTAAATACATTCATTTTTATCTATTTCTGCGACAAGTAATTTCGGACCTACAGCTTTTGATGATCAATCTGGTCACAAAATGAATGAATGGTGCCTACATGCGTAAGTGAATAGCTACCCCTGGTTTCAATCGAGAAAATTACCATCTTTCTCGACAATGTGGTACATCACAGACAAAGCAACTCACTCAATAGTAGCTTATGTTTATCTATATCTATATCGATACCATATAAAAAAGGTAAGTTGTAGAGATCTAACAAATCTCACCCGTTCAACCACATCTATCAACGGTCTACGTGGCTTCGTGTTTACCATTAAACATATTTAGCACTAAGCACATTTAACACCCTTACTAATTAATAACATTTCTAATACCAACGTCAGCACATGTGGTTAGCAAACTAAAAATCTTCCACAGTTTTGATGCAGACGAGATCATCAAAGTTCCCATCAACCCATGCGTGTTCCTCTTTTTTTTTAACAGACGTCTTTGACGACTGGTGTCAAGGGCAAAGTTCTTGGTGGCGAGACGAGAACATAACTAAGGGTCAATTACTAATTACTTCCTCCGTTCATAAATACAAGTCCTTTTAGAGATTTTGTTGTAGACTTTATGCAGAGCAAAATGAGCGATCATATATATACTTTAAAAGGATCTATATAGTGGAATATCTAAAAGACTTATATTTGGGAACAGAGGGTGTGGACTACATAGAGACTGGATAGAGTTAGTAATCTTATGGTGTTGCGTGCCGTCGATAGAGTCGGAGCAGCTGCCGCCCGGATCAGACTTGCATTTCTCGTCGCCGCTACCGGCTGGAGGATCCTCCGCCAACGTGATCTCCGAACACTCCTCCTAATCAAGCAAGAGACCACAAAATAAGTACTATCTTCATCAATATATGAACACGATTGAATTCATTAATGTAACAGAGTTTGATCAGTTTGTAATGTACCGGCTCCGGCTGGGACGGGAAGACTGCCCACTGTAGGCTGCTGCTGGCATGTTCTGGTGGCTCGTGAACCGAGCTTGGCTCCTCCCCGCGGTACAATTGGAGCGTCGTCTGGAGGTTGGCCACGATGTCCGATATGGCCGGCCGGTCCATCCCATTCTCCTTCACGCAACATCGTGCAGTCTGGGCCACGTTCTCCAGCGCCCGGAGCTGCCCGTGCGTTGGCTCCGGCACGGGTCGAGTGTCCAACAACCCCTTAATATTGCCGGCCTCAATGATGGGGACTGCGAACTCTGTCAAATGTAGATTATCCCCCTGGTCGTCCACCACAGTCACCTTTTTACCTGTCAGAACCTCGAGCATCATGATGCCCAGCGCATACACGTCGCTCGCCGGCTTCACGTGACCAGTGGCCAAGTACTCTGGGTCGATGTACCCCCATGTGCCAGTAATGGCGCTTCTCATCCCGAACTCCTCACTCATCGCCTTGTCACAGACCAAGGACAAGCCAAAGCCCGACACATGCGGTACCCAGTTGGCGTCGAAGAGGATGTTTTGCGACTTGATGTCCTTGTGGATGATCGGCGGGTTGGCATGGCAGTGCATGTGCTCGATGGCGCGCGACACGCCGAGGAGCACATCGATGCGCGTCTTCCAGGACACCGTCACGGGTGACAGCTCGGAGGAGCCCTCATCAGGGTGTAGGTGGTGTAGGTGGTGGAAGAGCGTGCTGTTCTCCATGTACTCGTAGACGGTCAGCCACTCCGGCTCTTTCGTCTCCTTTCTCCACCAGGATAGCAGACGCCTTCTTTTCTGTTGCTTGTCCTTGCTTGCAGTCATGCATGATCCGAGGAGGCGGACGATGTGTTTGTGTTGGAGCCGTGGTAGGATGTCCAGCTCCGTGCACAAGTTCTCCTGTAACAAGCTTGACTGCCGGTCCATGATGCGCTTGACGGCCACTTGTCGCCCATCGTGAAGCATTCCCCTGTACATCGTCACAGAGTGGCCGGACTCGAGCTCCGTGTGAGGGGAGAAATAATCGGTGGCAGCGACGATTTCTGCAAACGTCAAGTCATGGATTTCATATGGAGCTCGTGGGCTTCCTGCAGCGTGTCACCCAGCCCGGCCATCGGCCGCGCCGCCTCCGGGTCCTCCACGAGCGGCAGCAGCCGCGAGATTATGAGCACCCGACGCGCGAGCTGCCGGCACTCCCTCCTGTTCTGCCGCGCCGTCTCCGCAGCCTGCGTGATCCTTGAGATGAGCCCGACGACGTCTGCGCCGACAAGCTGTGCCACCGTCGCCACATCGCCGAGCTCAGTCCACATCGACATGGCAGCAGCCTACCTATAGCTATAGCTAGGAGTTTGGCCGACCTGCACCCAAGGGCGAGACTCGGAATGATGGCGTGGTTGCCTTTGATTTATATATACTGTGCTCCTTCTAGAGTCTCCACACTGGGGCCAAGCCGTTGAAACCACTTTGCGGTCGTGGTCGCGGGGGTGGGCCGCTCTTGGCAGAAACTCCCCGGAAGCTAGGTGAAGGACTCAAGGTCAGGGGACGCGTTTCACTTGGATGACTGCTGCTCACGCAGCTACCCGGGAAATATCCAGTAAAGCGGTCACGTTTTCTACTAGTTTTCACACGTCTGTTTTTTATTTGGCTTTAGGCCGTTTTTCTATCCGTCCGATCTGCACGGATCACTGTGGCTCGACTGTCCTTCAGTTTTTCTCTTCTTTTTGACGGCCGACTGTCCTTCAGTGAGCGCGCCGGGTTGGTCCGTGTCGAGGGCTTTTGGCTTTGTTAGGACTTTCCTTTCGGGTTTGCGGGTCGCGATTGGGTCTCGCTCTTCGCGTCGTGCGCCTCAGTTTATTTATTTGTTTTTTGACTCTTTTATTTATTCAGTTGGCGGGGCGACATGGAAAGGAGGCTCCCCGCCGGTGATTAGCGGCATGGGCTGGTGGAGGAGGTCCATGGCGCGTGGCGAGCCGCCGGCAAGCAGCTCACTTGTCCACGGGAGGAAGGGCACCTTTGATTCAAAGGAATTTCATAGGATTTTTTAAGGGTTAGAATTCTTCGAATTTTTTTCTACATTGATCGTTTGATTCAATTCATAGGATTGAGTCCTATAGAAAATTTTCCCATGTAATCATGTGTTCTAAGCTTCATTGCAAATCTAGCATCCGCTACAACCTTTTTTTTCATTTCCTTTGTTTTTCTGTAAAAGATAAACCGACCAAGATATGCTCCTAATGTAACACTTCACCATGATGAACAAAATTAATCAATTAGATGTGTGATGTCCTATATTTTCCAGAGCAAAAATAAGCCCCAACAAAACCAGATTCGGTGCAACAATTCTAGTAACCAAAATCTGGGTGTGTACTGGTCCAGATAATTACCTAACAAATGATTGCACCTGTAGTGGACACTGGCATTCCAAAGAAACACTAAGCAAAAGCCACAAAGGGGTCTTGATATATGAAAAATGTTCTGTACATTACAAGAAATCACCACATAGGAATAAGATTAGTCGTAAGTAATTGGATATCACATATGAGATGCTAATATTGAAATCAGTAACCATGCTATTTACTCCTATGCTCCACCTACTTGCTCTTCAAACAGATTGAAAGAACCAAATCACCTTCATCAGAATGCTACCCAAAGGTTAAAACAACGTAGCAGCATACAAGTTATGCCTTCAGAGAAAAATTGTCCAACACATACCTGGGGCGGCGGGGCTGGCTGGGGATGCGCGTCGGATGCGTGGTGCGGCTAGGCAAGGTTGAAACGAACGGCGGCGGGGCAGTTCCGGTCGTCGCCGTCGTCGATCTGGTCGGGAGGAAGGCCGGCAGTCGCGAGGGAAGGTCCCGCAAAGCTTTGGTCCATGGCCATGGCGTCTTGCAGCATGGGAACAGAGAGATGGAGAGAGATTAGTGAGGAGAGGGAGAGAGAAGGGAGGAGGAGGGCGCTGAGTGCGGCTGACCAGCAGAGGAGGTCGGCGGCGGCGGCTTGCCGTAGCACGGGCGACGACCAGAGGCGGGGTCGACTCGCGACGATGGGGCGAGGAAGCACCTGGGAGGAGGGGTCGCGCAAGTTGCTGCGGATCCGCTATTCTCCAAAATCAGATCATCTCTAGCAGACCCCTTAAACTGGTTAAACCCGTAAAAAAAAGTGTTCACAGTTTTGGTCAAAAAAACGGCGTCTAGCAGATCCTGTAAAAATTGTTCGGCCGTTAAACTTTTAAAGGGCACTGAAAATCCATTCGCGATAACCTTATATGTACAATTTTGAAGCCAGTATACAGTTCAACTCGCAAACCGGTCAAACCTCGTCGGGGCAGACGCGCCGCCATTGAATTTGCCGGAATCTACCCGGAACTCACCGGAAACCGTCGCCGCCTATCGTAAGAAGCCGCCACACGCCGGAATTTGCCGCCGCCGGTCCGAATTGCGGCCGGATCGACCTCCGCTGCTGAGGCGAGGCCGTCCACGGGCAGGGCGGAGCAAGCC
>NC_041384.1:724647705-724652540 GCF_002162155.2 Triticum dicoccoides
AACGTCGGGGAGTGCGCGCGCGGCAGCTGGACGGGCAGGCGCGCCAGGGAGCACGCGGTCGGTGTGGGCGGCGACTGGGTGAGGCGGGGGTGAGGCGGGCGGCGCCAGGGCGAGGCAAATCTTGGCCGGAGACGGGAGAAAAAGAAAAAAAAAGAAAAAAAGGGCTATTGTGTCATACAACTTCATTTACGGGGCCTGTTCTGCGTGGGGCAATTTCGCAATGTAAAAACTGTTTGCAGTGCGCCTTATATGCGTTTTCTTTTAAGGGTCTGCTAGGGATGCTCTTAGGGAGTTGATTCGGTTGGAATCAATCCTGAAATCAGGGACCGCGGCGACGCCGCGGGGATCGGGGACGTGGAGCACTGCGAAGATCGGCAGACTAAGGCGTCTGCTCGGCAGAACATCTGATCTGAGACGTTGATTTAGCTGACAGACCACTAACATGATATAGGTTGTAGAATGTGTTTAAGTTAATTTGATCAAAGAGTCCTCGTTATCTTGTGTATAATTTATTGTGTAGCTTTGGAAAAATTTAAGTTTGCTCTTTTAATAGTAGTGTAGACTTGTTTAGCTCCCTACCACTTCTTTTTCATCGTCCCCTCACCCCTTGCACCCAAATAGTACTATCCTACCCGAGTGTGGCGTTGCAAAGACCGGGCTCCATGGAGCTCGTTTTGCAAAAAAAAAATTTAAATATGTTTAAAAGTTTCCAAAACTGTCAATTATTTTCTACAAGTACATATACACATTCTTCAAGTATGTATAAAATTTCATCAACTAATTTGATTATTTGCAAGCTACTCCCTCCGTAAATTAATATAAGAGCGTATAGATTATTAAATTAGTGTTCTAAACGCTCTTATATTAGTTTACAGAGGTAGTACACAAAAAGACAAATATCTGACACAAATATTATAAAGAAAAGCCTATTTTAATCCATATATTTGTCTTTTTTGTGTACATCACATATGCATATATATGTTCATGAAATTTTATACATGTATACTACAAGTATATGTCTACATGAAAACTTTTTTTTTTCTGTTTTTTTAAGATGTGGAAAAGGTATTTTTGCAGGGGAAAAATGAGCTGAATGGAGCTTGGCCTTTGCAGCAACATTTCATAGCTTACCCCCTCTCTCGTCTCTAGCCGTCCCTCTCTCTCTTCATCTTTCGGACGCTGCATCCCAGCCTGGAAAAGGGAACCTAGGCAGCTTTCCCTTTCGGGAAACTCATTGTCCCGCCGTGGCATGCCCACCTGCCCGCACGCGCATGAGGCGACGGTGGCCTTCTGTTTCTCCTCTCCTCGCGGTCAGTTCTGGTGGTCCTGATTTGGTGTGGGTGGGTGTGTTCAGTTGTCAGGCCCAGCGAATCCTGACCCTTCCACTCCGTTTCACAAGTATCACAAGGTGCATGTGCGCTAGGAGAGGCCATACTTAAATCGCTTTCGCATGCATATAGACATAGAGGAAGCAAATTTTGGTCCGGCGGAAATGGATGTAACTTGAACAAGAGTAATGTAGAAGCACATACAGAAGAATTGATGTTCTATTTTGACATTAACCAAATTATTTAACTGGTTCATCAAGTGAAATGAAAATAAACTCCACGAGATATGAAACTTCAACTAGGTCAAATTGAGGTGTTTGTGTTACCAAATAAATGACATCGCCTTCTGCTGCCATCATCACCATTGTCGAATTGCCTGATGGAGCACGCCTCGCACACCCAACAATTCTCACTGCTGATATATCTTTCTTTTCTTTGTTCCGCTCCTGGTATTCTCCATCTTCTGTAACACATTAGTATGGAGGTTTTAATCGTGCTTCCTATTAGAAAATACCAAAAAATACAATTTTTATTTATTTATACTAAACATTTTTATTTATTTGCAACTCATTCAATTAATTACAATTTTAACATATTATATTTGTTTCATTTAATAAAATTAATCACATTAAAGTGATGTCGAAGTTACAATATCCAATTTTAACATATTATATTTGTTTCATTTAATAAAATTAATCACATTTATAATATTTTGTGACAAATAAAGGTGTAGCCATTATGATCTTTACATTTTGCAGTTAAAGTTATGTTTGTCAAATTTTGGAGACCTTTCCATTTGTAAACTTTCAATATATCCAATCCCTCTAAATCGGAGGGAAAAATTACAATATCACATGGGTCCACGGATTAGTTTGTGCCCCTTCAGATGGATACCGTATATATGTACCACATTCACTTTACTATTCTCAAATATCTTTTTTGAGATGGTTCTAAACAGCATGGTATAATAAATATCTTGGTAGAGTATTTGCCAGTTTTAGATATAAGAAATTTGAAAATGCGTGGGTATATATGGTGTCCACTATGGATTCTCCACGAAATATTGACATCATTGCTATTTCTAACTATTTGACGACCATATATGTCTTTTTGGTTAGTAGTGTAAACATGCTCTCTACCTTATATGACGACCATATGCAGCAGACACTTCGCGGTGAGAAACCACAGCACACAAACTCCCTCTAAGAAATTACTGCTAAGGCGTGTGTGAAGAAAAAAGCTAGTCACACAAAACTGAAACGGCAAAGAGGTCAGACTCACCGAATGAGGGGTGTCACAGTCATACTGCTCACCAGGAGAATCTCCTCCGAGCAATGCTACACGCACGGACAGGTTTTTACCGATTCTACGGGGATGCTTAGCTGGAATGAATTGATTGGAAGAAAAGGGGGTGAGGGGCCCACACCCCTTGAAAATCAGAGGGGTCAAGAATAGTTAACAACACTGTGTAGAATCAGGCATTATCACCGGTTCGAAAGGCCCTTTAGTGCCGGTTCTGTAACCGGCACTAAAGGGTGGGGACTAAAGCCACTCCCTCCTCCCCTTTAGTACCGATTCAACACGAAATAAAGATATCATCGAGTTCAACATGGTCACAACATTATAAGCGTTCATAAGACTAAAAAAGCAAATCACTTTGAGACTAAGTTCAGGACGAAGAACATGGACATGAGAGGACAAGTACTAAGAGCAGGAACTAGCTAATCACTCATGCTGCTCCCTCTCAGGTAAAATAGCATAGAACATGTGTAGCTCTTCTGATTCATCATATTGGAGCATGCAGATGAACCTGTCTCCTAATCGTGGGTTGCGGTTCTGATTGCTGCCTCCTAGTACTTCTCTGCAATCCTTCACAATTTTGCTCGTCTTTCACTACTAAGCATTCCTCGGTTTCAGAAATCCTGAATGCACTCATGTGCGCTGTAGGATGTCTTGGCCGTCAGCTAACCATTGACATGCGACCTTTAGTCTCAATCCATTGAGGCACAACTATCATCGGGAGTCCCTGTTGAACACATCGTATAGTAACATATTTGGCAATAAAGTTTAGCTTAAAAATTAATGTATGCAAAAGATACTATGAGGACAAATAGTAAAATTTTTACCATTTTTTCTAAATAGATGTGACCGTAGTTCAATACGAACACTATTGGTCGCACATTTTAAGTACTGAGATTTTCAGGTCCAGGAAAATAATTTTTCTTGACAGCATTAAGATCCTTAAGCCATGAAACATAATGACTTATCTCCTCGCAATTTAATTCATCCCCGGGACAGTGGACGGTCCTATCTACCAAGCGTCGGACATGTTTACTTGAATGGAAATAAGCTGTCAATAGAAATTAGTTATCAATTATTTTTGAATAAACAATATCAAAGACATAAATATGGTTGAGAAACTCACATAATGGTAGAATTGAAGGCGTCTGCACATCGATCCAGATGTCGATATTACGTTCAATATCATCTTCCAGACGAATATCAAAGGTGATAACTATATCAGGCTCAAATGCATAAGCCTTGCATAGTGCTTGCCAAGTTTTGCATTCAAAATAGGTATAGGTGTCTGCATTGTATAATTTTGCGTAGAAAGTATAACCATGCTCGGTCTTCAAGTAACTCTTTTTACCTCCATACTTTTCATAGGACTGAAACCAATCTTATCCAAGACAAAAAATTTGCATGGCAGGGGATACGCTAGTAGAATAGTAAAAATTTAAAATTATAAGTTGAAGCAAATGAAGCATAAGTCATGCTTAATTATGAAAAAAGACTTGCTGTTGTAACTTACTGTATCCACTTCGAAGGTCTCATCTAGCTTGATGCTGAAGTGCCTACCATCACCTAGGAAATTTCTGTCGCACAGGCCGCGTCCGTCTTCGCAGTATTCGCACATACCGAAATCCTTTTCGTCGTCAGACATTTCCTATGTTCATAGTTGAAACATTATTTGATAAACACTTACTAGTTCTATTAATTCAACTAATTCCAACTAGTTCTATTAATTCAACTAATTCCAACTAGTTCTATTAATTCAACTAAGCACTTCCTAAAAATAAACTAGTTTTATTAATTTTCTTACTAAAACTAAACTAGTTCTATAGTAAAATTTTAATTAGATCATCAAATCTCATATACCTAAATTTAATATATCTAATTCATCTAACATTAATATATCTAGTTCATCTATAACTAAAAGTATTAAAAAACTAACTCATCTAACATTAATGTCTAGCTAATTCATCTAATCCATCTAACATTTGACATTAATATCTAACATTTGTATCTAATTCATCTAACATATATATATATATATATATATATATATATATATATAATCATCTAACAATTGACATTAATCTAACATTTATATAAATTAAAAGTATAAAAAACTAAAAAAACAGAAAACATAAAATAATTAAGAAAAATCTGTCTCTATGTGTGTGTACTGTGTGTGTGCGAGGGCCGCCATGGCGTGGCAGGGGG
>NC_041384.1:724652905-724669842 GCF_002162155.2 Triticum dicoccoides
ATATGAGGGGCCTTTAGTATCGGTTGGAGCCACCAACCGATACTAAAGGTTAAATTTGGCCAGGCCAAACGGCGGGAAGCGACTCCCTTTAGTACCGGGTCATGGCTGCAACCGGTACTAAAGACCCGACCTTTAGTATCGGTTCGAGCCACGACCCGGTACTAAAGTGGTGCGCTGGCGCAGGTGTGGTGCGGCAAGTTTAGTCCCACCTCGCTAGCCGAGGGGCGTCCACACTGGTTTATAAGCCTCAGTGCGGTAGCTCTCTCGAGCTCCTCTCTATAGCAGGCTTCTGGGCCTAACTTTGCCGCTCTGCCCTATGGGCCTGCTGGGCCTTACGGGCCTGCATCCTGGCCCAAGGCCAGGCAGGTCTACTGGCCAGCGCGCAATGTTTTTTATGTAGTTTTTTTCTTGGACGACGACCTGGATAGGCGCCGCAGCGACCAGGATCCCAGGGGTCGCGACGACTCGCGCAACAGAGAAGGGTGGGGCACGCGCATCAGGTGCAGCCTCTCCAAGCAACCGCGGGATGCCTCGCGTGATCATGGCCGTGACAACGGGCGCGACGGCCGCCGTGATGATGCTGGTTGTGACCGTGGCGGTCGCCTTCGTGATGCTGACGTGCCTCCTGTATTGCTGATCTCCGGATCCTCAAGTGCGGTGGCGGCCCGTGCCTCCGAGATGCAGCCTCTACAAGCCGCGCCGCTGGAGGCTGGGCGTGGCCGCAGCATCGCAAGGCATCCCTTGCCATGTGCTGCCCGTCGTCGCTTGATGTCTACTACACAACCTTCTTCTTGTAGACGTTGTTGGGCCTCCAAGTGCAGAGGTTTGTAGGACAGTAGCAAATTTCCCTCAAGTGGATGACCTAAGGTTTATCAATCCGTAGGAGGCGTAGGATGAAGATGGTCTCTCTCAAGCAACCCTGCAACCAAATAACAAAGAGTCTCTTGTGTCCCCAACACACCCAATACAATGGTAAATTGTATAGGTGCACTAGTTCGGCGAAGAGATGGTGATACAAGTGCAATATGGATGATAGATATAGGTTTTTGTAATCTGGAAATATAAAAACAGCAAGGTAACTAATGGTAAAAGTGAGCACAAACAGTATTGCAATGTGTTGAAACAAGGCCTAGGGTCCATACTTTCACTAGTGCAAGTTCCCTCAACAATAATAACATAATTGGATCACATAACTATCCCTCAACATGCAACAAAGAGTCACTCCAAAGTCACTAATAGCGGAGAACGAATGAAGAGATTATGGTCGTAACCACCTCAAAGTTATTCTTTCCGATCAATCCATTGGGCTATTCCTATAAGTGTCACAAATAGCCCTAGAGTTCATAGTAAAATAACACCTTAAGACACAAATCAACCAAAACCCTAATGTCCCCTAGATACTCCAATTTCACCTCAAGTATCCGTGGGTATGATTATATGATATGCATCACACGATCTCAGATTCATCTATTCAATCAACACATAGAACCTCAAAGAGTGCCCCAAAGTTTCTACCGGAGAGTCAAGACGAAAACATGTGCCAACCCCTATGCATAGGTTCATGGGCGAAACCTGCAAGTTGATCACCAAAACATACATCAAGTGGATCAATAGAATACCCCATTGTCACCACGGGTATCCCACGCAAGACATACATCAAGTGTTCTCAAATCCTTAAAGACTCAATCCGATAAGATAACTTCAAAGGGAAAACTCAATCCATTACAAGAGAGTAGAGGGGGAGAAACATCATAAGATCCAACTATAATAGCAAAGCTCGCGATACATCAAGATCGTGACACCTCAAGAACATGAGAGAGAGAGATCAAACACATAGCTACTAGTACATACCCTCAGCCCCGAGGGAGAACTACTCCCTCCTCATCATGGAGAGCACCAGGATGATGAAGATGGCCACCGGAGAGGGATTCCCCCTCCGGCAGGGTGCCGGAACGGTTCTAGATTGGTTTTCGGTGGCTACGGAGGCTTCTGGCGGCGGAACTCCCGATCTATTGTGCTCCCTGAAGTTTTTAGGGTATATGGGTATATATAGGAGGAAGAAGTACGTCAGGGGGGCCACAAGGGGCCCACGAGGGAGGAGGGCGCGCCCAGGGGTGTGTGCGCGCCCCCTGCCTCGTGCCTTCCTCTTGTTGCTTCCCTTACGTACACCCCAAGTCTTCTGGATTACTTCCGTTCCAAAAATAAGTTCCGTGAAGTTTCAGGTCAATTGGACTCCGTTTGATTTTCCTTTTCTACGATACTCTAAAACAAGGAAAAAAACAGAAACTGGCACTGGGCTCTAGGTTAATAGGTTAGTCCCAAAAATCATATAAAATAGCATATAAATGCATTTAAACATCCAAAACAGATAATATAATAGCATGGAACAATAAAAAATTATAGATACGTTGGAGACGTATCAGCATCCTCAAGCTTAATTCCTGCTCGTCCCCGAGTAGGTAAATGATAAAAACAGAATTTTTGATGTGGAATGCTACCTAACATATTCATCATGGATTTCTCTTTATCGTGGCAAGAATATTCAGATCCATAAGATTCAAGACAAAAGTTTAATATTGACATAAAAATAATAATACTTCAATCATACTAACTAAGCAATCATGTCTTCTCAAAATAACATGGCCAAAGAAATCTATCCCTACAAAATCATATAGTTTGGCTATGCTCCTTCTTCACCACACAAAATATTTAAATCATGCACAACCCCGATGACAAGCCAATCAATTGTTTCACACTTTTGATGTTCTCAAACTTTTTCAATCTTCACGCAATATATGAGCGTGAGCCATGGATATAGCACTATAGGTGGAATAGAATGGTGGTTGTAGAGAAGACAAAAAGGAGAAGATAGTCTCACATCAACTAGGCGTATCAACGAGCTATGGAGATGCCCATTAATAGATATCAATGTGAGTGAGTAGGCATTGCCATGCAACGGATGCACTAGAGCTATAAATGCATGAAAGCTCAACAAAATAAACTAAGTGGGTGTGCATCCAACTTGCTTGCTCATGAAGACCTAGGGCATTTGAGGAAGCCCATTGTTGGAATATACAAGCCAAGTTCTATAATGAAAAATTCCCACTAGTATATGAAAGTGACAACATAAGAGACTCTCTATCATGAAGATCATGGTGCTACTTTGAAGCACAAGTGTGGTAAAAGGATAGTAGCATTGCCCCTTTTTTTATTTGGCCTTCCTTTTTTTGGCCTTCCTCTTTTTTTGGGACAATGCTCTATTAATGATGATCATCACACTTCTATTTATTTACGACTCAATGATTACAACTCGATACTTGAAAGTGCAAATATCCCTAGGTGGTTTTGGTAATTCCTAACAACATATAGCTCATTAAGCTAATGCTATTCCAAGATTAATATTTCAGGAAGAGCTCAATGAATGGCATGGCATGGATGAGGAAAGTGGACCCCTCAAAATATTAAGGACAAAAAGATTGGCTCAAGCTCAAAGCTCAAGACTCTACATTTTATATTTTAGTGATCCAAGATCACATTGAGTCTATAGGAAAAGCCAATACTATCAAGGAGGGATGAGGTGTTGTTTAATGAGGTTCTTGCTTCATAGTGCTTAGTGATATGCTCCAAAACCCTCAACTAACTTCCCACATCCACATATGACCTAAACCAAAAGTCAAACTCGGCCCCACCGATTCTCTCTATCCGGCGCCACCGAGTTTCAAATGTCATAGCCACTGCGACAAACCCTAGGCAAATCGGTCTCACCGATAGGGATTTCGGTCACACCAAGATGGGGTTGTAATCTCTCTGTTTCCCTTCGTAACGTTTCGGTCCTACCGAAATGAGCGATCGGTCCCACCGAGATTGCAATGTAAACTCTCTGTTTCTCCTTCGTAACATTTCGGTCCCACCGAAATGAGCGATCGGTCCCACCGAGTTTACCTGACCAACTCTCTGGTTAGCTTATTACCAAAATCGGTCCCACCGAGTTTGTGTAATCGGTCACACCAAGATTACGTTATGCCCTAACCCTAACCATATCGGTCTTACCGATTTGCATCTCAGTCCCACCGAAAATCCTAACGGTCACTAGGTTTGCCGAATCGGTCTGACCGAGTTTCTCCGTTCGGTCTCACCGAGATTGGTAAATTGTGTGTAACGGTTAGTTTTTGTGTGGAGGCTATATATACCCCTCCACCTACTCTTCATTCGTGGAGAGAGTCATCAGAACATACCTACACTTCCAATACACATTTTCTGAGAAAGAACCACCTACTCATGTGTTGAGACCAGGATATTCCATTCCTACCATATGAATCTTGATCTCTAGCCTTCCCCAAGTTGCTTTCCACTCAAATCTTCTTTCCACCAAATCCATATCCTGTGAGAGAGAGTTGAGTGTTGGGGAGACTATCATTTGAAGCACAAGAGCAAGGAGTTCGTCATCAACACACCATTTGTTACTTCTTGGAGAGTGGTGTCTCCTAGATTGGCTAGGTGTCACTTGGGAGCCTCCGACAAAGATTGTGGAGTTGAACCAAGGAGTTTGTAAGGGCAAGGAGATCGCCTACTTCGTGAAGATCTACCGCTAGTGAGGCAAGTCCTTCGTGGGCGATGGCCATGATGGGATAGACAAGGTTGCTTCTTCGTGGACCCTTCGTGGGTGGAGCCCTCCGTGGACTCGCGCAGCCGTTACCCTTCGTGGGTTGAAGTCTCCATCAACGTGGATGTATGATAGCACCACCTATCGGAACCACGACAAAAACATCCGTGTCTCCAATTGCGTTTGAATTCTCCAAACCCTTCCCTTTACATTCTTGCATGTTGCATGCTTTATTTTCCGCTGCTCATAGACTCTTTGCATGCTTGCTCGAAATGTGTTAAGATTGCTTGACTTGTGCTAAGATAGCTAAAATCTGCCAAAGACTAAAATTGGGAAAATGATAGATTTTTATTTGGTCAAGTAGTCTAATCACCCCCCTCTAGACATACTTTCGATCCTACAAGTGGTATTAGAGCTTTGGTCTCCATTTGCTTTGATTTCGATAGCTTTTGGTGGTCATAGCCTTGGTTTCACAACCTAGGAGAGTATGGCGTCTAGCGAGGGAAATTATCACCGTAGAGGTCCTTACTTTGACGGTACTAATTTTGCTAGTTGGAAGCATAAGATGAAAATGCATATTCTTGGTCATAACCCCGCCGTTTGGGCTATTATGTGTGTTGGCTTGCAAGGTGAATTCTTTGATGGGAGAGAACCGAATCGTGAAGCTACCGCAGATGAGTTGAAGATGCTACAGTACAATGCTCAAGCTTGTGATATCCTCTTCAACAGATTGTGCCCCGAAGAATTCAAGAAAATCAGCCGTCTTGAGAATGCAAAGGAAATTTGGGATACTTTGATTGACATGCATGAAGGTACCGACTCCGTCAAGGAATCCAAGTTGGATGTGCTTCAAAGTCAACTTGACAAGTTCAAAATGAAGGATGGTGAAGGTGTCGCTGAAATGTACTCTAGGCTTGCTCTTATCACAAATGAGATTGCCGGCTTAGGAAGTGAAGAGATGACCGACAAATTCATCATCAAGAAGATCCTAAGAGCCTTGGATGGAAAATACGATACCATATGCACATTGATCCAAATGATGCCAAATTACAAAGATCTCAAGCCAACGGAAGTCATTGGAAGAATTGTTGCTCATGAGATGTCACTCAAGGATAAGGAGGAGTTCCATAACAAGTCAAGTGGTGCTTACAAAGCCTCATGTGAAGCTCCCACATCATCAAGTGAGAAACAAACCTTCAATGAAGAATTGAGCCTAATGGTGAAGAACTTCAACAAGTTCTACAAGAGTAGAAGCGAGGAGAGAAGTTCCAAGTCAAGGTCCTACAATGACAAAAGATCTTCTAGTTGAGAGCGAAACTGGTACAATTGTGGAAGACCCAGACACTACTCCAATGAGTGTACGACACCCCACAAGAGAAGAGAAGATTCTACCAAAATAAGAAGTAGAAAAGAAGAATCACCATCAAGGGAAAGAAGGAGTAGGAACGAAGACCCTCACGAAGAAGCAAGGATTCGGAAAGAAAGGACAAGTCATCAAGGAGCTACACAAAACGAAGACATCAAGCTCATGTTGGTGAATGGGTACCCGGCTCCGACTCGGACAATGACTACGAGAGAAGCTATCACCCCGACTCTGAATATACTCAAGATGAAGGTGTTGCCGGACTAGCACTTGTGTCAACCAACTCCTACGACATATTTGATTCACCAAATGAAGGAATTGGAAGATGCTTCATGGCCAAAGGTCCAAAGGTATCACACCCCGAGTATGTTGATTTCAATAGTGATGAAGATGACTTGTTAGGTGATGATGAGTTACTTGTTGACAACTATAGTGATGAATACTATGATGAAACGAATGACAATGATAAGGAGAAGATTGAGTCTCTAACTAAAGAACTAAACACTCTTAAGTTAGCTCATGAAACTATCTTAGGGGATCATCGAGAACTTTTAAGGACTCATGAGAAATTACGTTTTGAAAAGCTCAACCTTGAGCAAGAGCATGAGTTCTTAAAGGCAATCAATGATGATCTTCGCAAGAAAAGTTCTTCTTACATTTCCAAGCGTTTACTCTTATCCACTTACATGCCTCAAGTCAAGTCTAGTAACAAGAACAAGAAATATTCCTCCTCTAGTAGTAACAATAATCATGCTAAATCCAATGTTGTTGCTTCTAGTAGTTCTCTTGATTCCACTAATGATTTTCTTAGCCAAGTTACACTTGAGCAAGAAAACAGCTTATTGAAGGGAATTATAGAGAAAGGTGTTTACAAGAGCCTTGCCGGGAGTAAGCAATTCGAGGAAATTGTACGCAAGCAAGGAAGGCACTGGAAGAATCAAGGTATTGGTTTTGAACGAAAGTTCAATGCCAATGGAGTTGAGTGGGAAGAAGATCAATACCCCAAGACGAAGTTTGTTCCTCAACAAGAGAAGTATGATCCTACTTCATCCAAAGGGACACAAGCTCAAGATGATCTTCCACCACAAGACCACAAGCAAAAAGGCAAGGACATGCTTCAAGAGGAAATTGATGCATTTGAAGAAGCTCCTAAGGCCTTTGTCAAGTGGGTTCCCAAGACTACATCAAGTTCCACTTCATCAAGTACAACTACAACTCCGAGGATTCCCATCAAGATGGTGTGGATACTGAAGAAGAAGAACTAGAGAGTTCTTGAGGGTGACTCCACCAATATACTTCACTCTTATCATTTCGGCAAGAACAAGTGCAATCAACTTCCACATCTTGCACTAGTTCAAGGAGTCACAAACCCTCTTGTTGGTAAGACAAGGGACAAGGTAACCTAAAGCTTTCATAGACATCATATTATGTGTGCATCACTCTATGTCTATGGATATCCTTGTTTGTTCCTTGTGGGACTAACCCGTGTAGGTATTGAAAGTGCAACTCACTCCAAAGGATAGCTCCGAATGATCTACATCAACATAGAGCATCCACATCTTCAACACCTACATGAAGTCATCATCGACAAAACCCAAGGTTAGTTCATCCCTCTTAGGGGGGATCTCACATCTAGGGGGAGCTTTACTCTAACAATTGAGTTAAAGAAACTCTAATGGTGTGAACACAATAACACTTTATGTAAAAGTGGTAACCCCACTTGTGCTTAAACGATGAGTATGACCTATGATCAAATGTTCTCATTTGACTCCTAAGTCAATATACTCATATATAGATGACCTAGTCATCGCCAATTGCTTGATAGATGCTAGAATTGCTTGTGCATGCTTTGCCATATATTTCATTTGCCATTTTATTGTGTGAGCATGTTGGTTGCATAATTTACTCATTCGAGGACATCCACTTGTTGTTTTGATTGATTGGTTTCCTTCTTTTTTGGCCAAGTGGATGGATAAGAATGCCTAAGAACCTTCTCTAGCTATCTATGCTTTTCTCGTCTCAAACTCTATTCATGCTGCATCACAAAATTTGATCAAGTCAGATTCGAACCACTCTGTATGAGGAGCACTCGGAGTCCCCGATTCGTCATAGACTTAAACTTCCAAAACTTCTTTGTGCGTTTCGGTCTGACCGATTCACCCATTTCGGTCATACCGAGATCACTAAGTCGATCTAGGTTTTCAACCTCGGTGCAACCGATTCGAACTTTTCGGTCACACCGAGTTTCAGTAACTGCTTGCAGTTATGAATCTCGGTGCCACCGAGTTGTTCCACTCGGTCACACTGACAGGGTCAGGCTACATATATCCACGAGTCAAATTTTGGAAAACTTTCCGAACCTCCTCGACCCGCGCTTAGCCTGCTCTGTCTCCAGGGTCTCAGGATCGTCCTCCTCGTCGCCAGCCGCCTCCTGTCGCTGGTCTCTGCCGCCGTCAACGGGAATCAACCCCGCCGTTGCCGCCGTAGCGAGTTCATCGCCGAACTAGGGTATGAACTCAATCACTATGCTGTTCTATCTCCGATTCCCCAGCACATTGCTTTGCCATGTATCTTGCCACGATTGAGATCATTCTATCCAGTCAAAACACTCTGTAGTTTAGTCGTGAATTAAGAATTTAGGGTTAGGTTTCGGCCGAAACCATCTCGGACCCACCGAGTTGTGGAACTCAGTACCACTGATTTGGCTCAGGCCATTGCACATGTGGTTCTCGGTCTGACCGAGAATTGCAAATCGGTGTGACCGAGTTCAGGACTTTGTGAAACCCTAGCAGTCTCGGTGCCACCAAAATGTGACTCGGTCTGACCGAGTTCACTAGTTTAGGTTCCAACAGCTGCTTCGGTATCACCGAGTTTACAGATCAGTTGATCTGAAATGCTTTCTGTGGAAAACTAAAACTAAGTTTTTGACCCATTCTTTTGCAAAAACCTCTGCATTTTGTGATGCTTATCCACTCTACCTCATCTATAATCTATTCACAGGGTCTGCTGTCAGTGTTTGCATTATGTCTGATTAGAGTGACAGCCAGAACAAGTCAGAGGAGTAGGTTCACTTGAGTGAGGGCAGTAGTCCCTCTAGCAGCTCAGATGATGGCAGCAGGAGCACCCCAAGCAACTTACCCAAAGCTGCCACCAAGGCGAGCAAGAAAAGAACTTCAGAGTCAGAGGATGAGGACTATGTGGCTGAGGAAGAAGAAACCACCTCAAAGAGAAAATTCCTGAAGAAGGAATATGGCACAGCTACTGCCACAAAGCCAGGCATGAAGCAAAAGGTTCCTGCCAAGAGAATTCCAATGTCTAAGGCCAGAGCATCTACTCAAGAGACTTTGGGATCTGCACCCAAAGAGCAGGTTGTGGCAGAGAAGAAGAGGAAAGAGAGGGTCAAGAAGACCACTGCCAGAGTGCTTGGGAGATCCTCAATCATGAGAGATTCTAAAGAGGGAGAGGAAGAAGATGCTGCACCAGCACCCAAAGCTCAGAAGCTTATGGGTGATGCCATCAGGGCAGGGGTTGTTCCATATAAGCCTAAGACTGCTCCAAAGGCTGCTGCTCCACCTCCAAAGCCAAAACCAAAGAGGAGCACCAGGAACATCCCTGCTGAGGAAAAGAACAAGGCCCCAGTGCCTGAAGCTGAAATGGAAGATGATGATGATGAGTCACATGTCTTGAGGAAGCTGAAGCCAAAAATTCCACATCACAGTGATGCTCATCCAGTTGCTGAGAACATGAAGATCAGGAAGGACTCAAGTCTGAGGCTATGGGGAGAGTCTGATCCATATGCCACCAGGAGAAGGACTGCTGTGGACTACAGGTTCCATACAAAGGAACAACAGGACTTCTATGAGACAGTCTTGCTTGACAAGAAGCCCATAATGTGTGACATGAGATGGGTCGACTGGGACTACATCAAGGAGAATGAGGATCACTATCCAGGTGTACACGACAGTTTCAAGGCTTGTGGAGTTGATGAGTTTGTGGCTCAGAAGCTCACAAAATGGAATGATGAGCTCATCATGCAGTTCTACTCCACAGCTCACTTCTACCCAGATGGAAGGATTGTCCAGATGTCTGAAGGTACGAGGTACCAGTCCACGGTTGCTGAATGGGCGAAGTTGATCAATGCCCCAAAAGAGAGTGAAGATGACTTGGATGTCTATGCCAACAAGAAGAAGGATCACAACACCATGGCACACATGTACAAGGAGATCCCTGATGCTGCTCTTGAGACACATAAGTTTGGATCTGTACATTACCTTCTGTCAGGCTTGCCTACTATCAACTGGATCCTTAGGCACACTCTCTTGCCAAAGTCAGGTGATCACAAGATGATCAGAGGCCATGCAATAAACTTGCTTCATATCTTTGATGTCCCACAGAAGTTCAAAGTCATGAGCCTTATAGTTGAAACTATCAAGAGGACAACTGCAGATCAGAAGAGGAGTTGTGGGTATGCCCCACAGATCCAGGAGCTGATTAACTCCAAGATGGGCACTGGCACATATCTACTAGACAAGGAGCACATGCCTATCTATCCAGACTTTGAGGACAACCAGGTGGTGATGGATGAAAATGAACCATCTTCTGTGCATGCACAAGCCAAGAAGGAGAAGGCAAAGGCTGAAAAGGCTGCTAGGATGCCAACTACTGAAGAAGCATCTCAGTATCTTCTGAATAGCAAGCAAGATCAGCTTGGCTACTTGATTGCCTCCACTCTGAGGATTGAGAAGGGACTGGCCACCCTGACTCAAAACCAGGAGAGCTTGGAGAGGATCGTGGAGCAAAAGTTCTATGACTTGGATGTGAAGGTAACTGAGATCCAGTCTGTTGTGGAGCAACTTCAAGATGATATGCAGGAGAGGAAGAGCAATACAACCACTGATGCATTTGCCAGAGTGCCTAGAGCTCAGAGGTCTGCTGCAGTGCCTTTTCCAGACACCAGAGCCACTTCATCTGCACCAGCTACAACTTCAGTGCCACCAGCTCCAGCACCTACTCCATCAGCTCCATCTACTTCGACTGAAGCCTTCGTTCTTGGAGTTATCCGAACACCACCACATGAAGACCAAGCCTGAGAGACGATTTAGTGCTATGCATTTTCTAGGAACTTTTTGGTAACTTGTTGCCAAAGGGGGAGAAAATGTATAGATCATAGGCTTCAAGAGAGAGTGTTGCTTTTTATTCTCTCTTGCTTTGGTGGTTGAACTTTATTTGCTTTGCTTGTTTGAGATACCTTTTGTCTATTGGAAATATGCCCTAGAGGCAATAATAAAAGTATTATTATATTTCATTGTTCATGATAATTAATTTTATTCATGCTATAACTGTATTATACGGAAATCTTAATACACGTGTGAATACATAGACCTCAATATGTCCCTAGTGAGCCTCTAGTTGACTAGCTCGTTGTGATCAACAGATAGTCATGGTTTCCTGGCTATGGACATTGGATGTCGTTGATAACGAGATCACATCATTAGGAGAATGATGTGATGGACAAGACCCAATCCTAAGCATAGCACAAAGGTCGGTTAGTTCGTTTGCTAGAGCTTTTCCAATGTCAAGTATCTCTTCCTTCGACCATGAGATCGTGTAACTCCCGGATACCGTAGGAGTGCTTTGGGTGTACCAAACGTCACAACGTAACTGGGTGATTATAAAGGTGCACTACAGGTATCTCAGAAAGTGTCTGTTGGGTTGACACGGATCGAGACTGGGATTTGTCACTCCGTATGACGGAGAGGTATCTCTGGGCCCACTCGGTAATGCATCATCATAATGAGCTCAAAGTTACCAAGTGGTTGATCACGGGATCATGCATTACGGTACGAGTAAAGTGACTTGCCGGCAACGAGACTGAACAAGGTATTGGGATACCGACGATCGGGTCTCAGGCAAGTAACGTACCGATTGACAAAGGGAATTGTATACGGGGTTTGATCGAATCCTCGACATCGTGGTTCATCCGATGACATCATCGAGGAGCATGTGGGAGCCAACATGGGTATCCAGATCCCGTTGTTGGTTATTGACCGGAGAGTCTCGGTCATGTCTGCATGTCTCCCGAACCCGTAGGGTCTACACACTTAAGGTTCGGTGACGCTAGGGTTATCAGGAAGACAAGTATGTGATTACCGAATGTTGTTCAGAGTCCCGGATGAGATCCCGGACGTCACGAGGAGTCCCGGAATGGTCCGGAGGTAAAGTTTTATATATGGGAAGTTGTTAAACGGGCACCGGAAAGTTTCGGGGTCATACCGGTATTGTACCGGGACCACCGGAAAGGTTCCGGGGGTCCACCGAGAGGGACCACGCCTCCCGGGGGGCCACTTGGGCTGCGTAGGGATAGCAGCCAGCCCCTAGTGGGCTTGGCGCGCCCCCCCCCTTGGGCCCATGCGCCTAGGGTTGGGGGGGGGGGGGAAAGCCTAAAGGGGGCGCACCCCTCTTGCTTGGGGGGCAAGCCCCCCACCCTTTGGCCGCCGCCCCCCTCTAGGGTTTCCCCTAGAGGGCCGGCCCCCTTTCCCCTCTCCTCCTATATATAGAGGGGTGAGGGGAGGGCTGCTAGACACGACAACTCAAGGCGCAGCCCCTCCCCTCCCCAACACCTCTCCTCCTCCGTACGTGCTCGGCGAAGCTCTGTCGGAATACTGCTGCACCAACTGCACCACGCCGTCGTGCTGCCCTTGGAGCTGCCTTCCTCAACCTCTCCTTCCTCCTTGCTGGATCAAGACGGAGGAGACGTCGACCGTCCCGTATGTGTGTTGAACGCGGAGGTGCTGTCCGTTCAGCACTTGGTCATCGGTGACCCGAATCACGACGAGTACGACTCCATCATCACCATCCCCTTGAACGCTTCCGCACTCGATCTACAAGTGGTATGTAGATGCAAACTCTTCCCCTTGACTCGTTGCTTAGATGAACTCATAGATGGATCTTGGTGAAACCGTAGGAAATTTTTTAATTTTCTGCAACGTTCCCCATCAGTGGCATCATGAGCTAGGTCTATGCGTAGTTCTCTTTGCACGAGTAGAACACAATTTTGTTGTGGGCGTGGATCTTGTCAACTTACTTGCCACTACTAGTCTTTTCTTGCTTCAACGGCATTGTGGGATGAAGCGGCCCGGACCAACCTTACACGTACGCTTACGTGAGACCGGTTCCACCGATTGACATGCACTAGTTGCATAAGGTGGCTGGCGGGTGTCTGTCTCTCCCACTTTAGTTGGAGCGGATTCGATGAAAAGGGTCCTTATGAAGGGTAAATAGAAGTTGACAAAATCACGTTGTGGTTATTCGTAGGTAAGAAAACATTCTTGCTAGAACCCAATTGCAGCCACGTAAAAGATGCAACAACAATTAGAGGACGTCTAACTTGTTTTTGCAGCGATTGATCATGTGATGTGATATGGCCAGAAGTTGTGATGAATGATCAATTGTGATGTATGAGATCATGTTCTTTGTAATAGGATTCACGACTTGCATGTCGATGAGTATGACAACCGGCAGGAGCCATAGGAGTTGTCTTTATTTTTTGTATGACCTGCGTGTCATTGAAGAACGCCATGTAAACTACTTTACTTTATTGCTAAACGCGTTAGTCATAGAAGTAGAAGTAGTCGTTGGCGTGACAACTTCATGAAGACACGATGATGGAGATCATGGTGTCATGCCGGTGACAAGATGATCATGGAGCCCCAAAGATGAAGATCAAAGGAGCTATATGATATTGGCCATATCATGTCACTACTTTATATAATTGCATGTGATGTTTATTATGTTTTATGCATCTTGTTTACTTAGGACGACGGTAGTAAATAAGATGATCCCTTACAACAATTTCAAGAAGTGTTCTCCCCTAACTATGCACCGTTGCTAAAGTTCGTCGCTTCTAAGCACCACGTGATGATCGGGTGTGATGGATTCTTACGTTCACATACAACGGGTGTAAGACAGTTTTACACAGCAAAAACACTTAGGGTTAACTTGACGAGCCTAGCATGTACAGACATGGCCTCGGAACACGGAGACCGAAAGGTCGAACACGAGTCGTATGGAAGATACGATCAACATGAGAATGTTCACCGATGATGACTAGTCCGTCTCACGTGATGATCGGACACGGGCTAGTCGACTCGGATCATGTAACACTTAGATGACTAGAGGGATGTCTAATCTGAGTGGGAGTTCATAATTTAATTAGAACTTAATTATCATGAACTTAGTCTAAAAACCTTTGCAAATATGTCTTGTAGATCAAATGGCCAATGCTCATGTCAACATGAACTTCAACGCGTTCCTAGAGAAAACCAAGCTGAAAGATGATGGCAGCAACTATACGGACTGGGTCCGGAACCTGAGGATCATCCTCATAGCTGCCAGGAAACAATATGTCCTAGAAGGACCGCTAGGTGACGCTCCAGTCCCAGAGAACCAAGACATTATGAATGCTTGGCAGTCTCGTGCTGATGATTACTCCCTCGTTCAGTGCGGCATGCTTTACAGTTTAGAACCGGGGCTCCAAAAGCGTTTTGAGCATCACGGAGCATATGAGATATTCGAGGAGCTGAAACTAGTTTTCCAAGCTCACGCCCGGGTCGAGAGATATGACATCTCCGACAAATTCTATAGTTGTAAGATGGAGGAAAATAGTTCTGTCAGTGAGCACATACTCAAGATGTCTGGGTTGCACAACCGTATGACCCAGCTGAATATTAACCTCCCTGATGAGGCAGTCATTGACAGAATCCTTCAGTCGCTCCCACCAAGCTACAAGAGCTTTGTGATGAACTACAATATGCAGGGGATGGTAAAGACCATTCCTGAAGTATTTTCTATGCTAAAGTCAGCAGAGGTTGAAATCAAGAAAGAACATCAAGTGTTGATGGTCAATAAGAGCACTAAGTTCAAGAAGGGCAAGGGTAAGAAGAACTTCAAGAAGGACGGCAAAGAGGTTGCCGCGCCTGGTAAGCCAGTTGCCGGGAAGAAGTCAAAGAATGGACCCAAGCCTGAGACTGAGTGCTTTTATTGCAAGGGGAAGGGTCACTGGAAGCGGAACTGCCCCAAATACTTAGCGGATAAGAAGGCCGGCAACACAAAAGGTATATTCGATATACATGTAATTGATGTGTACCTTACCAGTACTCGTAGTAACTCCTGGGTATTTGATACTGGTGCCGTTGCTCATATTTGTAACTCATAGTAGGAGCTGCGGAATAAGCGGAGACTGGCGAAGGACGAGGTGACGATGCGCGTCGGGAATGGTTCCAGAGTCGATGTGATCGCCGTCGGCACGCTACCTCTACATTTACCTACGGGATTAGTTTTGAACCTTAATAATTGTTATTTGGTGCCAAGTTTGAGTATGAACATTGTATCTGGATCTCGTTTAATACGAGATGGCTACTCATTTAAGTCTGAGAATAATGGTTGTTCGATTTATATGAGAAATATGTTTTATGGTCATGCTCCGATGGTCAATGGTTTATTCTTAATGAATCTCGAGCGTAATATTACACATGTTCATAGTATGGATGCCAAAAGATGTAAAGTTGATAACGATAGTCCCACATACTTGTGGTACTGCCGCCTTGGTCACATTGGTTTCAAGCGCATGAAGAAGCTCCATGCTGATGGACTTTTAGAGTCTCTCGATTATGAATCATTTGACACATGAGAACCATGCCTCATGGGCAAGATGACCAAGACTCTGTTCTCCGGAACAATGGAGCGAGCAACCAACTTGTTGGAAATCATACATACCGATGTGTGCGGTCCAATGAGTGTTGAGGCTCATGGAGGATATCGTTATGTTCTCACTCTCACTGATGACTTGAGTAGATATGGGTATGTCTACTTGATGAAACACAAGTCTGAGACCTTTGAAAAGTTTAAGGAATTTCAGAATGAAGTAGAGAATCAACGTGACTGAAAGATAAAATTCCTACGATCAGATCGTGGAGGAGAATACTTAAGTCACGAATTTGGTACACACTTAAGGAAATGTGGAATCGTTTCACAACTCATGCCGCCTGGAACACCTCAGCGTAACGGTGTGTCCGAACGTCGTAATCGCACTCTATTAGATATGGTGCGGTCTATGATGTCTCTTACCGATTTACCACTATCATTTTGGGGATACGCTCTAGAGACAGCTACATTCACTTTAAATAGGGCACCGTCTAAATCCGTTGAGACGACACCGTATGAATTATGGTTTGGGAAGAAACCTAAGCTGTCGTTTCTAAAAGTTTGGGGATGCGATGCTTATGTCAAGAAACTTCAACCTGAAAAGCTCAAACCCAAGTCGGAAAAATGCGTCTTCATAGGATACCCTAAGGAAACTGTAGGGTATACCTTCTACTTAAGATCCAAGGGCAAGATCTTCGTTGCCAAGAACGGATGCTTTCTGGAAAAAGAGTTTCTCTCGAAAGAAGTAAGTGGGAGGAAAGTAGAACTCGATGAAGTACTACCTCTCGAACGGGAAAGTGGTGCAGCTCAGGAAAATGTTCCTGTGATGCCCACACCAACTGAAGAGGAAACCAATGATGATGATCAAGGTACTTCGGATCAAGTTGCTACTGAACTTCGTAGGTCCACAAGGACACGTTCCGCACCAGAGTGGTACGGCAACCCTGTCCTAGAAATCATGTTGTTAGACAACGGTGAACCTTCGAACTATGAAGAAGCAATGGCGGGCCCAGATTCCAACAAATGGCTAGAAGCCATGAAATCCGAGATAGAATCCATGTATGAAAACAAAGTATGGACTTTGACTGACTTGCCCGATGATCGGCGAGCGATAGAAAACAAATGGATCTTTAAGAAGAAGACGGACGCGGATGGTAATGTCACCATCTATAAAGCTCGACTTGTCGCTAAGGGTTATCGGCAAGTTCAAGGGATTGACTACGATGAGACTTTCTCTCCCGTAGCGAAGCTTAAGTCCGTCCGAATCAT
>NC_041384.1:724669897-724681538 GCF_002162155.2 Triticum dicoccoides
ACTATGATTATGAGATATGGCAGATGGACGTCAAAACGGCATTCCTTAACGGGCATCTTAAGGAAGAGCTGTATATGATACAACCGGAAGGTTTTGTCGATCCTAAGAACGCTAACAAAGTATGCAAGCTCCAGCGATCCATTTATGGGCTGGTGCAAGCATCTCGGAGTTGGAATATTCGCTTTGATGAGATGATCAAAGCGTTTGGGTTTATGCAGACTTATGGAGAAGCCTGCGTTTACAAGAAAGTGAGTGGGAGCTCTGTAGCATTTCTCATATTATATGTAGATGACATACTCTTGATGGGAAATAATATAGAATTTCTGGACAGCATTAAGGCCTACTTGAATAAGTGTTTTTCAATGAAGGACCTTAGAGAAGCTGCTTATATATTAGGCATCAAGATCTATAGAGATAGATCGAGACGCCTCATAGGTCTTTCACAAAGCACATACCTTGATAAGATTTTGAAAAGGTTCAAAATGGATCAGTCCAAGAAAGGGTTCTTGCCTATGTTACAAGGTGTGAGATTGAGCTCGGCTCAGTCACCGACCACGGCAAAAGATAAAGAAGAGATGAGTCTCATCCCCTATGCTTCAGCCATAGGATCTATTATGTACGCCATGCTGTGTACCAGACCTGATGTAAACCTTGCCGTGAGTTTGGTAGCAAGATACCAAGGTAATCCCGGCAAAGAACACTGGACAACGGTCAAGAATATCCTGAAGTACCTGAAAAGGACAAAGGACATGTTTCTCGTTTATGGAGGAGACGAAGAGCTCGTCGTAAAGGGTTACGTCGACGCTAGCTTCGACTCAGATCCGGATGACTCTAAGTCACAAACCGGATACGTGTATATGTTGAATGGTGGAGCAGTAAGCTGGTGCAGCTACAAGCAGAGCGTCGTGGCGGGATCTACATGTGAAGCGGAGTACATGGCAGCCTCGGAGGCAGTGCATGAAGCGATTTGGGTGAAGGAGTTCATCACCGACCTAGGAGTCATACCCAATGCGTCGGGGCCAATCAAACTCTTCTGTGACAACACTGGAGCTATTGCCCTTGCCAAGGAGCCCAGGTTTCATAAGAAGACCAGGCACATCAAGCGTCGTTTCAACTCCATCCGTGAAAATGTTCAAGATGGAGACATAGAAATTTGCAAAGTACATACGAATCTGAATGTCACAGATCCGTTGACTAAACCTCTCTCGCGAGCAAAACATGATCAACACCAGAACTCTATGGGTGTTCGATTCATCACAATGTAACTAGATTGGTGACTCTAGTGCAAGTGGGAGACTGTTGGAAATATGCCCTAGAGGCAATAATAAAAGTATTATTATATTTCATTGTTCATGATAATTGTCTTTTATTCATGCTATAACTGTATTATACGGAAATCTTAATACACGTGTGAATACATAGACCTCAATATGTCCCTAGTGAGCCTCTAGTTGACTAGCTCGTTGTGATCAACAGATAGTCATGGTTTCCTGGCTATGGACATTGGATGTCGTTGATAACGGGATCACATCATTAGGAGAATGATGTGATGGACAAGACCCAATCCTAAGCATAGCACAAAGGTCGGTTAGTTCGTTTGCTAGAGCTTTTCCAATGTCAAGTATCTCTTCCTTCGACCATGAGATCGTGTAACTCCCGGATACCGTAGGAGTGCTTTGGGTGTACCAAATGTCACAACGTAACTGGGTGATTATAAAGGTGCACTACAGGTATCTCAGAAAGTGTCTGTTGGGTTGACACGGATCGAGACTGGGATTTGTCACTCCGTATGACGGAGAGGTATCTCTGGGCCCACTCGGTAATGCATCATCATAATGAGCTCAAAGTGACCAAGTGGTTGATCACGGGATCATGCATTACGGTACGAGTAAAGTGACTTGCCGGTAACGAGACTGAACAAGGTATTGGGATACCGACGATCGGGTCTCGGGCAAGTAACGTACCGATTGACAAAGGGAATTGTATACAGGGTTTGATCGAATCCTCGACATCGTGGTTCATCCGATGACATCATCGAGGAGCATGTGGGAGCCAACATGGGTATCCAGATCCCGCTGTTGGTTATTGACCGGAGAGTCTCGGTCATGTTTGCATGTCTCCCGAACCCGTAGGGTCTACACACTTAAGGTTCGGTGACGCTAGGGTTATCAGGAAGACAAGTATGTAATTACCGAATGTTGTTCGGGGTCCCGGATGAGATCCCGGACGTCACGAGGAGTCCCGGAATGGTCCGGAGGTAAAGTTTTATATATGGGAAGTTGTTAAACGGGCACCGGAAAGTTTCGGGGTCATACCGGTATTGTACCGGGACCACCAGAAAGGTTCCGGGGGTCCACCGGCAGGGACAACCCCTCCCGGGGGGCCACTTGGGCTGCGTAGGGATAGCAGCCAGCCCCTAGTGGGCTTGGTGCGCCCCCCCTTGGGCCCATGCGCCTAGGGTTGGGGGGGGGGGAAACCCTAAAGGGGGCGCACCCCTCTTGCTTGGGGGGCAAGCCCCCCACCCTTTGGCCGCCGCCCCCCTCTAGGGTTTCCCCTAGAGGGCCGGCCCCCTTGCCCCTCTCCTCCTATATATAGAGGGGTGAGGGGAGGGCTGCTAGACACGACAACTCAAGGCGCAGCCCGTCCCCTCCCCAACACCTCTCCTCCTCCGTACGTGCTCGACGAAGCTCTGTCGGAATACTGCTGCACCAAATGCACCACGCCGTCGTGCTGCCCTTGGAGCTGCCTTCCTTAACCTCTCCTTCCTCCTTGCTGGATCAAGACGGAGGAGACGTCGACCGTCCCGTACGTGTGTTGAACGCGGAGGTGCTGTCCGTTCAGCACTTGGTCATCGGTGATCCGAATCACGACGAGTACGACTCCATCATCACCATCCCCTTGAACGCTTCCGCACTCGATCTACAAGTGGTATGTAGATGCAAACTCTTCCCCTTGACTCGTTGCTTAGATGAACTCATAGATGGATCTTGGTGAAACCGTAGGAAAAATTTTAATTTTCTGCAACGTTCCCCATCATTGTCTATGTGATACTTGGATGATCATGTGTTTGATCATATGCTACTTTAATGCTTGTTGGATGACATTATCATTTTATCCCTATATGATCATTCACTTTGCTTGGTGATGAGTGCATGTATTTAATTATTATCATTTGAGCGCTCCACCAAGATGTATGTGACATGGAAGAGTAACCCATGAGTCTAATTCTCTGTGCATTTGCAGTCCAAAGCAAATCATAAACTATGCACAAATTTAGGGGGAGCTCTTGCTTTTCACATACTTCTCAAAGCGACAATGTTTTTCACTCTTATTATCATTTGTCGAAGCTTTGATCTATATGTTGTCATCAATTACCAAAAAGGGGGAGATTGAAAGTGCAACTATCCCTAGGTGGTTTTGGTAATTCCTAACAACATATAGCTCATTGAGCTAATGCTATTCCAAGATTAATATTTCAGGAAGAGCTCAATGAATGGCATGGCATGGATGAGGAAAGTGGACCCTTCAAAATATTAAGGACAAAAAGATTGGCTCAAGCTCAAAGCTCAAGACTCTACATTTTATATTTTAGTGATCCAAGATCACATTGAGTCTATAGGAAAAGCCAATACTATCAAGGAGGGATGAGGTGTTGTTTAATGAGGTTCTTGCTTCATAATGCTCAGTGATATGCTCCAAAACCCTCAACTACCTTCCCACATCCACATATGACCTAAACCAAAAGTCAAACTCGGCCCCACCGATTCTCTCTATCCGGCGCCACCGAGTTTCAAATGTCATAGCCACTGCCACAAACCCTAGGCAAATCAGTCTCACCGATAGGGATTTCGGTCACACCAAGATGGGGTTGTAATCTCTCTCTTTCCCTTCATAACGTTTCGGTCCTACCAAAATGAGCGATCGGTCCCACCGAGATTGCAATGTAAACTCTCTGTTTCTCCTTCGTAACATTTCGGTCCCACCAAAATGAGCGATTGGTCCCACCAAGTTTACCTGACCAACTCTCTGGTTAGCTTATTACCAAAATCGGTCCCACCGAGTTTGTGTAGTCGGTCACACCGAGATTACGTTATGCCCTAACCCTAACCATATCGGTCCTACCGAGTTGCATCTCAGTCCCACCGAAAATCCTAATGGTCACTAGGTTTGCTGAATCGGTGTGACCGAGTTTCTCCGTTCGGTCTCACCGAGATTGGTAAATTGTGTGTAATGGTTAGTTTTTGTGTGGAGGCTATATATACCCCTCCACCCACTCTTCATTCGTGGAGAGAGCCATCAGAACATACCTACACTTCCAATACACATTTTCTGAGAAAGAACCACCTACTCATGTGTTGAGACCAAGATATTCCATTCCTACCATATGAATCTTGATCTCTAGCCTTCCCCAAGTTGCTTTCCACTCAAATCTTCTTTCCACCAAATCCATATCCTGTGAGAGAGAGTTGAGTGTTGGGGAGACTATCATTTGAAGCACAAGAGCAAGGAGTTCATCATCAACACACCATTTGTTACTTCTTGGAGAGTGGTGTCTCCTAGATTGGCTAGGTGTCACTTGGGAGCCTCCGACAAATATTGTGGAGTTGAACCAAGGAGTTTGTAAGGGCAAGGAGATCACCTACTTCATGAAGATCTACCGCTAGTGAGGCAAGTCCTTCATGGGCGATGGCCATGATGGGATAGACAAGGTTGCTTCTTCGTGGACCCTTCGTGGGTGGAGCCCTCCATGGACTTGCGCAACCGTTACCCTTCATGGGTTGAAGTCTCCATCAACGTGGATGTACGATAGCACCACCTATCGGAACCACAACAAAAACATCTGTGTCTCCAATTGCGTTTGAATTCTCCAAACCCTTCCCTTTACATTCTTGCAAGTTACATGCTTTATTTTCCGCTGCTCATAGACTCTTTGCATGCTTGCTTGAATTGTGTTAAGATTTCTTGACTTGTGCTAAGATAGCTAAAATCTGCCAAAGACTAAAATTGGGAAAAGGATAGATTTTTATTTGGTGAAATAGTCTAATCACCCCCTCTATACATACTTTCGATCCTACAATACTATAACAAAGTATGACTCTATATGAATGCCTCCGGCGGTGTACCAGGATATGCAATGACTCATGAGTGACATGTATGAAAGAATTATGAACGGTGGCTTTGCCACAAATACAATGTCAACTACATGATCATGCAAAGCAATATGACAATGATGAAACGTGTCATAATAAACGGAACGGTGGAAAGTTGCATGACAATATATCTCAGAATGGATATGGAAATGCCATAATACGTAGGTATGGTGGCTGTTTTGAGGAAGATATATGGTGGGTTTATGGTACCGGCGAAAGTTGCGCGGTACTGAGAGGCTAGCAATGGTGGAAGGGTGAGAGTGCGTATAATCCATGGACTCAACATTAGTCATAAAGAACTCACATACTTATTGCAAAATTTTATTAGTTATCAAAACAAAGTACTACGCGCATGCTCCTAGGGGGATAGATTGGTAGGAAAAGACCATCGCTCGTCCCCGACCGCGTGTCACTCATAAGGAAGGCAATCAATAAATAAATCATGCTCCGACTTCGTCACATAACGGTTCACCATACGTGCATGCTACGGGAATCACAAACTTCAACACAAGTATTTCTCAAATTCACAACTACTCAACTAGCATGACTCTAATATCACCATATCCATATCTCAAAACAATTATCAAGTATCAAACTTTTCTTAGTATTCAATGCAGTTCATATGAAAGTTTTTATTATATCCCTCTTGGATGCCCATCATATTAGGAATAAATTCATAACCAAAGCAAATTACCATGCTGTTTAGTACTCTCAAAATAATATAAGTGAAGCATGAGAGTTCATCTATTTCTATAAAATAAAACCACCACCATGCTATAAAAGGATATAAGTGAAGCACTAGAGCAAACGACAAACTACTCTGAAAGATATAAGTGAAGATCAATGAGTAGTCGAATAATTATGCAACTATATGAAGACTCTCTAAAATTAAAGAATTTCAGATCTTGGTATTTTATTCAAACAGCAAGCAAAACAAAAGAAAATAAAATGATGCTCCAAGCAAAACACATATCATGTGGTAAATAAAAATATAGCTCCAAGTAAAGTTACCGATGAACGAAGACGAAAGAGGGGATGCCTTCCGGGGCATCCACAAGCTTAGGCTCTTGGTTGTCCTTGAATATTACCTTGGGGTGCCTTGGTCATCCCCAAGCTTAGGCTCTTGCCACTCCTTATTCCTTAATCCATCGAATCTTTACCCAAAACTTGAAAAACTTCACAACACAAAACTTAACAGAAAACTCGTAAGCCCCGTTAGCGAAAGAAAACAAAACACCACTTCAAGGTATTGTAATGAACTCATTATTTATTTATATTGGTGTTAAACCTACTGTATTCCAACTTCTCTATGGTTTATAAACTATTTTACTAGCCATAGATTCATCAAAATAAGCAAACAACACACGAAAAACAAAATCTGTCAAAAACAGAACAGTCTGTAGTAATCTGTAACTAACGCAGAATTATGGAACCCCAAAAATTCTAAAATAAATTTCTGCACCTGAGTAATTTATCTATTAATCATATGCAAAAATAATTAACTAAATATCACTCCCCAATAAAAAATGGCAGCAATTCTCGTGAGCGCTAAAGTTTCTGTTTTTTACAGCATGATCGCAAAGATCAAAAAGACTTTCCCCAAGTCTTACCAAAGGTTCTACTTGGCACAAACACTAATTAAAAGCATAAAACCACATATAAACAAAGGCTAGATGAATTATTTATTGCTAAACAGGAGCAAAAAGCAAGGACAAAAATGAAGTTGGGTTGCCTCCCAACAAGCGCTATCGTTTAACGCCCCTAGCTAGGCATGATGATTTCAATGATGCTCATATAAAGGATAAGAATTGAAACATAAAGAAAGCATCATGAAGAATATGACTAGCACATTTAAGTCTAACCCGCTTCCTATGCATAGGGATTTTGTGAGCAAACAACTTATAGGAATAATAATCAACTAGCATAGGAAGGTAAAACAAGTGTAACTTCAAAACTTTAAGCACATAGAGAGGAAACTTGATATTATTGCAATTCCTACAAGCATATATTCCTACCTCATAATAGTTTTCAGTAGCATCATGAATGAATTCAACAATATAACCAGCACCTAAAGCATTCTTTTCATGATCTACAAGCATAGAAATTTTATTACTCTCCACACAAGCAAAATTCTTCTCATGAATAATAGTGGGAGCAAACTCAACAAAATAATTATCATGTGAGGCATAATCCAATTGAAAACTAAAATCATGGTGACAAGTTTCATGGATATCATTATTCTTTATAGCATACAAGTCAACACAATAATCATCATAGATAGCAACTTTGTTCTCATAATCAATTGGAACCTCTTCCGGAATAGTGGATTCATCACAAAATAAAGTCATGACCTCTACAAATCCACTTTCATCAATATAATCATCATAAATAGGAGGCATGCTTTCATCATAATAAATTTTCTCATCAAAACTTGGGGAACAAAAAATATCATCTTCATCAAACATAGCTTCCCCAAGCTTGTGGCTTTGCATATCATTAGCATCATGGATATTCAAGGAATTCATACTAACAACATTGCAATCGTGCTCATCATTCAAAATATTTAGTGCCAAACATTTTAATGCATTTTTATTCTAACATTTTGGCACAATTTTCCTTTCCATCATACTCACGAAAGATATTAAAAAGATGAAGCATATGAGAAAAACTCAATTCCATTTTTGGTTCTCTTTTATAAACTAAAGTAGTGCTAAAACAAGAAACAAAAAGATTCGATTGCAAGATCTAAAGATATACCTTCAAGCGCTAACTTCCCCGGCAACGGCGCCAGAAAAGAGCTTGATGTCTACTACACAACCTTCTTCCTGTAGACATTGTTGGGCCTCCAAGGGCAGAGGTTTGTAGGACAGTAGCAAATTTCCCTCAAGTGGATGACCTAAGGTTTATCAATCCATAGGAGGCGTAGGATGAAGATGGTCTCTCTCAAGCAACCCTGCAACCAAATAACAAAGAGTCTCTTGTGTCCTCAACACACCCAATACAATGGTAAATTGTATAGGTGCACTAGTTCGGCGAAGAGATGGTGATACAAGTGCAATATTGATGATATATATAGGTTTTTGTAATCTCAAAATATAAAAACAGCAAGGTAACTAATGGTAAAAGTGAGCACAAACGGTATTGCAATGTGTTGAAACAAGGCCTAGGGTTCATACTTTCACTAGTGCAAGTTCCCTCAACAATAATAACATAATTGGATCACATAACTATCCCTAAACATGCAACAAAGAGTCACTCCAAAGTCACTAATAGCGGAGAACGAACGAAGAGATTATGGCAGGGTACGAAACCACCTCAAAGTTATTCTTTCCGATCAATCCGTTGGGCTATTCCTATAAGTGTCACAAACAGCCTAGAGTTCATAGTAAAATAACACCTTAAGACACAAATCAACCAAAACCCTAATGTCACCTAGATACTCCAATGTCACCTCAAGTATCCGTGGGTATGATTATACGATATGCATCACACAATCTCAGATTCATCTATTCAACCAACACATAGAACCTCAAAGAGTGCCCCAAAGTTTCTACTGGAGAGTCAAGATGAAAACGTGTGCCAACCCCTATGCATAGGTTCATGGGCGGAACCCGCAGGTTTATCACCAAAACATACATCGGGTGGATCAATAGAATACCCCATTGTCACCACAGGTATCCCACGCAAGACATACATCAAGTGTTCTCAAATCCTTAAAGACTCAATCCGATAAGATAACTTCAAAGGGAAAACTCAATCCATTACAAGAGAGTAGAGGGGGAGAAACATCATAAGATCCAACTATAATAGCAAAGCTCACGATACATCAAGATCGTGACACCTCAAGAACACGATAGAGAGTGAGATCAAACACATAGCTACTAGTACATACCCTCAGCCCCGAGGGAGAACTACTCCCTCCTCGTCATGGAGAGCACCAGGATGATGAAGATGGCCACCGGAGAGGGATTCCCCCTCCGGCAGGGTGCTGGAACGGTTCTAGATTGGTTTTCGGTGGCTACGGAGGCTTCTGGCGGCGGAACTCCCGATCTATTGTGCTCCCTGAAGTTTTTAGGGTATATGGGTATATATAGGAGGAAGAAGTACGCCAGGGGGGCCACGAGGGGGCCACGAGGGTGGAGGGCGCGCCCCCTGCCTTGTGCCTTCCTCGTTGCTTCCCTTATGTACACCCCAAGTCTTCTGGATTGCTTCCGTTCCAAAAATAAGTTCTATGAAGTTTCAGGTCAATTGGACTCCGTTTGATTTTCCTTTTCTACATACTCTAAAACAAGGAAAAAACAGAAACTGGCACTGGGCTCTAGGTTAATAGGTTAGTCCCAAAAATCATATAAAACAGCATATAAATGCATATAAAACATCCAAAGTAGATAATATAATAGCATTGAACAATCAAAAATTATAGATATGTTGGAGACGTATCATCGCTCTCAAGAAGCCCTCACTCCGCCTGCCTCGCCATCGCTGTCACCAACCTTCGTTCTGCCGCCGTCACCCAGGTCCAAGAGGAATGAAATCCAGTCATCCACACTGCTGCCAGAGGAGCCAAGAGGGGCGCTGCGACAACTATGCGCGCCCACAAGGATGCTGCTACCTGTGCCGTCCCCGTCTAGGCCCCCTGGCTTCGAGGCCTCGCAATGCCACCCCTGCCGTCCAGCGGGCCGGTGCGCCACACCCCTTCGCCCGTGCGGCGCCGTAGGGCCGACGCTTCTGGTGCTATTGGACTGCAGTGCCTTGCGCCGTTGTTTGAAGATCGGCAGGAGGCCATCCTGCGCACCCTGGCTCCAACACCACCTCGAGCTCTTACGGCGCACCGTAAAACTATGGCCGAAGTCTCCATCTCCAGGGTCGGCGACACCTTCTCGCTGCACAAGAAAAATATGGAAAGCCGCCACAAGGCCACGCCCGTGACTTGTGCAGCAGAAATCCTGGTATGTCGCGCTCTCTGCATCATCAAGGATGGAGAGGACGTCACCATCGCAGCCTTGGACGCCTTCGCGGACCACTTCAAGGAGCATCTGTCACCGGAGGTGCTCACAACCATGAGGGGCATGTTTAAGCTAGATGACGCCAATGTAGATGCTGTGGAGGAAGCCCTACTGGCGCATGGAGGAGGAGGCACACTGGACCTGGAGAGGGTCGACGAGAAGGCCGTGCTGCAGCAGGCAGCATCCTGAGCCCCTACTCACAACCTGGGTTATTTAGTTGCTATGCTAGTACAACTATTTGCATGTTGTTGGATGGCTAGGTGTTGGGTCAAGTTTCAGCTTAGTAGTAACACTACTAGGAAAAGGGCTATAGATAATATGGACACTAATGGTGCACGAGACATGTGGTGCGCCACTACTATATAGCAGTGGTGCACCATGTGCTGGTGCGCCATAGTGTCTATCACACTAATGGCGCACCACACCAATGGTGCGCCACTACTAACATATTTTTTTATTTTTCCAAAAATACTAATGGCGCACCTGGTCAGAGTGCGCATTACTAGTTTTAACTACTAATTGCGCACCACTCACCTCGTGCACCGTTACTACAATTTTTCTCCAAAACTAGTAATGGCGCACCTTGTTACAGTGCACCATTGCTATTCTTCCCCCCTCTATCCCTTTTCCCCTCGCGGCCCCCCGCGCCAGATGCCCCTCCATCTCGATCACCCTTGCCGCTGACGACCCGCCGCACCCTCCCCCGCTCCACCACTGCCGCCGACCCACCGCACCCTCCCCCGCTCCAACCTAGGTTAGGCTAAGCCGAGTCGCGCCCCCAACCCCATTCACCGCAGCCGCCCGGCCCACCCCACCCCACCGACAGCTGCACCTTGTTCCGCCGCCGTGACGAGGAAGCCGGAGCCCGGAGGTGGAGACTTCGGCGGGGCTACTCGCAGTCCATCGACGACTGACAACGAACACCGACGCGACACGACGAGGCCGGCCCACGACCACGACCGGTGTCCTCCTCCTTTCTACGGTCTGCATCTCCGATGCGATGCCAACCACCGCCTCGTCAATGAATGTAAATGCTCCCTCCTTCCCTCCTCTACTCCTCTCCTCTATATAGTGTAATAAATTTTATCAATAAAAAATAATTAAAAAAGTTACTACTGGCACACCGGGAGAGGGTGCGCCATTGTTATCAATAAAAAAAGTTACTTATGGCGCACCGCGCGGTGGTGCACCATTGCTATGGATGTACTTATGGTGCACCCTCGGGAGGTGCGCCATTGCTATCCCTTTCCCCCTGCCTCCATCCCTTTCCCCCTCGCCCCCGCGCCGATCAAATCCCTAGCCCCCGAGCATCCACCGCCACTGCCCTTTCCCCCTCGCTGCCGACGACCCCTTTCCAGCGCGCCCCGTCCCTACCTCCAGCGCTCCTCCACCCATCACCACCGCAGCTCTTCCACCCCTCACCACCGCAAGCCGCCACCACCCCCGAGCATCCACCTCCGCCGCCGCTCCCAAGCATCCACCACC
>NC_041384.1:724681968-724687605 GCF_002162155.2 Triticum dicoccoides
CCATCCACCGACGCCGCCCCCTCCCCCTCCTCCCAACCATCCACCACCCTCCACTGGACTGCAAGCCACTGTCGTCGTCGCCCCGAAGCAGCAGATCGAGCGGAGACAAGACGCTGTCTCAAAGTAAGTTGCTCTCTCTTCATGCAATTATCTTGCTGTTGCAGCTGCTATCCTACAATTATCTTGTGGTGATGGTTTGGATCAAAACAGAGGTGCTAGCAAAGTTTCAGAATTTTTGGAATTGTAGGAAATGAAGTTTCTTCACAAGCCGCAAATGTTGAAAATTTAGAACTTGTGATCAGGAGATGTTTGGGAAAAAGGAGTGTAGGTACTGTTCTTGTGTTGGCATAATTTTGTAGATTTTTAGGAGCTAGGGGAAATAGGGTTGTAGTTGTAAACTGAAAATGGATCAGAATGGAAAAGTGGGTGTTTCTCTCAAAAATTTCAAAAGAGTAGGATGGGTCTTTGTTAAAAAATGATTTATAGGAATTATAGGGTCTCCCAAAATTTGTATGGCAATTTTAAAAAAATATTTGAATTAGTTTTAGTGCAACAGAGGCAACTCAGAGTTTGAAAATGGCATTAAAGGAATTTTTTTGGGGTAAATTCTATTATGAAATAATTCCTACTGTTATTTAAAATATAAATGAAATGATTTAAGAAAACTACCAAAGTCCACAATATTATCTCCAAAATTTCTGAATAGAATTGAAGGAAGAATTTCTGCTAAGTGATTTCAATATATGAAGTTTCAGAATAATATATAGTATTGTTGGTTTTTAACATTGGTTGCCATTGTTTCTATTTGTAACGGTCTAAAGAATGACTCATGATGTTTGTGCTATCGGCTACCTAACAATCTCTAAGTGAAAGCAACTAGCTGGAGTAGATTTGTGCACACAATACTCCTTCCAAGACAATTTGCTTCCAAGGAGTAGTTTCAGTTTGCTTGCAAGGAGTAGTTTCAGTAAAGTTTCAGCATGGTTTCAGTATAGTTTCAGTAGCCAATTTGCTATTCACTTTGTGCTATTAGTTTGCTTCCATCCTTGTGCCCACTTTGAAGAGTATTCGTATATGCTTGGAACTAAACAGAATTATACAATGAACTTCTACAGGCTGATCTGAGTTGGACCATCCTCTGCAGCCAACTTCTCTTCGGCAAGAGGAAGAAAGGAGAATCAGGGTACAGTTTCACCCCTTGAAGATATATTGCTGTACCCCGAGTGAAGGGAAGGAGTTTGCTGGGTTTTGTCTCCGCCCATCGCGTCGTGATGATTTTGCAGGTACCCCGAGAGGCCCTTGAGTTTGCCGGAATGTCGATTAACTTCCGTTCCGGCAAATTTGGGTACTCCATATGTCCTATTTTCAGCAAAGGTCATGCTGAAATTTTCCATGAATTTTAGCATGACTTTGCTAAAAATAGGACATATGGGATACTTGCGACAAATGCATGGGCCGTGGTATCTTAGTGCTTAATTAAGTAGGATCAACTGCCTCTTGTGTTATACATATAGAAGTGTGATATCAACTCATAGTTATTACTAATGTTAATTGCTCGTCATCGATAAACCCTAATCTGGTAGGATGACCTACTAAAAAAGCCCGTACCACATATTCTATTTGGATGGCCCTGCTAACCCTTGACCATAAATACTTGAGATGGATGTAGCAGGCTTAAAGAAAGAAATGTTTTTAGGCCAACTCCACTGGGCCTGGCTAAAAGTGCACAAGTTTGCATGACTAACAATATTCTATTGTAAAGCTAAACATGAAAGAGGAACCACTCATCCTAACCATTTGCTCTCAAAATTACCACTTCACTTCTTACTACTGAAAATCCTAGACCATCTCCATTCAGCAATTGCTCAAACCAGTTCGAAGGGCGTGTTTTCACCACACTGTGGATTATCTTATTGGACCCAACAGAGATGATGTAGTTTTGAATTATGAACGTAGGAAATGTCGTCATCAGACGACGAAAGTCTCCCGGGGGAGTGCAGCTGGTGCCACGACGAGCGAGGTCTGTGCAACATGCCTCACCTGGACGATGATCGGGGCTTCAGCATTAAGCTCGAGGAGACCTTCGATGTTGAAACGGTACGCAACGACGACAAGTGTTTTTTCGTAATTAAGCATGACTACAACTATTTCAACATGTAATTTTCATCTTTTACAATTTGAGTAGCTTATCCCATGCCATGCAAGGCGCTATGTCTTGGAGAGGATGGGTTTTGAAGACCATGAAAGTTCTGAAACAAAGAAAATTCACCTAAGGACTCATCATGATGTGGATTTTGAAGTAAAGTTGTACAATTCTGAGAGCGTAACCCATTTTGGTTGCAAAAAATGGGAAGCACTTTGCAAGATGTATGGTTTTGATGAGGGTATGCTTGTCACCATGGATCTCGGTGATCCTGAAATCAAGCAAGACAATATGGACATTTGGGTCCTTGTTGATACGCCTCCAATTCTACCGCTATGTGAGTTTATCAAACACAGTTATTAGATAATTTATATTGTTTATTTCAAAATAGTTGACAGCTTATTTTCATTCTTCAAAGAATGTGTAGGAGATGGTAGACAAAACCCACTATACCGATGGCTCCGAATTAACTTACAAGGAGAAAAATCATCTGGTCGGATTTTGTACTGGCATTGAGAATTACAATATCTACAATCAAACTCCTCAACATTATGGTCAATACGTGCCACTAGTACATGTGTTCAACTACGGTAACTACCATGGAGATACCCTGGTAAGATTTTCTACTATTACGACATCCGTGCATCTTTTGCATACTTCTAAAACTAGTACATCATTGCTAAGTGCTAACTATGAAGTTATTACTATGTTTTTCAACAGATAATCCCAGAGAATTGTGTGCCTCATTTGATGTATGAGAAAGGTAGCCTTAATGTTTTTAACATACAGCCAGGTCATCCTACGAATCTCAACTGTCCATACCAGATTTCTAAAAGAAGTGGAGACATGCAAATCAAAGGATGGAAAAAATGTATGGACAGTCGTAAGGAGGTTCTTGGAAGCAAAAGGAAGCGAAGCGCAAGAATTGGAGACAGGATGATCTCCATTCTCCATAATGGAGATTCAGGGTCTATATTGTTTTATGCTATTTTACCTTAAATACGGTATTTAGGTCCTGCCTAATACGGATGATCATGTGCTAAGAACAATTAAGTAGGGTTGGTTCGATGACTATTAAGATGATGATCGTATGACTTGTTATTAATAACGAGTAGAAGTTGTATGATGATGATTAGTAGGACTAGTTAGGATTAGTATTACTTTCGACAAACTCGCTACTCGCGGTCTCGAGACTTGTAATGTTCTACCTTTGTTCGGTCTTTTGAATTCGGAGACTAATATGATGAATTGTATTCAGAGACTCATCTTCTATTGTATTCAATGAATCTGCTGTTGCTGTGTGGTGTTGTCTATATTCTGTCCAGTAATATATTTTGTAACCTGTGCAAATATCAGAAAAGAATCCCTAATATTCATACTAGTGGTGCACCACCAACTAGTGCGCCATTAGTAAGCCAGAGACACTAGTGGCGCATCATCAACTAGTGCGCCATTAGTAAGCCAGAGCACATGGGTAAATATGGCCCCTGGGAGGCATACTAATGGCGCACCGTGGGTATACTAATGGTGCACCGCAGATACTAATGGCGCACCCGTGGTGCGCCATTAGTAAAAATTCTAATGGCGTGATGCTAGTGGCGCACCTGTGGTGCGCCATTAGTAGGCAAAACAGGTGCGCCACTAGCAGGCCTTTTCCTAGTAGTGTAAAATGTGTGGGCATGCTGTCTATGCACCATGTATCAAGTTGTTTATGCAACCGTGGGTGTTGGCTATTGCATATGTGTGCACACCAATTGATGTTCTCACTATAAGTTCAAACATTGCCATCTTTCGTCTTGCCTATGATCAGTGGCTATGCTCCAGGGTCCTCGCTGTTAAATTATGTCAGCACAACCAGTAAATTTTCTGAGCTGGAATGTTCGGGGCCTTAACTGTCCGAATTAGTGGTCGGCAGTTAATATTACTATCGCTTCCTCCTCCTGCCATGTAGTGTGCCTCCAGGAAATGAAGCTTGACAGTATCGATCAGTTCACCGCTGCTTTCTTGGGGGGCCATAGACTGCGTAGCTTCGCACAACGTCCAACAAATGGCACCAGGGGTGGTATCCTTCTTCTTTGGGATGCCTTATTGGTGGAGATGTCGAGCATCACCACCTTCTGCCTCTTGGCCATGGTCTGTGTCAGAGACCCAGGCGTGAGCTTTAAGATAACCACCATTTACGGCCCCTCGCTCAAAGATGTGTTCTTTGCCGAGCTCGTTGGCCAAAAGCCACCCGCTGGGGTGGCTTGGTGTCATGGTTATCTCGCGGGAGGGTTCGCGAGACGACAGATGCCACGGGGTGTCTTGAGGTGAGGGCGAGACTGTTGTGGAGATCAGGGGACGGGATCAGGCAAGTAGCACGTGGTGGTTACCCAGGTTCGGGGTTCTCCGGAGAGATAATACCCCTACTCCTGCATGTCTGATGATATATGCAGCGTATATGTAGTAGTACAGAGTTGCTCCTGGAGCTATATCTGGAGGAGGAAGAAGGAGGCTGGGAGCTCTCCTCTTCTCCGCCTCACGTGTGAGTGTGTGGCGTGAGAGTCCGAGATATGTGAGCATGTGTGTCTGATGGATAAAATGGGCACCCTGGGTCACCTTATAAAGGGGTGCCCAAGGGACAAGGGGTGGCCACATGGCCTAACTCCACAATTGGAATGGACATATACCAACTATGCACTGTCGGAGGTGTCACATGATGCAGGAACAGTGCTGGTTGCTCATCTACAGTGCTTCACTGTAGAGTATGGCCATCACGTCTGCGCAGGTCCGACAGGACGTCCTGGTTGACTTGGCCAAATTCCAGCCGGACGGGCTTAACCCGGACGGTTCAACCCGGACGGGGCCCAACCCGGACGGCTCTACCCGGACAGGCACAACCCGGACAGGGAGAACCCGGCCAGGTGCATGGGGTCATAGTAACAGAAATTTAAAGAATAGGTGCATGGTAATTAATCAAACGGGGTTCAAAAAAATAGCGAAAAGGTGAAAGCTAATCCAACTTAGTGAAGAACTGCATGACACTATTTAGCACATGTAATGAACCTACTCTTGGTTTTTTAGTACTAATTCTGTATATTCAGAAATCTGCAATTCTGAATGCATTCAATTCAGACTTCACACAACCCTCAAACTTGTTTTTTACTTCATACGTACAATTAGTGATTCTAATATGCAGTCAATTTCATCTTAACACATTATCTAATATAAAAAATGGACGTGGCTCGCTGGCGCACGGGCGCCCGATCGCAGCACCGAGCGCTCTCCCAGAAAAGGAAGGAGCGGCCCGCGCGCGTGACCAAACAGCCAAAAAAGGAATGGAGCCCCCCCCCCCGCGTGAAATCGACCTATCCAAGCCTGCGCGAATCACGGGTGGATCGCGCGCACGCCCCGATCACATGTGTCCCTCCCTGGCCCCCGCTACGTCGCACCCGTCGTCGCCCAAAGCTTCGGTCCCCACCCCCTCTCTGCACCCGCGCCCACGCTCCCTTACG
>NC_041384.1:724687924-724713624 GCF_002162155.2 Triticum dicoccoides
CTCCACCGACTCCTCTCTCTTCCCTACTCAACCACCCCTGCCCTTCCCTGCTTGAACATCAACTAGTCCAGTTTTTAGTTCGTTCTTTTGATCTGGTGAAAAAGCAACTTGTAGACCGCTTGGAGCAACTGTTATGATACAAAAAAGCAACACCAGTACAAAAATAGGGCAACTCTAGTGGGAAACAAAATGCAGGACCATTGCGCAGTTTTGCAGGTGCATTGCAACACCAAAGCATAATTTCTCTATATTGTATGCATTGAAACCTGCTTGGCTTTCTTTCCTATCCTAGTATAAGGTGCTTGGGGTTCATGAGCGACCCTAATCAGGAAACATACCAGACAACTCGAACAGTTAACTGAAGCAACTATGTTCATTTTTTAAGCAACTCTAGTAAAAAAAGAGCTGTGCAAGCGTAGCTGTTCAGAAATTATAGAGTTGCCTCTACCAAATGTGAGAACATGGCAACTCTAGTACTAAAACACATGCAACTTCCTGATACGTCTCCGTCGTATCTACTTTTCCAAACACTATTGCCCTTGTTTTGGACTCTAACTTGCATGGTTTGAATGGAACTAACCCGAACTGACGTTGTTTTCAGCAGAATTGCCATGGTGTTATTTTTGTGTAGAAATAAAAGTTCTCGGAATGACCTGAAAATCAACGGAGATTATTTTTGGAATATATAAAAAATACTGGAGGAAGAATCCATGTCAGGGGGCCTACACCCTGTCCACGAGGGTGGGGGCGCGCCCCCTGCCTCGTGGGCCCCCTGATGGTCCATCGGCCTCAACTCCAACTCCATATATTCGTGTTCGGGGAGAAAAAAAATCAGAGAGAAGGATTCATCGCGTTTTACGATACAGAGCCGCCGCCAAGCCCTAAACTCTCTCAGGAGGGCTGATCCGGAGTCCGCTCGGGGCTCCGGAGAGGGGAATCCGTCGCCATCGTCATCATCAACCTTCCTCCATCACCAATTTCATGATGCTCACCGCCGTGCGTGAGTAATTCCATCGTAGGCTTGCTAGATGGTGATGGGTTGGATGAGATTTATCATGTAATCGAGTTAGTTTTGTTAGGGTTTGATCCCTAGTATCCACTATGTTCTGAGATTGATGTTGCTGTGACTTTGCTATGCTTAATGCTTGTCACTAGGGCCCGAGTGCCATGATTTCAGATCTGAACCTATTAGGTTGTCATGAATATATATGAGTTCTTGATCCTATCTTGCAAGTCTATTCCACCTATTATGTGTTATGATCCGTTAACCCCGAAGTTACAATAATAGGGATCATTGCCGCTGATGACCGTAGTTTGAGGAGTTCATGTATTCACTATGTGTTAATGCTTTGGTCCGGTACTCTATTAAAAGGAGGCCTTAATATCCCTTAGTTTCCAATAGGACCCCACTGCCATGGGAGGGTAGGACAAAAGAAGTCATGCAAGTTCTTTTCCATAAGCACGTATGACTATATTCGGAATACATGCCTACATTACATTGATGAACTGGAGCTAGTTCTGTGTCACCTTATGTTATAACTGTTGCATGATTGATTGCATCTGACATAATTCTCCATCACCGATCTAATGCCTATGAGCTTTTCACATATTGTTCTTCGCTTATTTACTTTTCCGTTGCTACTGTTACAATCACTATAAAACCAAAAATATTACTTTTGCTACTGTTACCACTACTATCATATTACTTTGCTACTAAACACTTTGCTGCAGATATTAAGTTTCCAGGTGTGGTTGAATTGACAACTCAGCTACTAATACTTGAGAATATTCTTTGGATCCCCTTGTGTCAAATCAATAAATTTGGGTTGAATACACTACCCCCGAAAACTGTTGCGACCCCCTATACTTGTGGGTTATCAAGACTATTTTCTGGCGCCGTTGCCGGGGAGCATAGCTCTATTCTTTGAGTCACTTGGGATTTATATCTGCTGATCACGAGGAAGAACTTGAAAGATCAAAGGACCAAGATTTTCCCCTTAACTACAAGGGGAGGTAAGGAACTGCCATCTCGCTCTGCATTTGATGCACCTTCTGTTTTGAGTAAACTTCTGACACCTACACCTGCTAGTCATTCTAATATGTCGCATGTTATTGATGATGCCACTTCTGCTTTGCATGATACTTATGATGAAACTATTTCTATGCTTGATAATACTGTGCCACTAGGTTAATTTCTTGATGAACAACTTGCTAGGGCTAGAGAGAATGAAATTATTGAAACCGATGAAAGTGATGATGAAGGTTCTCCCCCTAGATATGAATTGCTTGTTGTGCCTGAGGGTTATGTTATGGATGAAGAAACTGCTAGAGACTTTCTTGCTTGCAATGATAGATCTGATCTTAAGAAATTATTAGCTAAGCTTAAAGAAAAGTCTTTGAATGCTAGAATGAAATATGACCCTGCTTTTGCTACTTCACCTATCTTTATTACTAATAAGGATTATGATTTCCCTGTCGATCCTGAGTTAATTACTTTGGTTGAATCTGATCCTTTTTATGGCTCTGAATCTGAAACTGTTGTGGCACATCTTACTAAATTCAATGATATAGCCACCCTGTTTACTCATGATGAGAAAACTCGTTATTACTTTATCCTTAAGTTATTTTCGTTGTCATTAAAGGGTGATGCTACAACATGGTTTAATTCTCTTGATCCTGGTTGTGTGCATAGTCCCCAGGATATGATTTATTACTTCTCTACTAAATATTTCCTCGCTCATAAGAAACAAGCTGCCTTAAGGGAAATATATAATTTTGTGCAAATTGAAGAAGAGAGACTCCCACAATCTTGGGGGAGGCTTCTCCGATTACTTAATGGTTTGCCTGATCATCCTCTCAAGAAAAATGAAATACTTGATATCTTTTATAATGGACTAACCGATGCTTCCAAAGATTACCTGGATAGTTGTGCTGGTTGTGTTTTCAGGGAAAGAACTGTTGATCAAGCTGAATTGTTATTGAATAATATGTTGACTAATGAAAAAAATTGGACACTTCCTGAACCAACTCCTAAGCCAACTCAAAGAAAAGAGGTATTCTATTTCTTAGTCCTGAAGATATGCAAGAGGCAAAGAAATCTATGAAAGAAAAAGGTATTAAAGTTGAAGATGTTAAGAATTTACCACCTATTCAGGAAATACATGGTCTTGATAACCCGACACAGGTAGTAAAGGTAAATTCTCTCTATAAATTCGATAAATGCGAAATTCCATTTACTAATTTTGCTAGCCAATGTTTGGATGAGTTTGATGACTTTATGGTTAAACAAGAAAACTTCAATGCTTATGTTGATAGACAATTGAAACACAATGCTGATATGCTTGAACACTTGAGTGATTATATGTCTAGAGTTAAAGGTGAACTTAAACTTATTAGTAAACATGCTTCTATGGTTACCACTCAAGTAGAACAAGTACTTAAAGCTCAGAATGATTTGCTCAATGAATTAAATAATAATAAGAATGATAATGCTGTTAGAATTGAAGGAAATATGCCCTAGAGGCAATAATAAAGTTATTAGTTATTTCCTTATATCATGATAAATGTTTATTATTCATGCTAGAATTGTATTAACCTGAAAACTAATACATGTGTGAATACATAGACAAACAAAGTGTCACTAGTATGCCTCTACTTGTTGATCAAAGATGGTTAAGTTTCCTAACCATAGACATGAGTTGTCATTTGATTAACGGGATCACATCATTAGGAGAATGATGTGATTGACATGTCCCATTCCGTTAGCTTAGCACACGATCGTTTAGTATGTTGCTATTGCTTTCTTCATGACTTATACATGTTCCTATGACTATGAGATTATGCAACTCCCGTTTACCGGAGGAACACTTTGCGAGCTACCAAACGTCACAATGTAACTGGGTAATTATAAAGGTGCTCTACAGGTGTCTCCGAAGGTACTTGTTGGGTTGGTGTATTTCGAGATTAGGATTTGTCACTCTGATTGTCGGAGAGGTATCTCCGGGCCCTCTCGGTAATGCACATCACTTAAGACTTGCAAGCATTGCAACTATTGAGCTAGTTGCGGGATGATGTATTACGGAATGAGTAAAGAGACTTGCCGGTAATGATATTGAACTAGGTATTGAGATACCGACGATCGAATCTTGGGCAAGTAACATACCGATGACAAAGGGAACAACGTATGTTGTTATGCGTTCTGACTGATAAAGATCTTCATAGAATATGTAGGAGCCAATATGAGCATCCAGGTTCCACTAATGTTTATTGACCGGAGACGTGTCTCGGTAATGTCTACATAGTTCTCGAACCCGTAGGGTCCGCACGCTTAACGTTACGATGACAATTATATTATGAGTTTATATGTTTTGATGTACCGAAGGTTGTTCGGAGTCCCGGATGTGATCACGGACATGACTAGGAGTCTTGAAATGGTCGAGACATGAAGATTGATATATTGGAAGCCTATGTTTGCATATGGGAAGTGTTCCGGGTGAAATCGGGATTTTAACGGAGTACCGGGAGGTTACCGGAACCCCTCGGGAATCAAATGGGCCTTAGTGGGCCTAGGTGGAAGAGACGAGAGGAGGCAAGGGCTGGCCGTGCGCCCCTCCCCCCTAGTCCGAATAGGACAAGGAGAGGGGGGCGACGCCCCCCTTCCTTCCTTCTCCTCCACTCCTTCCCCCAAGTCCTAATCCAACTAGGAAAAAGGAGGGGAGTCCTACTCCCGGTAGGAGTAGGACCATTCCTGCGCGCCTCCTCCTATGGCCGGCCGCACCCCCTTGCTCCTTTATATACAGGGGCAGGGGGCACCCCATGGACACCACAATTGATCATTGATCTCTTAGCCGTGTGTGGTGCCCCCCTCCACCATAGTCCACCTCGATTATACTGTAGCGGTGCTTAGGCGAAGCCCTGCGTCGGTAGAACATCAACATCGTCACCACGCCGTCGTGCTGACAAAACTCTCCCTCAACACTCGGCTGGATCGGAGTTCGAGGGACTTCATCGGGCAGAACGTGTGTTGAAATCGGAGGTGCCGAACGTTTGGTACTTGATCGGTCGGATCGTGAAGACGTACGACTACATCATCTGCGTTGTGCTAACGCTTCCGCTTTCGGTCTACGAGGGTACGTGGACAACACTCTCCCATCTCGTTGCTATGCATCACCATGATCTTGCGTGTGCGTAGGATTTTTTTTTGAAATTACTACGTTCCCCAACAGTGGCATCCGAACAAGGTTTTATGCGTTTATGTTATATGCACGAGTAGAACACAAGTGAGTTGTGGGCGATATAAGTCATACTGCTTACCAGCATGTCATACTTTGGTTCGGCGGTATTGTTGGACGAAGCGGCCCTGACCGACATTACGCGTACGTTTACGCGAGACTGGTTCTACCGACGTTCTTTGCACATAGGTGGCTCGCGGGTGTCAGTTTCTCCAACTTTAGTTGAACCGAGTGTGGCTACGCCCGATCCTTGCGAAGGTTAAAACAGCACCAACTTGACAAACTATCGTTGTGGTTTTGATTTGTAGGTAAGAACGGTTCTTGCTAAGCCCGTAGCAGCCACGTAAAACTTGCAACAAAAAAGTAGAGGACGTCTGAGGGAGTCCTGGATTAGGGGCTCTGCGGACAGCCGGACTATCTCCATTGGCCGGACTGTTAGACTATGAAGATACAAGATTGAAGACTTCGTCTCGTGTCCGGATGGGACTCTACTAGGCGTGGAAGGCAAGCTAGGAAATACGTATATGGATATCTCCTCCTTTGTAACCGACCTTGTGTAACCCTAACCCTCTCCGGTGTCTATATAAACCGAAGGGTTTTAGTCCGTATGACAACAATCACGACATACAATCATACCATAGGCTAGCTTCTAGGGTTTAGCCTCTCTGATCTCGTGGTAGATCTACTCTTGTAACACCCATATCATCAATATTAATCAAGCATGACGTAGGGTTTTACCTCCATCAAGAGGGCCCAAACCTGGGTAAAACTTCGTGTCCCTTGCCTCCTGTTACCATCCGGCCTAGACGCACAGTTCAAGACCCCCAACCCGAGATCCGCCGGTTTTGACACCGACGTTGGTGCTTTCATTGAGAGTTCCTCTATGTCATCACTGTTAGGCTTGATGGCTCCTACTATCATCGACAGCGATGCGGTCTAGGGTGAGACTTTTCTCCCCGGACAGATCTTCGTATTCAGCGTCTTTGCACTGCAGGCTAATTCGCTTGGCCATCTGGAGCAGATTGAAAGCTACGCCCTGGCAATCAGGTCAGATTTGGAAGTTTGAATTGGCCAACATCCGTGGGGACTTGATCTTTGACGGATTCGAGCCACGGCCGGGGGCGCCGCACTATCACGATGGGTATGACCTAGCTCTGCCACCGGACGGTACCCAGAGGCCGCGCCCGCATCAGCTTCGACCCTTAGCTCTGAGCCAGCTGCGCCAATCAAGGACGGGTGGCTAGACACCGCCTCAGGGGCTGCAGTCTCGACGGCGATCGAGCCAAACACCAGCATAATCCTCTGCGTAGCCCGTGACTCCAAGGTGCCGGACTCTCTTCCGGACCCCGAACCATCCGCACCCCTGCCAATCGAATCCAATTGGGCGCAGATCATGGAATTCACCGCCGCGGATATCTTTCAGCACTCGCCCTTCAGCGACATTCTGAATTCACTAAAGTCTCTCTCTTTTTCAGGAGAGCCCTGGCCGGATTATGGCCAACAGGATTGGGATGTGGACGGCGAGGAAATTCGACACCCACCCACCACCCACTTTGTAGCCACTGTCGATGATTTAACCGACATGCTCGACTTCGACTCCGAAGACATCGACGGTATGGACGACGATGTAGGAGACGAACATGAACCAGCACCTACAGGGTGCTGGACGTCCACTTCATCATATGACGTATACATGGTGGACACACCAAAAGAAGACGACGAGGAACGGAAGGACACACTGAAGGCTTATTCCCTCGAGAGCAGTCAAAGCGGCGACGCAAGCGCCGCCCCAAATCACGCCTCGCCAGAAATAACGATAACACAGACCCAGCGTTGGAGCAGGGCGAACCACTGCCGGACCACGACAATACGGAGAATCAAACCGAACAAACCAATCCTGTCAAAGATAATAGTCCGAACGACACAACACCGAACAGGCACCCGGAGCAGCAGAATGCCCGTCAAAGGCTTGTTGCCACCGCGAGGAGCCTAAAAAAGTAGCAGCAATGGCTCAAGGCTACGCAGGACACACTTCAAATCAGATGGAGTAAAGTACTCAACACAACAGCTAAGTACGGCGACAATCGCCCCACCAAGAGCTACCCAAAGCGGAAGTTGCTACCTGAATTCGACGAGGAGGCCTCAGACCCCTCACAACCAAAAATCAAAACAGCCACCTGGCCGGATAGACGACCTCACGGCCAACATAGAGCGGCAAACAATGCCACCCACAAGACAATACGTGATTCACGCGAGTGCTTGCACCAAAAGGACAACGCAACCAGATCCATCTATGGACCACGCAAGCGCGACCCAGCATACGATATAACACAACAAACATCCGAACAACGCGGTACACCCAGATACAGGGGTGCCGCACACCCCCTATGTTTCATCGATGAGGTGCTGGATCATGAATTTCCAAAGGGATTCAAACTTGTAAACATAGAGGCATACGACGGAACAACAGACCCTGGGGTCTGGATCGAGGACTATATCCTCCACATCCATATGGCTCAAGGAGATGATCTCCACGCCATCAAGTACTTACCACTCAAACTCAAAGGGCCATCTCGTCATTGGCTTAAAGGCCTCCCCGAAAACTCCATTGGAAGCTGGGCAGAGCTCGAAGACGCTTTTCGAGCAAACTTTCAAGGGACTTATGTCCGACCTCCGGATGCGGATGATTTGAGTCATATAACTCAACAGCCCGGAGAGTCAGCCCGAAAGCTTTGGAACAAGTTTCTTACTAAAAAGAACCAAATTGTCGACTACCCGGACGCCGAAGCCTTGGCAGCTTTTAAGCACAGCGTCCGTGACGAATGGCTCGCCCGACACATCGGCCAAGAAAAACCGAGAACAATAGCAGCATTAACAAGCCTCATGACCCGCTTTTGCGCGGGTGAAGACAGCTGGCTAGCCCAATGCAGCTCCAGCGACCCCAGTACATCTAAAGATAGAGATGGAGACGGGAAATCACGGCGCAACGGCAATAACAAATGCCGAAATAAAAGAGATAGCACGAAGAGCACGGCAGTAAACGCCGGATTCAAAAGCTCTCTCCAGGTCAGCAAAAGCCGCCCCCTAAAGGCGCCAGAGACGAACTGTCCAGCCTAAACAAAATTCTGGACCAAATATGTCAGATCCATAGCACCCCTGGCAAACCAGCCAATCATACCCACAGAGAATGTTGGGTCTTCAAGCAGTCCGGCAAGCTCAACGTCGTACACAAGGGGGAGGATACACCAAGCGAAGATGAGGATGAGCCTCTCAAGGAAGACACTGGGGAACAAAGGAAATTTCCACCAGAAGTCAAAACAGTAAACGTGTTACACGTGATCAATGGCAGAAACAAAACGACACTCCCAGAAAAATACGCCCGAAGGCCTATCACCGCGGAGTCCTGCCACTGGTCGTCTCAACCGATCACTTTTGACCATCGTGATTACTCAGCAAGTGTCCGGCGTGCAGGATGGGCTGCCCTGGTATTAGACCCAATAATTGACGGATATCACTTCACACGAGTCCTGATGGACGGTGGCAGCAGTCTAAACTTGATATACCAGGATACAATCCACGAAATGGGGATAGACCCAACAAAAATTTGCCATAGTAATATTACCTTTAAAGGAGTAACACCAGGCCTAGGGGCTCATTGCACGGGCTCCCAGCTATTAAAAGTTATATTCGGCTTCCCCGATAACTTCCGTAGCGAACATTTAACCTTCCACATCGCTCCATTTCAAAGTGGCTATCAAGCACTACTCGGACGCGAAGCTTTCGCTCGCTTTAACGCAATACCGCACTACGCTTCCCTCACACTCAAGATGCCCGGACCACGTGGCATCATTACAGTAAATGGAAGTATTAAGCGATCTTTGCACGCCGAAGAGAGTGCGGCTGCCTTGGCAGCCGCACACTAAAAACGGCCTCACCAACTAAAACATTTAACAGGTCGTCAAGACCTCAAACACGGTTAGACGAGTCCGGCGCAAGTATATGTAATTCATACCGGATCAATGGTCACACCCCTATACAATGGGCTCAACGCGTGCAGACAAGTGGCAACTTTTAATGATCTTGAATTATACTTGGTTCCTTTAAAAACTATGCTTTTGCATGAGAACTTTTTCACCTAAGTTCCTCTCTTTTACAGATGATCATCGTGCTACACCCGTCCAGGATACGGCACAACGGAGACACAGGCGCAGACGTGCAGCAGGGACCCGCTCCAAGGATTCTTTTCAGATTAAGACCCTGCGTAAACCTTTTTTACTGTCTCTTGTTGATACATATCCACCGCATTCTCAGCACAGTTGAGAAGGATGCTGGCGTCTTGGCATGTGGCCACGTCAGAATAATGCACGTACCTGGACACAAGGGGCTTCTTACAAAGGGCACTACTTTGGCCCGATTTATACCATAAAGACCGAATACCTTTGGGAGTGTTCGGCATCGCGAGTTTGGCCTTATATGCATCAGCTCCGAATCATTGTCTTTGGTCAAATGTTGGGTTTGCCCGGCTCCTGTGTTTCGGTGCCTTACGTTCCGCTTTACCGGCTAAGGTAGCACCAGGAGAACTACTGCGATTGTGCCCTGGTTCATCCGGACGAGCACCTCAGTAGACAAAGCCGAAAACTGACTGTCATGATATAGCGTGAGACTGGTCAACCACTCGGTGACCTATCAGAATGTTAGAATTCCTATGCCTTAACGAAGGGCCGTTTTCCGGCCAGGCATGTATGCACCCCGCGATCGGGAGAGTGCGGGGCCACCAGGGGTATCTAGCAGCCCCACTGTCAAACTCCTATGGCTAAGTGAAAGTGTTAAAGCATTATAGTCCGGTTGCCTCGCTCGCTACGCTATCACCTCCTTAATAGGACCAAGATGTTGGGTTAAGTGTGAACACGCGTTTTCTGCGAGCACCCCCGCATTTTATGTGTGGGGGTTGAAGCCAACGGCTGCAATCTTTCAGGTTATACACAAGTATACATAAACGACCGCACAGGAGGCATCATACTACTTTCAGGCAAAAGTATAAAAATAACCTTATAAAACATTCATAAAAGCATTGTGCTTACAATAAGAATACATATCACTCAAACATAATATTTTTCGAGCACTGGGCCTCTATCAAACGAGCACCCTCGAGAACTTCCTCGAAATAATGTTCGGCAACCACACGGCCTATGGCCAAACCCTGTGCCGCAACAGTGGTAGCGTCCATCTCCGCCCATTATGCTTTAACACGGGCAAGCGCCATCCGCGAGCCTTCTATGCACACCGACCTCTTCATCGCATTAATGCGCGGCACCGCATCAAGGAACTGCTGCACTAAGGTGAAATAGCTGTTCGGCTTAGGCCCTTCCGGCCATAGCTGATCTACAACAGACCTCATGGCGAGTCCGGACAACCTATTCAGTTCGGCCCATTCGGCTAGCTGGTCAGTCAATGAAAGCGGACGCTTTGGTACGTGGAATTGCGTCCAGAATAGCTTGTCCACTTCACGATGTGTCTGACCTTGGAAGTACTTGGCCGCATCGGCAGCGCTCGCCGCCAAATCCATATACGCATCTGCCGAGCTCCACAGCCGATCCAAAGGGGCATACCGTGGATCTCCGAACTTCCTCCGTCACATGAAGGGTTTCCCAGCCGCAATATCCCCGGCTTCCCGCAGCTCCTCCTTCTTCTCTCTCATAGCAGAACGGGTGTCTTTGTTTGCCGCCGCGGCCTTCTCAAGGTCCGTTGCCTTCACTCGGTTTTCTTTCTCAAGGACCCGACAACGGTCAGCAGTGTCTTTTAATTCTACGGCCATCTTGGCCATCTTCTCCTGGCTCTTGCAATGTGCGGCCTTCTCGGCTTTCAACTCTTCGGCTGCCTTCAAAGCAGCCGCATTATTAATTCTGCTTGTTCCTTGGCTTGGGCAAGTTCCGCCCGCAAGTCTTCCATGGTGGCAGCTCCATATGCAGTCACAACATATTAAAGATACTGGCATTATCCTTCTCTTACTATGTGGCGTTCACCGGATGATAACACTTACCCTGTGCCTGGTCAAGCCTCTAGTTAACAAGCTCGATGTCGGCGTCTGCCGCACCCAGTTGCCATTTTAATTGGGCAAACTCATTAGTCCGGCTAGCCACCGGAGCTTCCACCACCTGCACATAGAGGCATTCTGGTTATTGCCTGGGAATACGATCCTCTGTTCGCCGCCGTTCTCGACGACAACCAGAGTCTCAAGGGCTACTATCTACACAGGGCACACCTAACATGTGCAGTACTATCACATATTATCTCACATACCTCAAAGCCTGTCAGTAGACTCATAAAGGCTTCATGTAATCCACTTTTAGTGGACGAGATTCTCTCCATCACCATACCCATCAACATACGGTGCTCTTCTGAGATGGCCGCTCGCCCCACCAACTCCCTCAGAACGTCCGACCGCACACCAGACAGTGCCGGACTCTTTCGTATGCTCTCTTCGGGAGCCGGACACTGGGGACTTCTGGGGTCTACGGGACTATCTTCTGGACTCACCGGATAAGGAGAGGCCCTCCGCGGCGACACTTCGGGGTCGCCCGCTTCTGGAGCGGAGGAGTCCGGGGGAGGCGTTTCACTCTCCATCATCTCCGGAAGAAGATCCCTCGAAGACGAACTCATTTGAGAGGGGCGGAGGCCCGAACTGCGAGATATATGCGGTGGTTGTTTTCTCAAAGGAAAAAGATAGCATACTCTTACTATTAAAATATTTTGGATCACTTACGACTCGTTGGAGGGCTGATCCCCTCGCGGACTTTGTGCAACAAAAGCACCCCCGAGGCAGGACCCGCTATGGGAGACTTCTTCTCCCGTTTGGAGGCTTCGGCTTCCGGATCCTCGGAATCAGTCCTTTTCCTCCCTCGGTCGTCCTCCTTCGTGGAGACGCTCGTTCCCTCGGTCGGAGCGGGTAGTGATGGGGGCCCGCGTTCGCCCGTATTATCCCCCTCGGTATCTTCCTTCAAGGGCTCCAGGCAAGGTGCGACCTCGAGCATCTTCTCCAATATCGGATTTTCCAAACCCTCAGGGAGGGGGGGCCAAACACCGAATCATCTTCGCCTTCGTTAGCCAGTCCTGGTCGAAAAGCGAACTCTCAAAAATAACCTCAAATAAAAGAAAGTGTGTTCGGCTAGAGGATTTCTTACTTGTTCAGCGGCGCGGTTACTGCTCAAGCCCACGTCCTCGGTGATATCCGGACATTCCACTTGAGGTCCAAAGAATGACTTGTACATCTCCTCGTGCATCAGGCCGAGGAATCTTTGAATGGCACGTGGTCCCTTTGGGTTGAACTCCCACAAGCGTAGGGGCCGGCGTTTGCAAGGCTGGACTTGACGAACCATCATAACTTGTATTACCACAACCAAATTAAGATCTCCCTCGAAGAGATCTCGGATGCGGCTTTGCAGTATAGGCACGTCCTTGGCTGGACCCCAGCTCAGACCCCTGCTAATCCATGGCATCAGTTGTGGTGGAGGGCCCGGGCGGAAAGCGGGGGCAGCCGCCCACTTGGCACTTCTAGGAGCCGTGACGTAAAACCACTCCCGTTGCCATAATTCGGACACCTCTGGAAAGGAACCTTTCGGCCATGGAGCTCCTGCCATCTTGCCTATTGATGCACCTCCGCATGCTGCATGTTGCCCCTCAATCATCTTCGGTTGTACTTCAAAGGTCTTGAGCCACAGGCCGAAGTGAGGGGTCACACGGAGGAAGGCCTCACACACGACAATAAATGTCGTAATATGGTGAAAGGAGTCCGGAGCTAGATCATGGAAATCTAGCCCGTAATAGAACATCAAGCCCCTGACGAAAGGATCCAGAGTGAGGCCTAGACCTCGGAGGAAGTGGGAGACAAACACAACGTTCTCGTTGGGTTCGGGAGTAGGGACGACCTGTCCTCGAGCAGGCAGCCGATGCGAAACCTCGGCGGTCAGGTATCTGGCCTCCCTCAACTTCTTAATGTCCTCTTCCGTCACGGAGGAGGGCATCCATCGGCCTTGAGGGCTGAATCCGGACAAGGTTGAAGATCCGGAGCACCTAACCTGAGCTTTGAGTTTTAGAACTCGAGGCAGAGGAAGGGTTTGATTGAGCACGAGAGAGAAAAAGCAAAAACCTCATCCCTTTATAAAGAGGATGAATATCAAGCTTCCTCTCCGTAGCCGTTTAGGACTTGCCTATAATCTAGGAGTCCTAGACATGGTTGGGTTACCCATGACCGTATTAATGAGAATCCCATAATTGGGGGAACACGATCTCCGCTTCGGCAAGACGTGTCACGAAACCGCCTCATGTTATGTGTGGAGCTGGTTAAAAGAAACAATTCGAATAATCACCGGGCCATGACGTAACGTCATGCTGGCAAAACAAGACAGCAAATTAGATCCGCGAAAACATTATTCTCTCTGCGGTGGAATGTGGAACTTATTTTGCAGGGTCGGACACTATCCTCGTATTCAAATTCTTCTGTGATGTATTCGGAGAAGAAACCCACCTTGCAATGCCGAAGACAACTGCGCGCCGGACTCATCGTCATTGAAGCCTGGTTCAGGGGCTATTGAGGGAGTCCTGGATTAGGGGGTCTTCGGACATCCGGACTATCTCCATTGGCCGGACTGTTAGACTATGAAGATACAAGATTGAAGACTTCGTCTCGTGTCCGGATGGGACTCTACTTGGCGTGGATGGCAAGCTAGGCAATACGTATATGGATATCTCCTCCTTTGTAACCGACCTTGTGTAACCCTAACCCTCTCCGGTGTCTATATAAACCGAAGGGTTTTAGTCCATAGGACAACAATCACAACATACAATCATACCATACACTAGCTTCTAGGGTTTAGCCTCTCTGATCTCGTGGTAGATCTACTCTTGTAACACCCATATCATCAATATTAATCAAGCAGGACGTAGGGTTTTACCTCCATCAAGAGGGCCCGAACCTGGGTAAAACTTTGTGTCCCTTGCCTCCTGTTACCATCCGGCCTAGACGCACAGTTCGGGACCCCCTACCCGAGATCCGCCGGTTTTGACACCGACAACGTCTAACTTGTTTTTGCAGGGCATGTTGTGATGTGATATGGTCAAGACATGATGCTAAATTTTATTGTATGAGATGATCATGTTTTGTAACCGAATTATCGGCAACTAGCAGGAGCCATATTGTTTTCGCTTTATTGTATGCAATGCAATCGCCCTGTAATGCTTTACTTTATCACTAAGCGGTAGCGATAGTTGTGGAAGCATAAGATTGGCGAGACGACAACGATGCTACGATGGAGATCAAGGTGTCGCGCCGGTGACGATGGTGATCATGACGGTGCTTCGGAGATGGAGATCACAAGCACAAGATGATGATGGCCATATCATATCACTTATATTGATTGCATGTGATGTTTATCTTTTATGCATCTTATCTTTCTTTGATTGACGGTAGCATTATAAGATGATCTCTCACTAAATTTCAAGATAAAAGTGTTCTCCCTAAGTATGCATCATTGCCAAAGTTCGTTGTGCCCAGACACCACGTGATGATCGGGTGTGATAAGCTCTACGTCCATCTACAACGGTTGCAAGCCAGTTTTGCACACGCAAAATACTCAGGTTAAACTTGATGAGCCTAGCATATGCAGATATGGCCTCGGAACACTGAGACCGAAATGTCGAGCGTGACTCATATAGTAGATATGATCAACATAGTGATGTTCACCATTGAAAGCTACTCCATTTCACGTGATGATCAGTTATGGTTTAGTTGATTTGGATCACGTGATCACTTAGAGGATTAGAGGGATGTCTTTCTAAGTGGGAGTTCTTAAGTAATATGATTAACTGAACTTAAATTTATCATGAACTTAGTACCTGATAGTACCTTGCTTGTCTATGTTTGATTGTAGATAGATGGCCCGTGCTGTTGTTCCGTTGAATTTTAATGCGTTCCTTGAGAAAGCAAAATTGAAATATGATGGTAGCAATTACACGGACTGGGTCCGTAACTTGAGGATTATCCTCATTGCTGCACAGAAGAGTTACGTCCTGGAAGCACTGCTAGGTGTACCTCCTGCGCCAGCAACTGCAGACATTGTGAATGCCTGGCAGTTGTGTGTTGATGACTACTCGATAGTTCAGTGTGCCATGCTTTACGGCTTAGAACCAGGACTTCAACGACGTTTTGAACGTCATGGAGCATATGAGATGTTCCAGGAGTTGAAGTTAATATTTCAAGAAAATTCCCGGACTGAGAGATATGAAGTCTCCAATAAGTTCTACAACTGCAAAATGGAGGAGAATAGTTCTGTCAGTGAACATATACTCAGAATGTCTGGGTACCATAATCACTTGACTCAGCTGGGAGTTAATCTTCCGGTTGATAGTGTCATTGACAGAGTTCTTCAATCACTGCCACCAAGCTACAAGAGCTTCGTGATGAACTATAATATGCAAGGGATGAATAAGACAATTCCCGAGCTCTTCACAATGCTAAAAGCTGCGGAGGTAGAAATCAAGAAGGAGCATCAAGTGTTGATGGTCAACAAGACCACTAGTTTCAAGAAAAAGGGCAAAGGGAAGAAGAAGGGGAACTTCAAGAAGAATAGCAAGCAAGTTGCTGCTTAGGAGAAGAAACTCAAGTCTGGACCTAAGCCTAAAACTGAGTGCTTCTACTACAAGCAGACTGTTCACTGGAAGCGGAACTGCACCAAGTATTTGGCGGATAAGAAGGATGGCAAGGTGAACAAAGGTATATGTGATATACATGTTATTGATGTGTACCTTACTAGAGCTCGTAGTAGCACCTGGGTATTTGATACTGGTTCTATTGCTAATATTTGCAACTCAAAATAGGGACTACGGATTAAGCGAACACTGGCAAAGGACGAGGTGACGATGCGCGTGGGAAACGGTTCCAAAGTCGATGTGATCGCGGTCGGCACACTACCTCTACATCTACCTTCGGGATTAGTATTAGACCTAAATAATTTTTATTTGGTGCCAGCGTTGAGCATGAACATTATATCTGGATCTTGTTTGATGCGAGACGGTTATTCATTTAAATCAGAGAATAATGGTTGTTCTATTTATATGAGTAATATCTTTTATGGTCATGCACCCTTGAAGAGTGGTCTATTCTTGATGGATCTCGATAGTAGTGATACACATATTCATAATGTTAAAGCCAAAAGATGCAGAGTTGATAATGATAGTGCAACTTATTTGTGGCACTGCCATTTAGGTCATATCGGTGTAAAGCGCGTGAAGAAACTCCATACTGATGGACTTTTGGAACCACTTGATTATGAATCATTTGGTACTTGCGAACCGTGCCTCATGGGCAAGATGACTAAAACGCATTTCTCCAGAACTATGGAGAGAGCAACAGATTTGTTGGAAATCATACATACAGATGTATGCGGTCCGATGAATGTTGAGGCTCGTGGCGGATATCATGATTTTCTCACCTTCACAGATGATTTAAGCAGATATGGGTATATCTACTTAGTGAAGCATAAGTTTGAAACATTTGAAAAGTACAAACAATTTTAGAGTGAAGTTGAAAATCATCGTAACAAGAAAATAAAGTTTCTATGATCTGATCATGGAGGAGAATATTTGAGTTACGAGTTTGGTCTACATTTGAAACAATGCATAATAGTTTCACAACTCACGCCACCCGGAACACCACAACGTAATGGTGTGTCCGAACGTCGTAATCGTACTTTACTAGATATGGTACGATCTATGATGTCTCTTACAGATTTACCGCTATGTTTTGGGGTTATGCTTTAGAGACGGCCGCATTCACGTTGAATAGGGCACCATCGAAATCCGTCGAGACGACGCCTTATGAACTATGGTTTGACAAGAAACCAAAGTTGTCGTTTCTGAAAGTTTGGGGCTGCGATGCTTATGTGAAAAAGCTTCAACCTGATAAGATCGAACCCAAATCAGAGAAATGTGTCTTCATAGGATACCCAAAGGAGACTGTTGGGTACACCTTCTCTCACAGATCCGAAGGCAAGACATTCGTTGCCAAGAATGGATCCTTTCTAGAGAAGGAGCTTCTCTCGAAAGAAGTGAGTGGGAGGAAAGTAGAACTTGATGAGGTAACTGTACATGCTCCCTTATTGGAAAGTAATACATCACAGAAATTGGTTTCTGTGCCACCTACACCAACTAGTGAGGAAGTTAATGATGATGATCATGAAACGTCAGATCAAGTTGCTACCGATCTTCGTAGATCAACCAGAGTAAGATCCGCACCAGAGTGGTATGGTTATCCCATTCTAGAAGTCATACTACTAGATCATGATGAACCTACGAACTATGAAGAAGCGATGGTGAGCCTAGATTCCGCAAAATGGCTTGAATCCATGAAATCTGAGATGGGATCCATGTATGAGAACAAAGTGTGGACTTTGGTTGACTTGCCCGTTGATTGGCAAGCAATTGAGAATAAATGGATCTTCAAGAAGAAGACTGACGCTGACGGTAATGTTACTGTCTACAAAGCTTGACTTATTGCGAAAGGTTTTCGATAAGTTCAAGGGATTGACTACGATGAGACCATCTCACCCGTAGCGATGCTTAAGTCTGTCCGAATCATGTTAGCAATTGCCGCGTTTTATGATTGTGAAATATGGTAGATGGATGTCAAAACTGCATTCTTGAATGGATTTCTGGAAGAAGAGTTGTATATGATGCAACCGGAAGGTTTTGTCGATCCAAAGGGAGCTAACAAAGTGTGCAAGCTCCAGCAATCCATTTATGGACTGGTGCAAGCCTCTCGGAGTTGGAATAAATGCTTAGATAGTGTGATCAAAGCATTTGGTTTTGCACAGACTTTTGGAGAAGCCTGTATTTACAAGAAAGTGAGTGGGAGCTCTGTAGCATTTCTGATATTATATGTGGATGACATATTACTGATTGGAAATGATATAGAATTTCTGGATAGCATAAAGGGATACTTGAATAAGAGTTTTTCAATGAAAGACCTCGGTGAAGCTGCTTACATATTGGGCATTAAGATCTATAGAGATAGATTAAGACGCTTAATTGGACTTTCACAAAGCAAATACCTTGACAAAGTTTTGAAGAAGTTCAAAATGGATCAAGCAAAGAAAGGGTTCTTGCCTGTGTTACAAGGTGTGAAGTTGAGTAATGCTGTGTAGAAGACAACTGTAGAAGATAGAGAGAAAATGATAGATGTTCCCTATGCTTCAGCCATAGGCTCTATCATGTATGCAATGCTGTGTACCAGACCTGATGTGTGCCTTGCTATAAGTCTAGCAGGGAGGTAACAAAGTAATCCGGGAGTGGATCACTAGACAGCGGTCAAGAACATCCTGAAGTACCTGAAAAGGACTAAGGATATGTTTCTCGTTTATGGAGGTGACAAAGAGCTCATCGTAAATGGTTACGTTGATGCAAGCTTTGACACTGACCTGGACGATTCTAAATCGCAAACTGGATACGTGTTTGCATTGAACGGAGGAGCTGTTAGTTGGTGCAGTTCTAAACAAAGCGTCATGGCGGGATCTACATGTGAAGTGGAGTACATAGCTGCTTCGGAAGCAGCAAATGAAGGAGTCTGGATGAAGGAGTTCATATCCGATCTAGGGGTCATACCTAGTGCATCGGGACCAATGAAAAACTTTTGTGACAATACTGGTGCAATTGCCTTGGCAAAGGAATCCAGATTTCAAAAGAGAACCAAGCACATCAAGAGATGCTACAATTCCATCCGGGATCTAGTCCAGGTGGGAGACATAGAAATTTGCAAGATACATATAGATCTGAATGTCGCAGACCCATTTGTAAGTGCATCTAGTGCCACCCCTAGTTGGTTTTGGAGTATTGACGACAAAACTGGTTGAGGGACTAATGTGTTTGTGAGAATTGCAGGATAACACAGGTAGAAGTCCCTCATTGATTCGGTTTTCATACCAGAGATGACCCCTAAAAATGTATGAAGACATTGAAATCAAAGGTGGTATGTGAAGACATTCACATTGAAGACTATGACAAGAGAAGACATCGCGTGAAGACTATGGAGCGCGAAGACTTAGTTGTTTCGTCGTTCTTTTTCTTCTTTGTTGAGTCATAGGAACCACCATACTATTAAGTGGGTTCCAAGTGAACCAATCAGAATGACTGAAGTGATGCTTAACCAAAATCCTATGTCTTCGAGCGAAGACAATGAGAGCAAATCTTATCGAGAGCTAGATAAGTGAGCTTTGCTTGTAGCCCAAGTAAAGTTGCCATGTGTGTTTGAAATCTGACCGTTGGAACACGTGTTAGTTCCTTAGTGACCCAGGGTCATTTCAAACAAACCAGGTCGGGTTGCCTAGTGGCTATAAATAGCCCACCCCCTACAACCATGAACAGTTGGCTCCTCAGAGTTAGTGTACGGCTTTTGTCGTTTGAGAGCAACCCACCTCGAAGCCTTTGAGAGAGAATTCCTTTCGAGGACAAAGCCCTAAACACCTAGAGCCAAAGAGTGTTAGGCATCACTTAAGTCTTCCTGTTTGTGTGATCTGAAGACTTATTACAGTTGAGGACTGTGAATCCTCCAGCCGGTTAGGCGTCGCGTTCTGAGCATCCAAGAGTCATTGTGGATTGCCGGTGAACGAAGTCTGTGAAGGTTTGGAAGTCTACCTTGAAGACTTACCAGAGCGATTGGGCGAGGACTGGGTGTCCTTAGCTCAAGGGGAATAAGGTGAAGACGTGGTCTTCTGAGTTGAATCTCAGCCTCCCTAACCAGACGTACAATTGTCACAGCAACTAGAATTGGTCCAACAAATCATTGTCTTCAATGAGCCACTGGTTCCATCCTTCCCATCTCTTTACTTTCAGATTGGTCCTTGTGAAGTCATTGCCTGTTTGCATTATCTATTTGTCTTCACTTTGTGACCGCTGTTCTGATTAGCTTCATACTATCTTCCATCCTGATCTATACTGCCTAGCTGCTATTAGTCTTTGTGCTTTCATTTCTCTGAATACTTGACTATGGCTTGCTTAGTGTAGTCTACCTTCTGCTGCATGGTAATAGGTTTATCTCTATCGTTTGTCTTCGAAACTTCCATGTTTTGAAGACTTTCGTAAAAATTGCCTATTCACCCCCCTCTAGTCGATCACTAGCACTTTCAATTGGTATCAGAGCAAGGTACTCCCTTGTTCTGTGTGATTCGGTTTAATCACCTGGAGGTTTAGCTATGTCGACTGCAGGGATAATCAAAGTCTCCACTGCGTGCCCAGTCTTCGATGGAACTGAATATCCCTACTGGAAGAATAAGATGCGCATGCATCTTGAAGCCATTGATGCCGACCTTTAGTATGTCGTCAAGAATGGCGTCCCCTAGGCTGGTGAAGGTGTCACCGCTGCTGATGTCAAGAAGTTCGTTCAACTGGGCTCCACTGCCAAGAACATCATCCGCGGTCATCTAACAAAAGGGCAGTATGGCCGTGTGAGTGCTCTGGAAAAATCTAAGCTAGTCTGGGACTGGCTCTCCAAGGTCAACGAAGGCATCTCAACCCAGAGAGATCAAAGAATCAATGTCCTTCGCAACCTCTTCAACCGCTTCAAGAGAAACGACAATGAGAATGTTCAGCTCACATTTGATCGACTCACTTACATCACAAATGAGCTTCAAGCCCTCAGCGCTACTGAGATCACCAAGCATGAAGTCGTCAAGACACTCCTGAGATCACTTGACAGCTCGTTTGACACCCTAGCCCTGATGATTCAAGAACGCCCTGACTTGAAGACACTCGATCCGTCTGACATACTTGAAAGGCTCAACACACATGAGTTTCAGCTGTCTGAGAAAAGAGACATCTACGGTCCCAACTATGGGCGAACTCGTGCTTTGAAGGCAAAAGCTGTTTTCTCATCTGAAGAAGAATCTGATTGCAGTTCGGATGATCCTGAAGACATTGGAAAGGAGCTTGCTATGCTTGTGAAGAAGTTTGAGAAATTCACCAAGAAGAAAGGCTTCAGAAAGTCCTCACGATCCAGCTCAAGGAATGATGAAGCTTCTGCTCATGACTACAAGAAGAGAACATGTCACAAGTGCAAGAAACCTGGTCACTACATCTCTGAGTGTCCACAGTGGGACAATGAGAACAACAAGAATAAGAAGAGCAAGGAATATGATTCTAACGACAACAAGAAGAAGAAATACTCAAAGTCTTCTTCCAAGTCTTCCTCAAAGTCTTCATCACACAAGAAGAGCTCATCTGGAAAGGCTCGTGCGTTTGTTGGCAAGGAAATGGATTCAGAGGAGGAGTCCGCTTCTGAGGAGGCGGAGGTGGAGTCTGAGGAGGAGTCTGATTCTGGCGTTGCAAGTCTGGCTACAACATACGTTGCCAAGTCCATCTTCAACACTGAAGACAATGACTTCATCACCGACGCCGATGCTAATGCCAAGGACAACTCCGCTCCCACCTACTGCTTCATGGCACGCGGTGCCAAGGTAAACTCACGCACTACTCACTATCAAACATCCAATGAAGATGACTCTGATTGTGGTTCCAAACCCAGCTTTGCTAAAATTGCAACTGAACAACAGAAAGCTATGGAACATATTCAAAAACTGTTAGACAAAAGCGATGACCTGTTAGACGCTGAAATGACTCGATCTCAGTCCTTAATTGAAGACATAAAAAATCTTCATGTTAAGTATGAGGAACTTGAAAGTCGTCATGAAACGCTCTCAACAACTCATGAAAAGCTTTCCTATGATTATCTTCAAAGGAAGCAAGATCTTGAGAAATTGAGAGCGGCTCATGAAGATCTTCAAAAGGAAAACGAGTCACTTCGCGCCAAACAGATTAGTTCCGCTCAGGAAGGATTTGAACCACCATGTCTTAAATGCATTGAGTGTGACAACGCTACTTCTGTTGCTGGATGTTCTACTGCTGCTACTATTGCAAGATCTTCAACTGTTGATGTGGTAACTAACCCCTCTGCTGAGGATACCACTGCTATTGCTGATGAAAATGCTAGGTTGAAGACATTGCTTGAAACAGGGATGTACAAAAGTCTCAAAGGGCATCAGACACTACGTGATGTCCTAAAAAGGCAGATCCTGAACTGAAACCCTAGGAAGGAGATTGTTGGGTTCGAAAGTAAAATGAATGCTGATGGCTCTTACTGGAAAGCTGAGCAGTACCCCAAAACCACATGGGTTGCTGCAAAGGAACCTTCAGTGGATCCATCCACCCGATCTGGCTTCACTTGTGCTAATACCATTGTTATTGATGAATCCTTTGATGCAAACTATAAACTGTTTGAGAATCAGAATGGTGAAGTGTTTGCCAGGTATATAGGTACTAACTGCAGGAATGGGCCACCTATGAAGAAATTCTGGGTGCCGAAAAAGTGTTTGGATAATCTTCCTATGAATGTCGTCATGACACCACAAGTAAAGAAGACAAACCCCAGACCACAGGCTTCATATGGTCCAAATGCTTCATACAGACAGAGGACTCACCTGAGTCGCATTAATGCAAATGTTTTGCAGGTAAACCATACTCAGGCCTATGAATATGAGCGTGTTTCATCAAACCGCCATGTTCATAAGACCAAGAACTACTCTGCTTATTCTTATGAGTACTATTGCCCTCCTGCAAGACTATTTGCTAGGGCTCCAAAGCCAAAGTTCTCAGATGCTGTACTTAGACTCATTGCTCCGAAGCCACCCTTGAAGATGTGGGTGGTAAGAAAGCTTAACTCTCTTTTGCAGGGAAGGGTCTCCAGCCGAAAATCAAATTCGTCTGAAGCTATTGCTGGGGACCTTAAACATCTTGTAGGGCACAAGATCAAATGCCCAAATGGTCTTACTATGTATTTTGTTCGTGAGTCGCTTACTACTTGCCCTATCAGTCCTAACCTCGATCTAAGCTTTCATAATCCACTTGCTCGTCAAATGTTTATGCTTCACAATTCTCTTCGTGAAGCGTATCCCCCTAACTACACTGTAAGGTATGACACCAGCTGCTTCAAAATGGATTATTGATAGTGGGTGTACTAATCACATGACTGGCAAGCGAAGTCTTCTCATGGACTCAACTTTACGTCCATATGACAAGAGTCACATCACATTTGCTGATACTGGTAAAAGCAAGGTATTGGGTCTAGGTAGAGTTGCAATCTCAAGGGATCAACACATGGATAAAGTGATGCTTGTTGAATCCCTTGGTTTCAACTTAATGTCTGTCTCAATGCTTTGCGATTTAAACATGATTGTGATATTTGGAAAATACCGTTGCCTTGTTCTAATGGAATCTGACAAGTCTCTAGTCTTTGAAGGGTATCGAAAAGATGATTTGTACGTGGTAGATTTCTCAGCAGGACCACAGCTTGCCGTATGTCTTCTAGCAAAAGCTTCAGAATGCTGGCTCTGGCATCGGAGGCTAGGGCATGCTGGCATGAGGAACTTGCACACTCTTGCAAAGAAGAATCATATCATAGGCATCGAGGGTGTCAAGTTCAAGAAGGATCACTTATGCGGTGCCTGCGAAGCGGGAAAGATGACGAGGGCCAAGCATCCCTCGAAGACAATCATGACAACGACTCAACCCTTCAAACTGCTACACATGGACCTCTTCGGTCCCACTCACTACTCAACTCTTACTACTACTGCTTGTCTCTATGGCTTCGTCATTGTTGATGATTATTCAAGATATACATGGGTGCATATAATCCTCTACAAGACTGAAGTGCATGATGTATTCAGACGCTTCGCCAATCGAGCCATGAACAACTATGGCATCAAGATCAAGCACATCAGAAGTGACAATGGCACTGAATTCAAGAACACCGGCCTCGACACTTATCTTGATACTTTGGGCATCACTCATGAGTTCTCAGCTCCGTACACGCCGCAGCAGAATGGCGTCGTGGAACGCAAGAACAGAACACTTATTGAGATGGCCCGGACGATGCTCGATGAATACAAGACTCCAAGAAAGTTCTGGCCTGAAGCCATTGATACCGCATGCCATATTATCAATCGTGTTTATCTTCACAAGCTTCTGAACAAAACATCCTATGAGCTCCTCACTTGTAAGAAGCCATATGTCAGTTACTTCAGAGTATTTGGTGCTAGGTGCTGGATCAAGGATCCACATCACACTTCAAAATTTGTATCGAAAGCACATGAAGGTTTTATGCTTGAATACGGAAAGGATTCGCACTCCTACCGAGTCATCAACCTCTTTCACTATAAAGTGGTTGAAACTGTGGATGTGCGGTTCGATGAGACTAACGGCTCACAAAGAGAACACCTGCCAAATGTGCTAGATGAAGTTCCATCCAGTGAATCCATCAAGTTTATGGGAACTGGACAAATCATACCGTCTGAAGCTCAGCCTGAAGAGGAACTCATCATCTCTGCACCTGATCATCCTGAAGACAATGCTCAGCCTGAAGACAATCCTTCCAACGATGACAATGATCAGCAAGAGCAAAATCTTCGTCCTGTTCATCCTCGTGTTGCAAATGAAGTACAGATTGAGAGAATAATTGACAACATTAATGCACCTGGTCCACTCACTCGTTCAAGGGCAACACAACTAGCAAATTTCTGTGGGCACTTCGCATTCGTCTCAATATCTGAACCCAAGAAAGTTGATGAAGCCTTCATGGAACCTGAATGGATTCAAGCTATGCAAGAAGAGCTTCAACAATTTGAGCTGAATAATGTATGGGAACTGGTCAAGCGTCCTGATCCTCGTAAGCACAATATCATAGGCACTAAATGGATATATCGCAACAAGCAAGATGAGCATGGTCAAGTTGTCAGAAACATAGCTCGTCTCGTTGCTCAAGGATACACTCAAGTTGAAGGAATTGACTTCGATGAAACATTTGCTCCTGTGGCTAGGCTTGAAGCTATACGCATACTGCTGGCCTTTGAAAATCATCATAACATTCTTCTGTATCAAATGGATGTGAAGAGCGCTTTTCTCAATGGCAAGATTGAAGAAGAAGTGTATGTTGCGCAACCGCCTGGCTTTGAAGATCCAAAACATCCTGACATGGTTTACAAGCTCAACAAGGCACTGTATGGCCTTAAACAAGCCCCTCGTGCTTGGTATGACACACTCAAAGACTTCCTGAAGAGCAAAGGCTTCAAACCTGGTTCCCTGGATCCCACTCTCTTCACGAAGACATATGATGGTGAACTGTTTGTGTGCCAAATATATGTGGATACTAGTAAAAAACGGGCCTATTGTCCCGGTTCATAAGGGCCTTTTGTCCCGGTTCCAGAACCGGGACTAAAGGGTCGTTACTAATGCCCTGACCCTTTAGTCCCGGTTCTAACCAGAACCGGGACAGATGGGCCTCCACGTGGCCTGCGCGCTGAGCCCAGGCAGGAGGGCCTTTGGTCCCGGTTGGTTCCACCAACCGGGACCAATAGGCCTCCACGCGTCAGCATT
>NC_041384.1:724714028-724720294 GCF_002162155.2 Triticum dicoccoides
TCTGTGGCTGGGGTTTTTGTTTTTTTGAAGGGGGGGGGGGTTGGGGGGTTAATTTAGGTGTTTCATATATTGTGTTAGCTAGCTATAATTAATAGAGTGAAGTGTCCTCTCTTATGTCCGTGCTTGGTCGACGCTGCGTACTATACATACGTATAGAGAGGACTAGACACGCTAGCTAGCTAGTAAGCAAACGAAGGAAACAGAAGATCGTCATGCATGAACATATATGCATACAGAGAGAAGTGATATCGACCGCCTCTCCTTCTCCGAGAGATTGGTCGAACAACAAGTTCTCGTATATCTATCCGACACTACCGGCTACATATATACAATAATTATCTCTTACAAATATAATCATACGGACTCATGGTCCACATAGTATTCTCCGTCTTGATCACGTGGTCAAGAAAGAATGCCGCCAATTCCTCTTGAATTGCTCGCATGCGAGCTGGTGCTAGGAGTTCATCCCGCTTCCGAAACATCTAATTTGAAGAAGGGGGTCAATACATATATATATGAATGAATGAAACTCAACACAAATGATGGTAATAAAATAAAATTGTGAATATTGTTATTTACGCACTTCATATTGTTCGTCAGAGTACCCGCCCCGCTCACAGGTCATGTGGCGGATGGACTCGCAGATGTAGTATCCACAGAAATCATTCCCTTGTTCCTGCCACAACCACTTTACAAGAAATAGAGGTCAATCAAACTGATAAGCAAGAATGCTAAATGGTATTGATGAAACTAGCGCTTGAATCACTAGGAGATGCGCAGAACATGCTACTACAGTACTTACTTTCGGGTGTCTAAATTCCAGCTCCTTCGGCAGTCCCGAAACTTTTCTGGTGAATTTTCTCCAAACCCTGCCGGACAAAGAAAACAATTACTTGATATCAGGAAATGAACAAAGTTGCTGATATGGTGGATAATGATCGATTTAACTTACTTCTTGAGGATTTCAGTCATGTCCGCATACTCCTGGGGATCTTTTTGTTTAGAGTCCAAGACAGTTACTACTCCCTGCTCAAGCCTAATCTCTAGGAGAATATAGTGGTACCTGCGCACGCATGCATAACTCATCAATTACATTACTATAACCTGGACTAATATATAAGGGAAACCGAATATGCACAAGACAGTAACACTCACTTGAAGTTGTAAGGAAAGAGTATTATATCTTTGTTTTCATTTTTTTGAATGATCGTAGCAAGTTGGCCTTGGTATCTTCGGGACAATGTTCAACCTCAGTTGCATCTATGAGATATGTGTTAACGAACCCAATATCACTGATTTGTCTTTTCTTCAATTCGGCGATCTTCAATCTGCATAATATAGTGAGGATAATTATAAATACATGCAATGAAAGAGATGAGCTATATAGAGAGACTTAATGACAGAAGTAGTAGTACTTACAGACAGTAGCAGGTGACCGTTGTTTTATCGAGGGCCAATTGATTGAAAAACTGATAGAACTCCTCAAATGGAATAGGCAACAGTTCAATTCCAACGAGGTCATGCTCCGGTTTAACTCTCGCATACAAAGTACTCCTCCCCCCAGACTCTCTGCAGATTTTCAAGTACCAATCATGCAATCTTCGCATCATCGTTGTTAAAGATTTTTCATCTTTGACGAGAGGCTTCCCGTACTCGTATCTGTGTATCTGCACCTCCTTGGGATCATAATGTACATCTTCGGGCAGGTAATCGTCAACATTGCAATAACCGGGCACCATCCTCGGATCGACGATGTCGCTAGGCACCTTGAGCGGGGGGCACGATTGCTTTGCTTGTTCGCCGAGCTGGGCAATTTGTTTCCCAGCTGCTCGTCATTCTTTCAGCCTTTGATCACTGACTGTACTTCCCGACCGCTCCGCTTCGGCCCATGTCTTTGCAATAATGCGCTCATAGTTGCCTTTCGGCGGAGACTTGGGTGGTTTTGCCAGGGCAGCCAGAGTGCGCTTCACTTTCACCGGATCTACCTTCTCCTCTGGAGGTGGATGTCTCTTTGCTTTCAACCCTTGAAACCAGTCATCCACTTCGGTTCGCGCGATCTTCGCGTTCTCCTCCGGGGTCCTCTCGTATGGTAACTTATGTGGACTCTTCAGAGAAGGACCGAATTTGTATGTCCTCCCGCCTCTGGCTGTACTGCTAGACGCCGGCCGAACAGACGGAGCGGCTGTCTTCTTTACTTGCTTACGAGGCAGAGGAGAAGGACTACGACGCGCTGGAGCAGCTGCCGGAGCGGCGGCGGGTCTCTTCCGCCCTTGCTGACGAGGCGTAGAAGGAGGAGGCTGGCTGCTCAGGCAGTGCCACCACGCGCCGGAGAAGGAGCTGGCCGAGGGCCCTAATCGTCACTCGCCGGAGGAGGAGGCGGTGGAGGAGGCGGAGTGCCCTGACTCGCCGGAGGAGGAGGCGGAGGCATCCAGTTCGGAAGGTTGATGAGCTCCTTCCGCCATAGGCATGGAGTCTTCAGAGAAGAACCCAGCCGAGTCTCCCCTTCTCTGGTAGGGTGGTCAAGCGGGAGGTCCTCAAATCCCTCCGTTATTTCATCCACCATCACCTTAACATATCCTTATGGAATCGGCCGGCAGTGAAAAGTTGCGCCGGGTTCATTAGGAAAAACAGAGCCAACAACCGCCTTGACCTTCATATTCATCCATTGCATCGTAAGGTGGCAATTTTGAGCCTCCGTGATAGCATCCACGGGATAGCTGGCAGGAGTCGTCAAGACAAGCTCCGGCTGAAGTAGCTCGGTGGAAGCCACGCTGCTTCTCCGCTGAGATGGCGGGGTAGCTTCAAGGGAAGCTTCGGCAAGTCGTTGGCTGCGATTTGCTTCTCGTTCCTCTATCGCTTGTACCCTTGCGTGCAGCGCCTGCAGTCCAGTCTGCTGCAATTTTTTCCTCCTCTCGTGGCTTTTGTAACCGCCTACGTCCGGAAACCCAGCCTTCCACGGAATGGAGCCTGGCGTGCCTCGTGTCCGTCCAGGGTGCTCAGGATTTCCGAGGGCCTTTGTGAGCTCGTCGTTCTCTCTATCTGGAAGGAACTTCCCTTTCTGCGCTGCAGCAATATAGTACCGAAGCTTCTTCAAGGGTATGTCAAGTTGCTCGTCCGTCCAAATGCACTTCCCTGTTACAGGGTCCAAGGTTCCGCCAGCCTCGAAGAACCAAGTCCGGCAACGGTCTGGCCAGTTCATTGTCTCTGGTTCGATCCCTTTTTCAACTAGATCATTCTCAAGCTTGGCCCACTTAGGCCGGGCTACGAGGTAGCCACCTGACCCTGTGCGATGGTGAAGCTTCTTCCTCGCAGCATTTATCTTGTTTGTCACCGACATCTTCTTACTCTTTTCCGATGTCTTGTTGGCCACAAATGCGGGCTAGTGATCTCTGATCTTCTCATATCTGCCCTTGAATTCTGGTGTCTCTTTTTTATCGACAAACCTATTCAGCTCTTTCTTCCACCTCCTGAATAGGTCTGCCATCCTCTTAAGAGCAAAAGACTTGATTAATTGCTCTTTAACTGGCTTCTCCGGATCATCCTCTGGTAGTAGGGTAAATTTGACTTCAGCTCAGTCCAAAGATCATTTTTCTGCATATCATTGATGTAAGACACCTCAGGATCTTCTGTAGCCGGCTTTAACCATTGTTGGATGCTGATCAGGATCTTGTCCCTAACCAGAACCCCGCACTAAGCAACAAATGCGTTCTTTGTTCGGATGGGTTCAATCGGTTGGCCGTCGGGCGCGATTGCTATGATCTCAAACCTTTCATCCGAGCTCAACTTTTTCTTCGAGCCTCGTCTCTTTACCTCAGTTGTGCTCGATCCGGAGGGCTAGAAAAAAGAACAAAGACTTAATTAATATATGTACATACCAAAACAATGAATGCATCAATTAGCTAGTCAGCACAGGCTTAACTAATATATATACCTGGCTGGACTCGGTTTGGTCACCGGAGCCGTCATCACGGTCTCCTTCTTGCACCAACATTGGGTCACCGGAGCCGTCATCACGGTCTCCTTCTTGCACCGGCATTAGGTCACCGAAGCCAGCTTCTTCACCCTCTCCTTCCAGATCATCGGTGTCATTGAGAAAAAACGAGACATCATCACTTCCTTCTGCGATTATGTCCCTCAACAACACTTCTTTTGCTTCGTCTCGGGCGGTGTCCATAGTTTCTACAAATATTTACAACATGGCAATTATTATTCAAACATGACAGATGGATATATTAGTGGCAAACGTAGAACTAGCTAGCTAATCATAGTAAGGAATCATATATATTAATTAGTGGCCTCGATGCTGCTTCTCTAGGGTTTGGGGTGGCCTCGACAACGCTTCAAGGGTTTGGGGTGGCCTCGAGAACGCTTCAAGGAGGGGGTAATATCGACCCCCCCACGTGATGAAGCTATCGGGAGGGGGTATATCGACAATGACGACACTACATCTATGTCCCTCGATGACCCTCGTTCCCGATAAAAAAAAGAGGAAGAAGAAGAAAAAAAAGAGGAGAAGAAAGAATAGAGGAGAAGAACTCCTCTATTCTTTCTTCTCCTCTTTTTTTTCTTCTTCCTCTTCTTTTTTTATCCTCTTCTTCCTCTCATGTTCGAGAGGATCGCCGAGGGGTCGGGAGGTTGCCTAGTGTCAAAGGATTCAACAAAACCATGTCTTCATCATTAGGCGAAAGTAACAGGTGCATGATGGTACGAAGCTCTCCAAAGTTATTTTTGAACGGAGTCCCAGATAGGATAATTCGCTTTTTGGTACAAAGTTTAGCAAGAACCTTCCAAATATCATTATTTGGAAGGCCTTTGCTGAAATTCATACAAAAAGGCAAATTATCCTATCCGGGACACCATTCCAAAATAACTTTGGAGGACTTCGTCATGCCCTGGTTACTTCCGGCTAATGATGAAGCCATGGATTTCTTCAATACTTTGACACTAGGAAACCTCTCTCGACCCCTCGGCGATCCTCGACCCCTCGAACCCTCGACGACCCTGGAACCCTTGACCCCTAGACGACCCTGGAACCCTCGACCCTCGATCCCTAGACCCTATAGAACCCTCGAACCCTCGACCCTGAAACCCTCGACCCTTGACCCCTTAACGACCCTCAACCCTCTACCCTAGTTCCCGACCCTCGACCCCTCGGCGATCCTCGACACCCTCGTTCCCGATAAAAATTAAGAAGAAGAAGAAGAAGAAGAAAAAAAAGAGGAGAAGAAGATAGGAATAGGTAGAGGAGAAGGTCGAAGAAAAAAAAGAAGAAAAAAAAGAGGAGAAGAAGAAAGGAATAGTGGAGAAGAAGAGAAAATAGAATATTCTATTTTCTCTTCCTCTCCACTATTCCTTTCTTCTTCTCCTCTTCTTTTTCTTATTTTTTCTTCTTCTTATTTATTTCTCCTCTTCTTTTCCTCTCCTATTCTTCTTTCTTTCCTCTTCTTATTTTCTTCTTTCCCATCCTTCTTTTTCTAAAATTGTAACTTTTGCATATATAAAACTTTTATAAAATTTTAACTTTCTATATAAAACTTTCCTATCGGGAGGGGGTTATATCGACCCCCCTCGTGTTGAAGAAAACGAAGAAGAAATAAAAAGAGGAGAGGAAGAAAGGAATAGAGGAGAATATCGAAGAAAAAAAAGAAGAAAAAAGAGAGGAGAAGAAGAAAGGAATAGAGGAGGAGAAGAAAAAATAGAATTTTTTTCTATTTTTTCTTCTCCTCCTTTATTCCTTTCTTCTTCTCCTCTTCCTTTTCTTCCTCTCCTCTTCTTCTCCTTTTTCCTCTTCTTATTTTCCTTTTTTCATCTCCTAAATATATAAAACTTTTCTAAAAATGAAAGTAACCTAAAATGTACTAAATCAGAGAACATATATAGATAATCCTTTTCTAAATATTTAAATCTAACTTTTGCATATATGAACATATATACACAGAGAACATAAAAACATATATACACTTTTATAAAAAAGCAAAATACAAAATACAAACATATATATGAAAAAAATCTGAAAAGAAGCAACATACACAATACATATACTGACATATATACATAATATACACAAAGAGGCAATATACACAAGCATATATAATATATAAAAAAACAGGGGAGGGGCGGCGGCCGGACCAACGGGCAGGGCGACGGTGACGGGCGGGCCGGGGCGACGGCGACAGGCGGGGCGACGGCGACAAGCAGGGCGAGGCGACGACGACGGGCGGGGCAAGGGCGACGGCGACGGGCAGGGCAGGGCAACGACGACAGGC
>NC_041384.1:724720359-724741450 GCF_002162155.2 Triticum dicoccoides
AGAGAAGAATGGTGGGTGGGGGAAATTTTGTAAGTGTTTGGTTATATAGGAAAGGTATTGGTCCCGATTCGTGGCTCAACCCGGGACCAATGCCCCCCTTTAGTCCTGGTTGGTGCGACCAACCGGGACCAAAGGCCTCTTTTCAGCAGCCCAAAGGGCGGGAAGCGGCGGCCTTTGGTCCCGGTTGGTGAGGCGAACCGGGACCAAAGGGGTCCATTGGTCCCGGTTGGTGCGACGAACCGGGACCAATGCCCCCCTTTGGTCCCGGTTCTTCCCACCAACCGGGACCAATGGCCTTGTGCTGCCCCGCGCCCAAAAGTTTAGTCCCACCTCGCTAGTTGAGAGGGCTCGGGAGTGGTTTATAAGCGCTCCTGCGCCCACCCTCTCGAGCTCCTCTCAATTGCAGGCTTTCGTGCCTAATCTGTCACTGCAATGCCTGTGGGCCTAATGGGCCTGCTGCGGGCCTGAACCCTGGCCCATGGTTGGGTTTCTAGTCGTATTCAGGCCGTGGTGGCCCAGTAGGTGGCATTTTTTTCTTTGCTTTTTTTCATTTCTACTTAGAACTAAATACTTATAGTTTTGTAGTGATTTCTTTTTTATTTTAGGTCACAAAAATTATAAACTTTCTGTTAGTGTCATTAGTTTTAAAGTTAGAATAGTTTAAATTTGAATTTTTTAAAATTTGGGTGAATCACTAGTTTATGAATAACTTTACTATAAAAATTGATTTTTGAGTCATTCTTTTTCCTGCTATTTAATATTACTGCTATTTTTTCCAGTTTTTTTGTTTTTGTTTTCTGCATTATTTATTTCCTTTTGTTTTTTGCTTTATTTTTTAATTCTTTTTGCTTTTAGTTTTAGAAAAATTATAAACTTTCTCTTAGTGCCATTAGTTTTCAAATTTGAAAACACTTTTTTAGTTTTTTGTTTTCTTTGTTGCTTTATTTATTTATTTTGTTTCTACTTACAACAAAATACTTATTGTTGCTATTTTTATTTTTTTCCAGTTTTTTGTTTTGTTTTTTGTATTATTTATTTTCTTTTGTTTCTTGCTTTATTTTTTAATTCTTTTTGCTTTTAGGTGAGCAAAATTATAAACTTTCTGTTAGTGCCATTAGTTTTAGAAAAATTTTAAACTTTCTGTTAGTGCCATTAGTTTTCAAATTTGAATAGTTAAAATTTGAATTCTTTGAAATTTGTGTGAATCACAAGTTTGTGATTAACTTTACTAAAAAAATGAACATAGATGCACCTATAAACAAAATTCGACCTAAATTCATAGTTTTCAAATGAACTCTGAAAAAGTTGGCATAACATACTCGTCTGTTATAAATTTGGCATGGTATCATCATAATAGTTGCGGGAGAAAGTCTTCACTTTTTCTTCGCTTGTGTCATTTGCTTATTGCGTCGTAACCATGGATAATCTTCATCGTTTATTAGGATGCTTGGGTCAGCCTTGACATTGAAGGGAGGAATTTCATGAAACTTTTCATAATCTTCAGACATGTCTGTCTTTCCCTCCACTCCCAGGATGTCCCTTTTTCCTGAAAGAACTATGTGGTGCTTTGGCTCATCGTATGATGTATTCGTTTCCTTATCTTTTCTTTTTCTCGGCCTGGTAGACATGTCCTTCACATAGATAACCTGTGCCACATCATTGGCTAGGACAAACGGTTCGTCAGTGTACCCAAGATTTTTCAGATCGACTGTTGTCATTCCGTACTATGGGTCTACATGAAGCCCGCCTCCTGACAGATTGACCCATTTGCACTTAAACAAAGGGACCTTAAAATCTTGTCCATAGTCAAGTTCCCATATGTCCACTATGTAACTATAATATGTGTCCTTTCCCTTCTCGGTTGTTGCATTAAAGCGGACACCGCTGTTTTCGTTGGTGCTCTTTTAATCTTGGTCAATCGTGTAAAATGTATTCCCATTTATCTCATATCCTTTGTAAATCAATACAGTCATAGATGGTCCCCTGGACAACAAGTACAACTCACCACAAACAGTGTTGTCACCTCTGAGACGTGCTTCCAACCAACTGCTGAAAGTCCTAATGTGTTCACATGTAATCCAGTAGTCGCACTGCTCCGGGTGTTTGGAGCGCAGACTGTTCTTGTGTTCATCGACATATGGGGTCACCAAGGTAGAGTTCTGTAGAACTGTGTAGTGTGCTTGAGACCAAGAATGCCCGTCCCTGCATATTATTGAGTCCTCTCCTAGCGTGCCTTTTCCGGTCAGTCTCCCCTCATACCGCAATTTAGGGAGACCTATCTTCTTAAGGCCAAGAATGAAGTCAACACAAAACCCGATGACATCCTCTGTTTGATGGCCCATGGAGATGCTTCCTTCTGGCCTAGCGCGGTTATAGACATATTTCTTTAGGACTCCCATGAACCTCTCAAAGGGGAACATATTGTGTAGAAATACGGGCCCCAGAATGACAATCTCGTCGACTAGATGAACTAGGACATGTGTCATGATATTGAAGAAGGATGGCGGGAACACCAACTCGAAACTGACAAGACATTGCGCCACATCACTCCTTAGCCTTGGTATGATTTCTGGATCGATCACCTTCTGAGTGATTGCATTGAGGAATGCACATAGCTTCACAATGGCTAATCAGACGTTTTCTTGTAGAAGCCCCCTCAATGCAACCGGAAGCAGTTGCGTCATAATCACGTGGCAGTCATGAGACTTTAGGTTCTGGAACTTTTTCTCTAGCATATTTATTATTCCCTTTATATTCGACGAGAAGCCAGTCGGGACCTTCATACCAAGCAGGCATTCAAAGAAGATTTCTTTCTCTTCTTTCGTAAGAGCGTAGCTGGCAGGACCTTCATACTGCTTCGGAGGCATGCCGTCTTTTTCGTGCAAACATTGCAGGTCCTCCCGTGCCTCAGGTGTATCTTTTGTCTTTCCATACACGCCCAAGAAGCCTAGCAGGTTCACGCAAAGGTTCTTCGTCACGTGCATCACGTCGATTGAAGAGCGGACCTCTAGGTCTTTCAAGTAGGGTAGGTCCCAAAATATAGATTTCTTCTTCCACATGGGTGCGTGTCCCTCATCGTCATTCAGAACAGCTAGTGCGCCGGGACCCTTTCCAAAGATTACGTGTAAATCATTGACCATAGCAAGTACGTGATCACCGGTACGCATGGCGGGCTTCTTCCGGTGATCTACCTCGCCTTTGAAATGCTTGCCTTTCTTTCGACATTGATGGTTGGTCGGAAGAAATCGACGATGGCCCAGGTACACATTCTTCCTACATTTGTCCAGGTATATACTTTCAGTGTCATCTAAACAGTGTGTGCATGTGTGTTATCCTTTGTTTGTCTGTCCTAAAAGGTTACTGAGAGCGGGCCAATCGTTGATGGTCATGAACAGCAACGTCTTTAGGTTAAATTCCTCTTGTCTGTGCTCATCCCACGTACGTACACCGTTTCCATTCCACAGCTGTAAAAGTTCTTCAACTAATGGCCTTAGGTACACATCAATGTCGTTGCCGGGTTGCTTAGGGCCTTGGATGAGAACTGGCATCATAATGAACTTCCGCTTCATGCACATCCAAGGAGGAAGGTTATACATACATAGAGTCACAGGCCAGGTGCTGTGATTGCTGCTCTGCTCCCCGAAAGGATTAATGCCATCCGTTCTTAAAGCAAACCATATGTTCCTTGGGTCCTTTGCAAACTCATCCCAGTACTTTCTCATGATTTTTCTCCACTGCGACCCGTCAGCGGGTGCTCTCAACTTCCCGTCTTTCTTACGGTCCTCACTGTGCCATCGCATCGACTTGGCATGCTTTCCGTTTCTGAACAGACGTTTCAACCGTGGTATTATAGGAGCATACCACATCACCTTCGCAGGAACCCTCTTCCTGTGGGGCTCGCCGTGAACATCACCAGGGTCATCTCGTCTGATCTTATACCACAATGCACCGCATACCGGGCATGCGGTCAGATCCTTGTATGCACCGCGGTATAGGATGCAGTCATTAGGGCATGCATGTATCTTCTCCACCTCCAATCCTAGAGGGCATACGACCTTCTTTGCTGCGTATGTACTGTCGGGCAATTCGTTATCCTTTGGAAGCTTCTTCTTCAATATTTTCAGTAGCTTCTCAAATCCTTTGTCAGGCAGAGCATTCTCTGCCTTCCACTGCAGCAATTCCAGTATGGTACCGAGCTTTGTGTTGCCATCTTCGCAATTGGGGTACAACCCTTTTTTGTGATCCTCTAACATGCGATCGAACTTCAGCTTCTCCTTTTGACTTTCGCATTGCGTCCTTGCATCGACAATGACCCGGCGGAGATCATCATCATCGGGCACATCGTCTGGTTCCTCTTGATTTTCAGCAGCTTCACCTGTTGCAGCATCATTGGGCACATCGTCTGGTTCCTCTTGATCTTCACTAGCTCCCCCCGTTGCAGCATCACGGTATTCAGGGGGCACATAGTTGTCATCGTACTCTTCTTCTTCGTCATCTTCCATCATAACCCCTATTTCTCCGTGCCTTGTCCAAACATTATAGTGTGGCATGAAACCCTTGTAAAGAAGGTGGGTGTGAAGGATTTTCCGGTTAGAGTAAGACAGCGTATTCCCACATTTAGTGCATGGACAATACATAAAACCATTCTGCTTGTTTGCCTCAGCCACATCGAGAAACTCATGCACGCCCTTAATGTACTCAGAGGTGTGTTTGTCACCGTACATCCATTGCCGGTTCATCTGCGTGCATTATATATAATTAAGTGTACAAATTAATAGAAGTTCATCATCACATTAAAACCAAAGTACATACATAGTTCTCATCTAACAACATATAGCTCTCCAGAGCATCTAATTAATTAAACCATACATTGAAACTATGTAAAACATTTAAATGCGAAAACAAAGGCAATCATAATCGCAACCAAGGTAACAATTGATCCAACGGCATAATGATACCAAGCCTCGGTATGAATGGCATATTTTCTAATCTTTCTAATCTTCAAGTGCATTGCATCCATCTTTATCTTGTGATCATCGACGACATCCGCAACATGAAACTCCAATATCATCTTCTCCTCCTCAATTTTTTTTATTTTTTCCTTCAAGAAATTGTTTTCTTCTTCAACTAAATTTAACCTCTCGACAATAGGGTCGGTTGGAATTTTCGGTTCACATAGATCCTAGATAAATAAAATATATGTCACGTTGGTCCGCATAATTTTCATAAACAATAAATGAACCAATAGTTATAAAGATAATATATATACCACATCCGAATCATAGACAGGACGAGGGCCGACGGGGGCGGATACCAAAACCATCGCACTATATAAGATGCAATAATAAAAGTAAGAAAATGATACAAGTATCTATCTAAACATACAAGTAAGAATATTTTTCCTTTCAGAAAGAAGATAAGAACAAGAGGCTCACCACGGTGGTGTCGGTGATGAGATCGGCGCGGGTGATCGACGACGGTGAAGACGGGGCTGGGGCGTGACGGACCGCTAAATCTAGACAAATCTCGAGGAAAATGTAGTTTTGAGGTCGAGCTTCGAGAGGAGAAAGCTTAACTACTGTGGCTCGGGCATTTCATCGAACACCTCATGTGCATAGGAGGTGAGCTAGAGCACCACACAAACCCCTCCCCTCGCCGGCCAGAGAAAAACAGAGCACTGGAGTGCTCTGCTCGCGGGCGAGGGTATATATATAGGCACCTCATTGGTCCCGGTTCATGGAATGAACCGGGACTAAAGGGCAGCCTTTGGTCCCGGTTCAGGCCACCAACCGAGACCAATGGTGGTGGGCCAGGAGCCAGGCCCATTGGTCCCGGTTCGTCCCACCAACCGGGACCAAAAGGTCCAGACGAACCAGGACCAATGGCCCACGTGGCCCGGCCGGCCCCCTGGGCTCACGAACCGGGTCCAATGCCCCCATTGGTCCCAGTTCTGGACTAAACCGGGACTAATGGGATGACCCGGCCTGGACCATTGCCCCCTTTTCTACTAGTGGGATGACATTATCTTCGGCTGCATTAATCAGAAATACAGTGATGAGTTTGGATACATGATGCAAGAGAAATATCAGATGTCCATGATGGGAGAGTTGAAGTTCTTCCTTGGTCTTCAAATACGACAGCAACGCAACGGCATCTTCATATCTCAAGAGAAATACCTCAAAGATTGCCTGAAGAAGTTTGGAATGCAAGACTGCAAAGGTTATACGACGCCAATGCCAGCTAAACACCATCTGGGTCCCGACGACAATGGTAAAGAGTTCGATCAAAAGGTATACCGCTCCATGATTGGTTCTTTGCTTTATTTTTGTGCACCTAGGCCAGATATCATGCTTAGTTTTTGCATGTGTGCCCGATTCCAAGCGGCACCAAAGGAATCACATCACTTAGTTGTGAAGCGAATTCTTCGATATTTGGCTCACACCCCAACACTAGGATTATGGTATCCAAAGGGCTCAGAGTTTGATCTAGTTGGATTCTCGAATGCTGATTATGTTGGTGACAAGGTGGATCGTAAGTCTACATCAGGCACATGTCACTTTCTGGGACGATCACTTGTATGTTGGTCTTCAAAGAAGCAGAACTGTGTATCTCTCTCCACTGCTAAATCTGAATACATTGCTGCTGGATCTTGCTGCGCTCAGCTTCTGTGGATGAAGCAAACACTCAAAGACTATGGCATTCATCTGAAGCAAGTGCCACTCTACTGCGACAACGAAAGCGCCATCAAGATTGCGAACAACCCAGTTCATCACTCGAAGACAAAGCACATTGAAATTCGCCATCACTTTCTCAGAGATCATGTCATGAAGGAAGATATTGATATCATACACGTCAACACTGAAGAGAAACTGGCAGATATCTTCACAAAGCCCTTGGATGAGAAAAGGTTTTGCAAGTTACGGTGTGAGATAAATATCTTGGAATCCTCAAATGTCCTGTGATCAGGCACACATCCTAACACTTATGCATGCTGATGACTTAGATGTGCAACACACGAAGTAAAGTATATCTTCAATCAATGAAGACTTACATTCTGAGTGTGAATACATTAACGTGGAATTTGACTTCGGAGCGCCACGATAATTGTGCGCCGTGTCTGGGTCTAATATTTCCTATACAGTGGGTAACACCACCACCAAACTCCTATTTGGAATACTTTTTGTTGGTGTTACATTGCAAAGTCTTCGCATTTTGTTTATCTTCAATGTACTGATTTGGTTTCTGTCCTCTACAACATTCACTTATAGCTATGTCTTCTTGTTGAATCTTTTGAACTAAGTGAATGTGATCAGACCCTAACCCTTCTATGCTTCTATCTTAAGTCTATATATCCAAATCATATGCATTCTATTGAAACTATCAAAACATCTTCTCTGCGTCCTTGTTAGCAGAAGACACAGAGACAAACATTAATCTGCTTTCAATGCTCAATCCTTTACCTAAAACCCGAAGAAGTGGGAATGACCACCCGACAATCCAGGCGTGTGTGGGAACGTGGAACAACCTCTCATGTGTTGCATGATCGCCGCGTGTCCTTCAGATGTGAATCGCCAGGGGAACCTGTGTAATAACACTGTGTCGTCCCTGTCCCTATAAATACATGCCTCACCCCAGTCATTATCTCTTCTTCCACTCTCGCACAAACCCTAGAACCACCGCTAGCCCTCGACGACGCCGACGACGAAGCGCTTAGCTGCCGCGACCTCACCGACGCCGTCCTCACGCCGGCCGCGAACATCGTCTTCTCCGCCGTCACTGTAGGTGTCCTCTGTCGCCAAGTTAGGCCACGGAAGATCAAACTACTCGGCCTCCTCTCCCACTCCGTCTAGTAGTTCCTCGTGTGGTAAATAAAACCTCCTTTTTACAATCCTTTTGATCCGATAGATTCATCCTTTTCAACCACAAGTAGTTTCTGTTCACACAAGTCGGATCTATCTCATACTGCATCTCATAACATGCCTAGTATGTTCAATTATGCTTCACAAAGTAGTTAGATTCCTCACTTGTACTTATTCGTGGATTCGTACAAATCTGGAACCAACTCTCTACCTATGAGTGAATGTCTTCGCACTATGAGGTCAATGTCTTCTAAACTGATTTATCTTCAAAATCTTCTGAGAATGCATATGACCTCTTCCCCTTCCCTCGCACCTTTAATGTTGTCATAGGTACATGTCCGTGGGAGAATCCCTTGGTTCTCATAGTCTACATTCATTTGCAGAGTTCTTACAGCATCATATAAATTCTCCTGAAGCCAGTTCTTGTCTGACCAGTAGACAGAAGACTTTGACAGTGTTGAGGCCTTTCATTTTGAACTTCATGGCAAAAGAGAAATCTACAAGGAAGGGCGGCAGACAACGCCGTGGGGGTACATCAACGGACCTGTCCGAAGATCTTTATGAACTGTACAAAACTGACCACGGAGAAAGCTATGGTCAGCGCAAGAAACGAATCCAATGGATTCGAAGATACTGGGCCGAGCAATGGTACAAGTACAGGTTCGTGGCCCAGGAATATGCTGAGAAGATTGCCATCAAGCGACCCTGGGAGACATCTTGTACAAAAACCGTCAACCCAGGTCCAGAGCTGAAGCCATTGAACAAGGCTTCTATCCTTGCATGGTCCGTGGACCACAACCTATAGATGCAGACCCATCTTCATTACTATGGTGCCGTGATGATAATCTGTTCAAGCGCAACTTCCAGTTTGCCAAGAATTCGGCCAAAGAAAACAAGAAGTCACAGGGATTAGACTTCAATCCAGGTCCCTCTGCTCCTCGTGCCGATGGCACACGCGAAGCTGAACCCAATCTTGTTGGGCCCTTCTACAACCTAGAAGGTCTCATCACTCATATTATGGTTCAAGGGACAGCTGTGGATGAACCTGCAGACGACGCTGATTCTGACGAAGCGCCTGCACCACCGAAGCCAAAGAAGCTGAAGAAACCTAAAGCTTTTGAAGCCTTCCCCTGCACCAAAGGTTTCACGGGCGAAGCCTCTGGCCACTGCACCTCCTGAAGCCAGTGTGCAGTCTGAAGATCTCTCACGCATCTCCAAGCCCGCCAAAGTGAAGAAGCCCATGCAACCCACTAGTCAAGCACTGACCCCTGCTGTTGTTCTGCGCAACGAGAATGACTCCATTGATCTGTCCAGTGACGACGATCTTGGTGATGACGCTCTTGAGCAGTTGATCAAGGGCAAGCAAGAGGTGGAAATCTTCAATGACCTTCCTTTCTTTGATGTGGAAATCTTAAACAAGTTCATTGATGAGTGGTTCGACAACCCAAATGTCAGCTTTGATGATCTTCAGCTTCCCATTGGCCTCAGCGTCGCCTTCCACGGAGCCATTGCTGCTGAGCTGGCTCTAGCCCAGAAAATTGTTGAGCTGGAGCATAAGATAGATTATGAAAATGATCAGTTCAAGAAGCATATGGACAAGCTCAATGTTGAAGACATTCAGAACTTCCAGGTCATGATGCATGAGCTCAAGGAAGCATTCCACACGAAACGCGAAGAAGCCAAAGGTTCTCATGAGCGCATGAAGGATCTTGCTGCTAAATGTGTTCAGGGATACAATGAAGCTAAAAAGCGCAAGGCTTTGGGGCGACCAGGCATCGACCCCCGAATGGCGGCCAAGAAGAAGAAGAAGCCAGCTGTGGCAGAACCCGAAGCACCAAGGCAGGAAGGACATCCAATTGTCTTCCCAGCTAGTATGACAGGCTCAAGGCCTAAGGTCCCCACAGTGGCTTCAGAACTCAAGAAAACAAGGGCAGCTAAAGCCGAAGCAAAAAAACGCAAGACCAAGGCCACCACTGATGATGCTCCCCCAACCAAGAAACGGAAAACCAAGAAGAGAGACCGGGCTGATCCCACAGAGCCCCTTGATGTCGGCCAATCTCAGTGGCTCGTCCTGCGTCTGAACATCGAGAGCGCCAAGTGATAGTTCATGAGCCTGCTTCCACAGAGGCTCCTGAAGCTGAAGACAATCCAGCTGTTGACCCCACCGCAGCTGAAGACATTGGTCCTCACGACAATGTTGAAGATGATGAAGTCCTTCCTCAGATCGAGCACAATTTGGTATCATCGTCTGTGCTCACGCACATCGAACTCATCAGCACTGGTCGTCCTCTGACGCCAACTGCTCAGGATGCATCGTGGGCTGATCACCCACAACAACAAGACACACCAAGTTCTCCCCAACCACAAGTCACTCCAACTGTGAACGTCTCTGAGTCTGAAGCTAAAACGGCTGAAGATATTCCGGCTGCATCAGCCGATGAAGAAGAAGAACCAAGAGTTGAAGTAGAAAGAGTTGCTACACCCCCGTCCCACCAAGATGTTGTTCTCGAGGAGAACGTGTCCAACCCTCCCGTTCCTGAAGTGGAGGTTAACAATCCTGAGGCGGCCACCAACATCAACACTGAAGCCAATGACGTTGTCATGGCTCAAGCTAATGTGGCGCCTAAAGCTAATGCGGCGCCTGAAGCTAATGCGGTGCCAGAAGTGCATGCACCTGAAACCACTGCAGCGCGCGAAGCCAATACTAAAGCACCTGAAGCCAATGTGGCCCCTGAAGCCCATGTCAACGACAATGCCAATGCTCCTGTACCCCCTCCAAGACCTCATACAATTGAGCTGGCATTTAATCGTGGTCAGCCCATTATGGTCCGATGGCCCATTCTGGTTCCTCCACCTGCTGCGGGTCCACAATTTTACTATCATGTCGAGCACAGACCTCAAGTCCAGAAGCCCAAGCCAAGACTTTCAAGATTCCCAAGCACTTCAACTTCACCTGGGGTCTTCAATGTGAATGGCTTCGTGGCACATAACACCTTCTTCAATAGCGCCAAGAACCCTTACACCAAACCTTGCATTTCATCGGATCGGTTCTGGAGCTATCAGCAACGCAACTACTATTCCTGCGTCTTATACAATCAAGGGCGCATATTTCCACATATGCATCTCGACACTCAAGCTATAGCTGGCCTGCCCTGTCTAGAAGAAGCGTTGGATTGCTTCAGAGACGCTGGACTCCTGCAGTTTGTCACTAACAAGGAACATTGGAATGAAGAGCTTCTTCTACAGTTCTATGCATCTCTTCACATTCGAGGCTACAACAGGGATCCAAAGACTTGGTTCCTTGAGTGGATGACAGGCAATGTCCATCATGAAGCCAAAGCTCTTGATATCATTGAGCTCACAGGCCTGCCCACTCCTAGTGAATACTGCGAACCAGGTTGTCAACAACACCAGAATGCTTTGGAGAGCATTTTTCAGAAGCCAGAACCCAACATGAGCCACATGTTGAGCATGATGAAGCCTTTGCCTCACGACACCGACTACCCATCTGAATTCTTTGTTGAAGACCTAGAGTATCTGCCTCGCACCATTTATCATATCATCAGAAAAACTCTATGGCCTGTCAAAGGACATTCATCTGCAGCGAAGCTTGAAGGAGCAATGAAGACTCTGATTTTCTATATCTTCAATGGCATCAGCTTCAATGCTCAAGACTTTTTCATCAGACAATTGGCTGCATCTGGCTCCGACATTTTTGGGTTGAAGTTCTATGCTCCATGGGTCATGCGTCTTATCAAGCTTCACTCTGCCTTCAACTATCAGCCGTCTACGTGCAATCATCTTGTATTCTTGCCAGAGGTTGATCTGTCTGTTGAAGCTATTTACCCAGAGCCTGTTAAGGATCCCATTTATCTTCACAATGCTGATCATTAAAGCTTCACCCAGCCCATTGAAGGAGTTCAGGCAGTCTCTCATGTTTATCCCTTGGCCGGCAACACACGTGCCCCTCGCGCTCAAACTGACGCCACTGAAAGCACCATTGCCCAAAGGCCTCGGAGGCGATCTTGTGTTCTCAATGACTAAGAGCTTCTCGTCGCGCTACACCAGAAACAGGACAAGCATCACAACTGGCTTAAGCGTCAGTTGCAAAGCCTCATTGTGGATGTCAATCGCATTCGCAATCTTGCCACCAAGAATGCCGTTGTTACTCATGAAACCTGTCGGAGGTCTTGAAAGAGTTTGACATTGCTTAGTGCTGAAGCTGATCTGCAGGACGATGGCTTCACCGAAAGATTCAAGTTTGACTCAACTCCTCCAAGGAATGCTCACTTGCGTCGGACTCCCTCACTTGAAGACTCTGACTATTCGTCCTCAGCTGCGACAGTGAATGCCAGAGTCATCGATGACCAAGATGTTGCCACTTCACCTCCTCCAACTTTAGCGCGTGTCGACACTGCACCAAGTTCTTCTGCACCACCGGACCTCAACAACGACCCTGCTGCTTCGCCTGCTCCTCATGGGAACGAGTAGGAGCTCTATGTCTTCAAACCTTTTTGGTCATTACTGACAAAAGGGGAAAAGCATATGAGTTGATAGTCTTCAAGCGGGTGCATATGGGTGGTTGCTTTACCTTTTGCTACTTTTGCCAAGTGCTTACAACTCTCGCTTTTCGATACATTTGGTTCTTTGAGTTGTAACACTTAAACTCGATGGTCGTCTGCTACTTATTTTCTATTCTGTGATGTGATGATAAATTCCGCATGTGCGATGATAATTTCCACACTTAGGTCATTTTGCAGACGTCCATTTTTCATTATGCATATCACTATCGTCATTATATCAAATCATGCATGATGAATTGTCATCATAAGTTGAAGAGGATCTCCACAAGTACAACCTGCCACGTGCATTTGCATTCAAAAAGCAAATTACTTATATGCACATCTTCAGGGGGATCCTTTGCCACTTTTGAAGACAATACACTATCCGTTACAATTTCACATATTTTATTCCCCGTTGAAAACTTCAACCAGTTTGTCATCAATCACCAAAAAGGGGGAGATTGTAAGTGCATCTAGTGCCACCCCTAGTTGGTTTTGGAGTATTGACGACAAAACTGGTTGAGGGACTAATGTGTTTGTGAGAATTGCAGGATAACACAGGTAGAAGTCCCTCATTGATTCGGTTTTCCTACCAGAGATGACCCCTAAAAATGTATGAAGACATTGAATTCAAAGGTGGTATGTGAAGACATTCACATTGAAGACTATGACAGGAGAAGACATCGCATGAAGACTATGGAGCACGAAGACTTAGTTGTTTCGTCGTTCTTTTTCTTCTTTGTTGAGTCATAGGAACCACCGTACTGTTAAGTGGGGTCCAAGTGAACCAGTCAGAATGACTGAAGTGATGCTTAACCGAAATCCTATGTCTTCGAGCGAAGACAATGAGATCAAATCTTATCCAGAGCTGGATAAGTCAGCTTTGCTTGTAGCCCAAGTAAAGTTGTCGTGTGTGTTTGAAATCTGACCATTGGAACACGTGTCAGTTCCTTAGTGACCCAGGGTCATTTCGGACAAATCAGGTCGGGTTACCTAGTGGCTATAAATAGCCCACCCCCTACAACCATAAACGGTTGGCTGCTCAGAGTTAGTGTACGGCTTTTGTCGATTGAGAGCAACCCACCTCGAAGCCTTTGAGAGAGAATTCCTTGCAAGGACAAAGCCCTAAACACCTAGAGCCAAAGAGTGTTAGGCATCACTTAAGTCTTCCTGTCTGTGTGATCTGAAGACTTATTACACTTGAGGACTGTGAATCCTCCAGCCGGTTAGGCGTCATATTCTGAGCATCCAAGAGTCATTGTGGATTGCCGGTGAACAAACTCTGTGAAAGTTTGGAAGTCTACCTTGAAGACTTACCAGAGTGATTGGGCGAGGACTGGGTGTCCTTAGTGATGAAGCTATGTACCTAGGGTAGGGGCATGGACCTGTCCAAACTCACCTACCCAAGGAAATCTCCAGAAGAAACCATCTTTCAATCGACTTGGAGGTGTTCCACTCGACAGACTCGAAGATACTCGACCAAGAAGCAACCACTCGACCAAGACCAAGCCACTCGACAGTCAAGAGACCTAAAGGCACTCCGCATGCTAACGGTCGGTTATTAAGTAGCTTTTATGGTCATCATAGCACTTTCTTACTAGCGTTACCAGTAACGCCCTGCCTTAATGTACATTGAACCCTTTGTAACGTGGGCTGCCTGGGGTCCTGGCGCACTCTATATAAGCCACCCCTCCTCCGAGACAAGGGTTCGCATGCCTATAATTCACACACGCATAATCCAGTCGACCGCCTCCGGGCTCCGAGACATAGGGCTATTACTTCCTCCGAGAAGGACCTGAACTCGTAAACCTTGCGTTCCTACAACTCCTCTATAGCTAAGAACTTGCCTCTCCATACTTACCCCCCTACACTACTATCAGACTTAGAACCACGACAGTTGGCACCCACCGTGGGGCATGTGTTTTAGCGTTTTGTTGGAGGAGTTGCGATCTTTTCCGACCCGAATCATCATGGTTTTTGGCGGAGTTTTGGTGGAGGGCTGCGAGATCCGTCTCGGCGCGGTCACATTCATCGCCGACGACTCCGCTTGGCTTCAGGAGGCTCCGCTCGACGTGGACACACTCCCTGTCCGCGGGGCAACGCACTTTAGCGCGCGCGTCCGCGGTGTTCTCCTGCGGCAACCGTCGACCCCCTACCGGTCGGCTCCTGTGTTGTCCTCCCTCCCTGTTTCCTGCCGGCGCAAGCGCTCTGATCGGTCGAGACTTCAGTGGTGGATGAGACATGCAGTGGCATGCCAGTCGGCCACCCCTCAAGTCGCGGCGATCGAGCCCGACGAATCCCTCTACGGCCTGTTCGACTGGCTCCGTAGAGTCCACATCTGAGTGCGACAGCAGTGATCCGGCGGCGGAGGTTCTGATGGTCGATGGACCACCAAGTCCTCCCAGTTTTGCCCGCACCGACGGAGGCACGGGTGGAGGCGACCCGTCGCGTCCCCATGAGGAGTATCTTCGCGAGCCTCTCACGTCGCTGCAGAGGGAAGAACTTCGCCGCCGGAACATGGATGCACTGCACACTCCTATCGTTGGAGAAACCCCCGAGGCTCGTGTCTTGGAAGACGCGCGCCTGGCAAACCTTGCCGAGCGCACTCGACTGGAGAACCTCCAGCGAGCACTCGACGAGCGTGCGCGACAACGGGTTCCCGAATCCAGTCGACGTCAGCTCTTCCCACCCCCGCAGGTATATCGAACCCTGATTCAGAATTTAGCAGCTGCGGCCCGTATAGCAGAGTCGATTTAGCCTTCCCAGTCGGAGGCTGGCAGAGGCTTGCTGCAGATCAGAGCGTGGCAGTAGGAGACCAGAATTCCGCTGTTTCTCCGTCGCGGAACAGGATTCGTAGCAGATCCGTTGTTGTAGACACAGTCCAGTCGGCCCATAGCCCGAGATCGCCCCCGAGGCGTGAGGGACGTGGAGACCGACGTAATTAGTACGGGAACCGTGAGCAGTATGATCACCGACTCGATCGTGATGATCGACGTCGAGTGCCCACCCCTCCCCCGAGGAGCGGGTCATATGCACCTCGGCGGCAAGATGACATGCGCCCTCATAGTGTTGGGCCAAGGATTCCAGTCGACCCCAGGGAACCAGGCTTTTATGCGAGATCCATTCTCGTTCAAGGTTTGGTCGACGGGAACAGAGCTCACCGAGAAGGTCATGACAGAGATGCACCTACTAGCGGTAGAGTACACGTTTCAGGGCCAGAGTGCTTTAGCAGAGCCATCAGGGCCACTGTGATTCCTCCCAACTTCAGGTTGGCAACTGGAGTCAGTAAGTTCACTGGTGAGTCCAAACCCGATACTTTGCTTGAAGACTACCGAGTGGCCGTCCAGATTGGCGGCGGCAATCATGAAGTGGCCATGAAGCATTTGCCTCTCATGTTGGAGGGCTCGGCCAGAGTGTGGCTGAATTAGTTAGCACCCAGCAGCATTTACACTTGGGAAGATCTCGCCCGAGTGTTTGTCACCGCATTTGAAGGAACATGCAAACGACCGGCAGGGCTGACGGAACTACGGTCTTGCGTGCAGAAGCCAAATGAAACTTTGAGGGACTACATCCAGAGGTGGATCACGTTGCATCACACAGTTGAGAATGTGCCCGGCCACTAAGCAGTTTGTGCCTTCAAAGAAGGCGTTAAGTACAGAGAACTGAATCTGAAGTTCGGTCGAACCGGAGATATGTCTCTGAATCCGATGATGGAGATTGCCACCAAGTACGCTAATGGTGAAGATGAGGATCGACTCAGGAGTGGCAAGCTCAAGCCAGTCGCTCAAGAAGCCGGTGGAAATTCCAATCGGAAACCGAAGCGGAAAGCCGAGCCAGCAGCTCCTGGGGAAGCCTTGGCTGTGACTCAAGGAAAATTTAAGGGGAAACCCAAAGGACCTTGGAACCCCAAGAAAGTTAAAGACCAGGACCGAAATGATGTGTTTGATTTGCCGTGTCACATCCATACAAAGAAAGATGAAGAGGGTAATTTCATTTACCTGAAACATACCACTCGACAGTGTCGACTCTTGATCCAGCAATTCCAGGGCAAGCAGCCCAAAGATAAGGAAAAGGAGTTGGACAAAGTTGAGGACAAGGAAGATAGTGACGACGGATACCCTCAGGTCAATTCCACTCTGATGATTTTTGCTGATGTTGAAAGCAAAAGTCGTCTGAAAGTTATCAACCGAGAGGTGAATATGGTCGCTCCGGCGACACCCAGTTATTTGAAATGGTCTCAGACTGCCATCACATTCGACCAGTCCGATCACCCAACGCATATTGCCACCCCTGGGAGGCAAGCTCTGGTGGTCGACCCAGTGGTTGAAGGCACTCGACTGACCAAAGTCTTGATGGATGGTGGCAGTGGTTTGAACATATTGTATGCTGAGATGTTGAAAGGGATGGGCATTCCGATGTCCAGACTCAGTGCCAGCAACATGAGTTTCCATGGAGTCATTCCTGGGAAGAAGGCTGAATCACTTGGCCAGATTACTCTTGATGTGGTTTTCGGTGATTCCAAGAATTACCGCAAGGAAAAGTTGACATTTGAATTTGTAGACTTCTAGAGTGCCTACCACCCTATTTTGGGCAGGCCGGCTTATGCACGCTTCATGGCCCGACCATGTTATGTGTATCTCAAATTGAAGATGTCTGGCCCCAAAGGTGTGATCACTATTACGGGAAATTGGAAGAAAGCAGAAGAATGTTTTCAGAAAGGTTCAAAGATCGCTGATGCTCAGATGGCAGTGGTGGAACTACAGGGATACCAGAAGACTGCAGACCCGAGTGATTTGTTGCGAGCCAAGAAGCCCGCTACAGAATCAGCTTTTCAGTCGTCTGGCGAAACGAAGACAGCTCACATCCACCCGACCGACCCCAGCGCTGCTCCAACTCATATCTCAACAACACTCGTCTCCAAATAGGAAGAGGCGCTCATCCAGTTCCTCCGTGAGAACTGGGACATTTTCGCATGGAAGCTTTCTGACATGCCGGGTGTTCCCAGGGAGCTGGCTGAGCACCGCCTAAGAGTCGACTCAAAAGTAAAACCTATCAAGGAACATCTCCGATGGTCTGTTGGCGAGGAGGTGGCTCGGCTCTTAGCAGCGGAGTTCATCCGAGAAATCTACCACTCCGAGTGGCTCACCAACATTTTCATGGTCCCCAAGAAGGACAAGTCACTTCGCATGTGCATTGACTTTAAACATATCAATCGGGCCTGACCGAAAGATCATTTTCCTCTCCCTCGCATCGATCAGATAGTCGACTCGACTGCGGGATGTGAGCGACTCTGTTTTTTAGACGCCTATTCCGGGTACCATCAGGTCCGTCTGTATGGACCTGACGAGATCAAGACAGCTTTCATCACTCCATTCGGGCGCTTCTGTTATGTTACCATGCCGTTCGGCCTCAAGAATGTCGGAGCCACATTCATGAGGATGATTCAAAAGTGTTTACTCCCTCAAATCAGTCGGAATGTGGAAGCATACATGGATGATATTGTGGTCAAGTCACGCAAGGGTTCCGACCTGCTGACGGACCTTGCTGAAACCTTTGCCAACCTCAGGAGGTATGATATCAAGCCTAATCCATCAAAGTGTACATTCGAAGTTCCTGGTGGAAAATTACTCGGTCTTCTCGTTTCCGAACGGGGAATCGACGCCAATCTAGAAAAAGTTGGTACTATACTCCGAATGAAAAGTCCTGTGCGAGTGCACGATGTCCAAAAGCTTACTGGTTGCTTGGCCGCTTTAAGTCGATTCATATCTCGTCTCGGTGAAAAGGCATTACCTCTTTACCGATTGATGAAGAAGTCCGACAAGTTCGAGTGGACTCCTGAAGCTGATGCAACGTTTGCAGAGCTCAAAGCTCTGCTCTCCACCCAGCCGGTGCTTGCTGCCCCAATCAGCAAGGAGCCTTTGCTGCTTTACATTGCAGCCACAGGACAAGTCGTCAGTACGGTACTTACGGTCGAGCGGGAAGAAGAAGGAAAAACCTTCAAAGTTCAGCGCCTAGTATATTGTATTTCTGAAGTCTTGACCCCATCGAAGCAAAGATATCCTCATTATCAGAAGCTTGTATATGGGATTTATATGACCACAAATAAAGTTGCTCACTACTTCTCTGATCGTTCCATTACAGTCGTCAGCGACGCTCCATTTTCAGAGATCCTACATAATAGGGATGCAACTGGTCGAGTGGAAAAATGGGCGATTGAACTCCTTCCTCTAGATATCAAGTTTGAGGCAAAGAAAGCTATCAAGTCCCAGGCAATCTCAGATTTCGTCGCCGAGTGGATTGAACAGCAACTGCCGACTCAGGTTCACTCAGAACATTGGACCATGTTCTTCGATGGCTCCAAGATGCTGAATGGTTCTGGTGCCGGAGTGGTGTTGGTCTCCCCCAGAGGAGATAAACTCAGATATGTACTTCAAATCCACTTTGATTCCTCCAATAACGAGGCAGAATACAAAGCACTTTTATATGGGTTGCGCATGGCCATTTCACTCGGCGTCTGTCGCCTCATGGTCTATGGCGACTCAGATTTGGTGGTTAATCAGGTGATGAAGGAATGGGACGTCAGAAGTCCAGCCATGACTGGTTATTGCAATGCAGTGAGAAAGCTGGAGAAGAAATTCGAGGGGTTAGAGCTTCATCACATACCCCGACTGAAAAATCAAGCAGCTGATGATCTGGCAAAAACAGGTTCCAAAAGAGAAGCCATTCCTAGCAATGTGTTTTTGGAACACATCCACACACCATCAGTTCAGGAGGATCCCTTCACTGAAGAGGGCCCGCAGCCAAAAAGTGCCACGGATCCGACTGAAGTTGAAATTCCAGCTGTGGTCGACCTGATATGGAAGTCTTGGTCATCACTCCCGTCTAGACAGTACCGTACATCGCGTACATCCTAAGGAAAGAATTCCCAGAGGACGAAGATGAGGCTCGACAGATCATCCGTCGATCCAAGGCCTTTATAGTCATAAAGGGACAGTTATATAGAGAAAGCGCGACTGGGGTCAGCCAGAAGTGTATTACACCAGAAGAAGGTCAGATGATCCTTGATGATATCCACTCGAGGACCTGTGGTCATCATGCATCCTCTCGGACCATTGTGGCTAAAGCATACCGAGCGGGATTCTACTGGCCAAGAGCCAATGAAATGGCAAAAGAGATAGTCGACAAATGTGAAGGATGTTAGTATTACTCCAATATGTCGCACAAGCCCGCGTTAGCCCTGAAAACCATTCCACTCGTCTGGCCCTTCGCTGTTTGGGGGCTAGACATGGTTGGACCGCTGAGAACGGGTAGGAGCGGCTTCACTCATGTACTGGTAGAAGTCGACAAGTTCACCAAATGGATTGAAGCTAAGCCTATCAAGAATCTTGATGCTTGCACTGCTATCAGTTTCATCAGAGAGTTGATATTCAGATATGGAGTTCCGCACAACATCATCACTGACAATGGGTCAAACTTCGATTCCGACAAATTCAGGGCCTTTTGCGCCTCTCAGGGCACTCGGGTCGACTATGCTTCGGTCGCTCACCCCCAGTCAAATGGGCAAGCAGAAAGGGCAAACGGCCTAATTCTCAAAGGACTGAAACCCCGATTGATGCGCGATCTCAAGCACGCAGCAGGTGCATGGGTCGACGAGGTTCCATCAGTCCTTTGGGGATTGAGGACAACCCCGAACCAATCGACCGGAAGAACCCCATTCTTTCTGGTCTACGGAGCCGAGGCAATCTTGCCGAGTGACCTGCTTCACAACGCTCCCCGGGTCGAGCTCTACTCTGAGGATGAAGCAGAACAAGCCCGGTAGGACGCAGTCGACCTCCTGGAAGAAGAAAGAGAAATGGCCATGATCCGATTGACCATCTATTAGCAAGACTTGCATCGATTCCATGCCAGAAACATGAAGAGTCGAGCCTTCCAAGAAGGAGACTTAGTCCTCCGAGTGGATTAGCAGAAACCACACAAGCTCGCTCCTACTTGGGAAGGCCCCTTCATAGTCACCAGAGTCCTCCACAATGGAGCATACCACCTCTACAATGTCGATCGCCAGATTGATGAGCCGCGAGCCTGGAATGCGGAGCTCCTCTGCCCCTTTTATACTTGAATTCTCACTCGGATGAGATGTAATAAGAAAAAACTCCTGTAGTTTATTTATCAAAGACAAGAGCGTTATAATTTTCCCAGTGATTATTATTGTTTTTATTTGCGTGAGAAATCCCCCAGTGGGTGGCTTAGCTGTGAATCCGCTTCGCCTAAGTTTGTAAAAACAATTTCCTATCGAGTGGGGAGCCAGCCTCCCACTCGGGGGCTTAGCTACGAATCTGCTTCGCCTAAGTATTTAAAAAATCCTACCGAGTGGAGAGCAACCCTCCCACTCGGAGGCTTAGCTGTAGTCCAGTACTCGCCTAAGTTCTCTCACTTGGAGACTTAGCTGCAGTCCGGCACTCGCCTAAGTTTGAAAAATCCTACCGAGTGGAGAGCAATTCTCCCACTCGGGGGTTTAGCTGTAGTCCAGTACTCACCTAAGTTCTCTCACTTGGAGACTTAGCTGTAGTCCGGCACTCGCCTAAGTTTGAAAAAATCCTACTGAATGGAGAGCAATCCTCCTACTCGGGGGCTTAGCTGCAGTCTAGCACTCGCCTCAGTTCTCTCGCTTGG
>NC_041384.1:724742103-724757237 GCF_002162155.2 Triticum dicoccoides
TGCAGTCTGGCACTCGCCTAAGTTTGAAAAAATCCTACTGAGTGGAGAGCAATCCTCCCACTCGGGGGCTTAGCTGCAGTCAAGTACTCGCCTAAGTTCTCTCGCTTGGAGACTTAGCTGCAGTCCGGCACTCGCCTAAGTTTGAAAAAATCCTACCGAGTGGAGAGCAATCCTCCCACTCGGGGGCTTAGCTGCAGTCCAGTACTCGCCTAAGTATCTGAAAATCCTACCGAGTGGTGAGCTAGCCTCCCACTTGGAGGCTTAGCTGCAGTACAGTACTCGCCTAAGTACGAAACACATCTGAATCCTCAAGGACGACGAGGTGCAGGTCGACTGCCACCTTCTCCGTGAGAGCTTCGCCACAAATACAATGTGCACTCCATCCTGCTCTGCAGTAACGAGGTGCAGGTCGACTGCCACCTTTTCCTTGAGAGATTCGCACAAATACAATGTGCGCTCCGTCCTGCTCTGCAGTAGCAAGATGCAGGTCGACTACCACCTTCTCCTTCGGAGCTGCGCCACAAATACAAAATTTGTCTCGAATGAAGAACGATTCCCACTAGACAGGGGATTCATGAAGATATTTAACGATAACCAAGTTTAGATAAACCCTAAAGGTTCCGGACCACAGATCGAAGTGCTCGGGCTTTCAGCCCGAAAGAGTTTAACGGTTACAAAAACCACTCGGCATCCCGAGGCAAATTTAAGGTGAGGCATAAAAGTTTGTTCACTCCGCGGGAGGAGGACTAGCAGGCTCGACGAACTCGTCTAAGTCGACGTTGTCGGCGATCCGAGTGGCTGCAGCGATGAAAGTCTCCATAAAAGATCGAAAGTCATGCTTCTGGGTGTTGGCGACCTTGATTGCCTCTAGCTTATCTTGACGCACCTCCTTGCAATGGACGCGAACCAGAGACAGGGCCACATCAGCTCCACACCAGGCAGAAGATTTCTTCCACTCCTGCACTCGATCAGGGATTTCGTTAAGTCGAGTCATCAGGGACTCGAGATCATTCTGGGGCGTGGTCTCTGGCCAAAGTGCCGGGTCGATCCGCGACATGGCAACCTTCAGTCGAGCCAAGTAGTCCATGACACCATCGATGCGGGATTCCAGTCGGAGCAGATTCATGGCAGTTTCATCTTTTACGGGAGAATTGATTGGGTCCAAACCTGGCTCAATCCGCCCAGTCTCCTCCTCGAAGTTCTGGCAAAACTCTGCATTCATGATCCAAGGATAATTCAATTTTCGGACACTGAGTCGACATAAAAAAAACGGTCAAAACAAAAATGTGCACCTTCAAGCTTGATGAACAACTTCTTGGCAAGACTCCTCATGTAGCTCTCTAGATCGTCCCTCCTGCGAGCAATGCTTTCCATCTTCTCGCCCAGGATGAGTTTCTCCTTCTTCCAGCGCGAGCACTCCCTGTTGGCGTCATTCAGAGCAGACTTCAGCCTGGTATTCTCTTCTTCCAACTGGCCGATTGAAGCCAGTTTCTGTGCAGCTACGGTTTTGTCGTTAGCCTCCTTTCGAGCAGCATCCAAATCCTGGTCCTTCTTCGCCAGAGCTTCTCTCAGTTTTTCTACAAAGAAATGATGCCTGATTCAGAAAGAGCAGAAGGGTACTCAAGCCTAAGACAGACCAGTCGACAAATTCGTTTTACCAGTGCGTCGTCCTTGACCCCTTGCAGCTCTGTCTTGGCCAGCTCCAAGTCAAGGTTCAGTTGGATCTGCTGCTTCTCCAAGTCAGCAAAGCGAGCTCCAAGATCACAAGATTTCTGAAATCAAAGGGGAGAAGTTATTTTTACAGCGAAAAACAACAAAGTCAATAAGTACTAAGGCTACGGTCGACTGCCCGCAGTCCACCATAGCCTCGGGGACTACACCCAGTGGGTGCACTTTGCGTGCCCCCCACCGGTTCTGATCCCACTCGACCGGCCCGCCGGAGTCGAATGCATGGAGTAAAAAAAAGAGAAGAAGAGAGAAAGAACTCAGACCACAGGCGACTGCCAGCAGTCGACCGCGGTCTCGTGGACTACAACCAGATTGCACTTGGCGTGCCCCCACCGGTTCTGACCCCACTCAACCAGACCGAGTGGAAGAGACAAACTATCAGTTCGGTTTACACTCGACAAAATGCAAAGACTACAGTCGACTGCCCGCAGTCCACTGTAGTCTCGGGGACTACACCCAGTGGGTGCACTCAGCGTGCCCCCACTAATTCAAAGCCCCCACCGGTTCTGATCCCACTCGACCGGCCTGCCAGAGTCGAATGCAGGGAGTAAAAAAAGAGAAGAAGAGAGAAAGAACTCAGACCACAGTCGACTGCCAGCAGTCGACCGCGGTCTCGGGGACTACACCCATTGGGTGCACTTGGCGTGCCCCCACCGGTTCTGACCCCACTCGACCAGACCGAGTGGAAGAGACAAACTATCAGTTTGGTTTACACTCGACAAAATGCAAAGACTACAGTCGACTGCCCGCAGTCCACCGTAGTCTCGAGGACTACACCCAGTGGGTGCACTCAGCGTGCCCCCACTAATTCAAAGTTCAACCAACGCACCCAGTGGGTGTACTAACGTAAAGATCTTCGGAGCAAAGATTTTCGGAAAGAGTCTTCAGATATCATATCCTAACAGAACAAGCGGCGACCAACTAACCTGAACGTTGCTTTGGAGAGCCGAGCTGGCGTCGTAGGCAGCCTGACTGGCGTCCTGCACCATCTTCATCTTCTCCATCATGACGCCCGCCTGGCGTATCGTTTCCCTGGCAGCATTCACTTCGTCTTCTGGGACATGATGGGTCGCAAAAACCGAAGGTGAGTCGACAGGGGCCTGAGCAGTCGATGAAGAAGGCAAGGCACTCAACAGTGGCACGGCGAAGGTAACAGAACCCCGATTGGCGTCGCCAGTGTCCTGAATGACTGGTTCCGCCCTCGGCGTCGACTGTAGCGCCTCGCTTGCGGGAGCTTGCCTATTCTTCCTCGTCAAAGACCTCTCGTGCTCTTCATCATCATCGGGGAGGTCAATAATGTTGGGAGCTGTGCAAAGTTCAGTTGCCAAAATCACGAAACCCAATGATGCACATTGCAGTTGAATCTACTGAACAAAGACAGTATTGCAGAAATCGTACCCAGATTAGAAGTGGCCGCATCCTCCATCACCTCATCATCGTCCCTGTAAGCTGAGGTCCCGGAAGTGGCAGCGCTGACAGTTCCAAAGTTCGTCCAGTTAAAACAAGAAAAACAAACAGCGCGGAGCATCGAGTGAATAAAAAGAGAGACACTCACGCGGAAGCGACGGGGATATCAATCTTGATCTTCGGCAATGCCTTCCGAGTCTTCGGCTCTGCAACTTTGGGGTGCTTTGGTGCCTTCTCAGTCAGGGTTGGTGAAGAGATCTGAGGACGCTTCGAAGACTGACCAGCCTGAGCAGTTGCCTTTTCACGGGCGCTCGGTCGTTCTTGGTCAAGCTTGGATCACCTCTCCCTGCAAGGGGGCGACTCGACTTCTTCTCCGTCGCTTGAGTCGTCGCTTCCTCCATCCCCTTCACCGTCGGAAGTCCACATGCCACTGTCGCCGCCACTTGCCTCGCCTTCCAGAGCTTGCTCTTGCTCTCCGTTGGGCATTGAATACATTTCAATAATGGCTTGAAAGAAAGTAGGGAGAACAAAGTCAGTCGATGCAATATAGGCAGCTGCGCGAGTGAATTCAGATTACAAGCAAAAACTCAGAATCAGACCTCCTCTGGTGCATGAGACTGGTCGAATGGGAGAACTCTCCTGGCTCCCCTGGGGTTATCCTTGTTTCCGGTAATGCCCGACAACCACTTCTCCAGTGTGTCGTCATCGACCTCCTCCGGGTGAATCCGAGTGGAGTCTTCAAGACCCGAATACATCCACATCGGATGGTCTCGGGCTTGAAGAGGCTGGATGCGCCGCTGAAGGAAGACCTCCAAGAGATCCATACTGGTGACCCCGTCACGGATAAGCTGGACCACTCGACCGACCAGCACCCTCACCTGCGCCTTCTCCTCTAGGAGCACCTTCAAAGGGGAGGGTTTCCTCACTCGGTCCATGGTAAAGGGAGGGAGGCCAGTCGATTGCTCTGGCGTCGACTGGTCCTTACAGTAAAACCAGGTCGACTGCCATCCGCGGACTGAGTCGGGAAGAATCGGCTGGAAAAGAACTTTTCCCTCTCATCTGGATACCAAGACCCCCACACATCTGAATCAGTTGCGTCCTCTCGTCACTCGGATTAGCCTTTTTCACCGTCTGGGAGCGACAAGTGAAAATGTGCTTGAAAAGACCCTAGTGAGGCCGGCAACCCAGGAAGTTCTCACACAAAGATATGAAAGCGGCGAGATAAACGATTGTGTTGGGAGTAAAGTGGTGGAGTTGTGCCCCAAAGAAGTTCAGAAACCCACGAAAGAAAGGGTGAGGAGGCAAGGAAAATCCACGGTCGACGTGGGTGGCAAGAAGAACACGCTCATCCTCCCGAGGTTGCGGCTCAGATTCCTTCCCCGGAAGCCGCGCCGAGTCATAGGGGATCAGCCCCCCTTCGGCTAGGTCGTCGAGGTCTTCTTGGGTGATCCTCGAGTGGATCCAGTCGCCCTGGATCCAGCCCTTCGGTAGGCCGGTTCGCGAGGAGGATCCGCCCCGACTGGTCGCCTTCCCCTTCGACCTCGCCGTCGCCTTCTTTGCCCGCTCCAGAGCCACCGTCTTCTCCTTCCCCATCGTCACCGGCGAGACGCGTACAGAACGATGGCGCGAGGGCGAGAGCAAGCGCAGCGGAGGAGCATGAAGAGGAGAAGAGATAATGGGGACGCACTGTTCGGGAGACCCCGGTCCAACACCTTATATGAGGCCGCTTCCGAGTGGCTGACTAGTAGGCCCGGGCGGTTCTGTCAAATCCCGTAACAATCGCGCGTGCAATACATGGCGAAAAAGGTGGCACAGGGATCGAGGCGGCTCCGCTCTATCCCATCCGATTATTGCGGCCTTCCTCATCCTGTGCGCTTCCCAAAATTCGGATCCCAAGAAATCTGCAGGCAACGGAACAACCTGTCAGACCAAAGATCTCCTCCGCGCCGTCACTCGGAGCCTTTCAAGTAAAGAAACTCACTCGACAAAAACCTAAGAATGGATCAAGGTGATTGGAAAGGAAGTCGCTGCCGTCGCTCAGGTTCGTTGGTCCGAAACAAGAAATGCTCACGACATGAAAAATGAGTCAGAGAAGTGCTCAATCCCTTTCCCACTCAAACCTCGATCCATTCGGGGGCTAATGATGAAGCTATGTACCTAGGGTAGGGGCATGGACCTATCCAAACTGACCTACCCAAGGACATCTCCAGAAGAAATCATCTTTCAATCGACTTGGAGGTGTTCCACTCGATAGACTCGAAGATACTCGACCAAGAAGCAACCACTCGACCAAGACCAAACCACTCGACAGTCAGGAGACCTAAAGGCACTCCGCATGCTAACGGTCGGTTATTAAGTAGCTTTTATGGTCATCATAGCATAGCGTTACCAGTAACGCCCTGCCTTAATGTACATTGAATCCTTTGTAACGTGGGCTGGCTGGGGTCCTGGCACACTCTATATAAGCCACCCCCTCCTCCGAGACAAGGGTTCGCACGCCTGTAATTCACACACGCAAAATCCAGTCGACCGCCTCCGGGCTCCAAGACGTAGGGCTATTACTTCCTCCAAGAAGGGCCTGGACTCGTAAACCTTGCGTTCCTACAACTCCTCTATAGCTAAGAACTTGCCTCTCCATACTTACCCCCCTACACTACTGTCAGACTTAGAACCACGACACTTAGCTCAAGGGGAATAAGGTGAAGACGTGGTCTTTTGAGTTGAATCTCAGCCTCCCTAACGAGACGTACAGTTGTCACAGCAACTGGAACTGGTCCAACAAATCATTGTCTTCAACGAGCCACTGTTTCCATCCTTCCCATCTCTTTACTTTCAGATTGGTCCTTGTGAAGTCATTGCCTGTTTGCATTATCTATTTGTCTTCACCGTGTGACTGCTATTCTGATTAGCTTCATACTATCTTCCATCCTGATCTATACTGCCTAGCTGCTATGAGTCTTTGTGCTTTCATTTCTCTGAATACTTGACTATGGCTTGCTTAGTGTAGTCTACCTTCCGTTGCATGGTAATGGGTTTATCTCTATCGTTTGTCTTCGAAACTTCCATGTTTTGAAGGCTTTCATAAAAATCGCCTATTCACCCCCTCTAGTCGATCACTAGCACTTTCACCATTGACTAAGCCTCTTCCACGAGCAAAACCTGATCAGCAGCAAGGCTCCATGGGTGTTAGAATCATTACTGTGTAATCTAGATTATGGACTCTAGGTCAAGTGGGAGACTGAAGGAAATATGCCCTAGAGGCAATAATAAAGTTATTATTTATTTCCTTATATCATAATAAATGTTTATTATTCATGCTAGAATTGTATTAACCGGAAACATAATACACGTGTGAATACATAGACAAACAGAGTGTCACTAGTATGCCTCTACTTGACTAGCTCATTGATCAAAGTTGGTTAAGTTTCCTAACCATAGAGATGAGTTGTCATTTGATTAACGGGATCACATCATTAGGAGAATGATGTGATTGACATGACCCATTCCGTTAGCTTAGCACACGATCGTTTAGTATGTTGCTATTGCTTTCTTCATGACTTATACGTTTTCCTATGACTATGAGATTATGCAACTCCCGTTTACCGGAGGAACACTTTGTGTGCTACCAAACGTCACAACGTAACTGGGTGATTATAAAGGTGCTCTACAGGTGTCTCCGAAGGTACTTGTTGGGTTGGCGTATTTCGAGTTAGGATTTGTCACTCCGATTGTCGGAGAGGTATCTCTGGGCCCTCTCGGTAATGCTCATCACTTAAGCCTTGCAAGCATTGCAACTAATGAGCTAGTTGCGGGATGATGTATTACGTAACAAGTAAAGAGACTTGCCGGTAATGAGATTAAACTAGGTATTGAGATACCGACGATCGAATCTCGGGCAAGTAACATACCGATGACAAAGGGAACAACGTATGTTGTTATGCGGTCTGACCGATAAAGATCTTCGTAGAATATGTAGGAGCCAATATGAGCATCCAGGTTCCACTATTGGTTATTGACCGGAGACGTGTCTCGGTCATGTCTACATAGTTCTCGAACCCGTAGGGTCCGCACGCTTAACGTTACAATGACACTTATATTATGAGTTTATATGTTTTGATGTACCGAAGGTTGTTCAGAGTCCCAGATGTGATCACGGATATGACGAGGAATCTCGAAATGGTCGAGACATGAAGATTGATATATTGGAAGCCTATGTTTGGATATCGGAAGTGTTCCGGGTGAAATCAGGATTTTACCGGTGTACCGGGAGGTTACCGGAACCCCCCGGGAATCAAATGGGCCTTAGTGGGCCTAGGTGGAAGAGAGGAGAGGGGGCAAGGGCTGGCCACGCGCCCCTCCCCCTAGTCCGAATAGGACAAGGAGAGGGGGCGGCGCCCCCCTTCCTTCCTTCTCCTCCACTCCTTCCCCCCAAGTCCTAATCCAACTAGGAAAAAGGAGGGGAGTCCTACTCTCGGTAGGAGTAGGACTCCTCCTGCGCGCCTCCTCCTATGGCCGGCCTCACCCCCCTTGCTCCTTTATATACGGGGGCAGGGGGCACCCCATGGACACAACAATTGATCATTGATCTCTTAGCCGTGTGCGGTGCCCCCCTCCACCATAGTCCACCTCGATTATACTGTAGCGGTGCTTAGGCGAAGCCCTGTGTTGGTAGAACATCAACATCGTCACCACGCCGTCGTGCTGACGAAACTCTCCCTCAACACTCGGTTGGATTGGAGTTCGAGGGACGTCATCGGGCTAAATGTGTGTTGAACTTAGAGGTGCCGTATGTTCGGTACTTGATCGGTCGGATCGTGAAGACGTACGACTACATCAACCGCATTGTGCTAATGCTTCCACTTTCGGTCTAGGAGGGTATGTGGACAACACTCTCCCCTCTCGTTGCTATGCATCATCATGATCTAGCGTGTGCGTAGGATTTTTTTTGAAATTACTATGTTCCCCAACAAGAATTATGACTAGAGGTGGTAAAATGACTCAAGAACCTTTGTATCCTGAGGGCCATCCTAAGAGAATTGAGCAAAATTCTCAGAGAACTAATGTTGATGCACCTAGTCCTTCTAAGAGGAAGAAAAAGAAAAATGATAGGACTTTGCATGCTTCTAGTGAACCTATTGTTGGCCTACGTGAGAATCCCAATGATATTTCTATTTCTGATGCTGAAACACAATCTGGTAATGAACATGAACCTAGTGATAATGTTAATGATGATGTTCATGTTGATGCTCAACCTAGCAATGATAATGATGTAGAAATTGAACCTGCTGTTGATCTTGATTACCCACAATCAAAGAATCAACGTTATGATAAGAGAGACTTTGTTGCTAGGAAGCATGGTAAAGAAAGAGAACCATGGGTTCAGAAACCCATCCCTTTTCCTCCTAAACCATCCAAGAAAAAGGATGATGAGGATTTTGATTGCTTTGCTGAAATGATTAGACCTATCTTTTTGCGTATGCGTTTGACTGATATGCTTAAAATGAACCCTTATGCTAAATATATGAAAGATATAGTTACTAATAAAAGAAAGATACTGGAAGCTGAAATTTCCACCATGCTTGCTAATTACACTTTTAAGGGTGGAATACCAAAGAAACTTGGAGATCCAGGAGTACCAACTATACCATGCTCCCTGAAAAGAAACTAGGTTAAAAATGCTTTATGTGATCTTGGTGCCGGTGTTAGTGTTATGCCTCTCTCTTTATATCGTAGAATTGATTTGAATAAGTTGACGCCTACTAAAATATCTTTACAAATGGCTGATAAATCAACTACTCTACCAATCGGTATTTGTGAGGATGTGCCTGTTGTGGTTGCAAATGTTACTACTTTAACAGACTTTATTATTCTTGATATTCCCGAGGACGATAGTATGTCTATTATTCTTGGAAGACCCTTTTTGAATACTGCAGGGGCTGTTATTGATTGCAATAAAGGCAATGTCACTTTTCATGTTAATTGTAATGAGCATACGGTACACTTTCTGTGGAAACAACCTCAAGTTTACAGTATCAATTCTATTGGAAAAATTTCAACAATTAGTATTGGAGGTTTTGAATTTCCTCTTCCCACTGTCAAGAAGAAATATGATATTCTTATTGTTGGGAATGTGCATATCCCCGTTGAGGTAGCCTAGTGTTATTCAAAAATTCTTCGGTTTCATGTTATTTGAAATGAGTTTGTTAACAAGACCTGATCAACCTTGTTAGTGGATACCTTTTGATGAGCATGAGATGGATGAAGTTAGAAAGCACAACTCTCTGTACCCTCCTTTTACAATCTGTTATTTAGTTTAAATAAAGGAAAAATAGTAATTTTTGTCTGTTTTCTGAATTATCCTTGAAATAAAAATACCCCGAAAATAAAAGTTCTCCAAATGCCCTGAAAATCAAATATGATTTTTTAGAATATTTGAGAATATTTGGCACTGAGAACACAGCAGGGGGAGCAGCCACGTGCCCATGAGGGTGGAGGGCGCGCCCCTGCCTCGTGGAGCCCACGTGGGCCCCCTCCACTTGTTCCAGCCACCACACACTCCTTCTTCATCCCAAAAAATCACTAGCCAGCTCAAACCCGAGTTCTTGCTCATCTTGCTGCCATTTTCGATCTCCTTGCTCAAAGATCCTCTCACCAAACTGCTTTGGGGGATTGTTATTTGGTATGTGACTCCTCCAATGGTCCAATTAGTTTTTGTTCTAGTGCTTTATTCATTGCAAATTTTTGCTGCTTAGGTGACCCTGTTCTTGAGCTTGCATGTCAAATTGATGTGGTGAAAAGTAGTATTAATGCATGATATGGCCTATAGGCACTTGTAGGAGTAGTTGCTATCAAATTTGTTGAGTATGGTTCACTTTTATTTTAAGTTACTAAAAATTTCAGAAATTTTCAGAAAAAGATGAAGAGATTTTTGAGGGGCTCATCGAGCCGAAGCTCGAAGGATAAGCAAAGTGAAGAGAACAAGGAGCCCAAGTATAATCTCCCTTGTACTGCGGAGCTTCGGCCATGTGAATGGCCTTGTGATGAGTTCTTGAAAGAGGCCATGATTCATGAAGATTTTTACCATTTAGCTGAGAATGCAGGCCTCACCGCCTTCCTCCACGACCAGCGTGAACAGTACCTCTTACTCACCAATATCTTTGTGCAAAATTTTCATTTCCATGCTAGGAGATCAACACCTTCGGTGGAATTTTATTTATATGATGAGCATAAGGATATGTCATTTTATGATTTTTTTCTGTTTGATACCCTTTGAGGGCAGCATAGAGGAACCACATCGTCATGATGTGGAGGGATTTATTGATATGATTGGTGTAGGGGAAACGAGGAAAGTCTCCGATGCGAGAATCACTAGCATACATTTTCCTGTTCTACGTTACTTCGCAATATTTGCTAGTAGATGCTTAATTGGTCGCGAGAACTGTGGGAACCTTAGTGCTCCTGATATTGCTACTTTTCGCCATGCCTTGTTTCATGATACTACTTTCAGCTTAGGCGCTATTGTTGCTAGACGGTTAAATCTGAACCGTAGAAAGGGCCCCGACCTCGGAGGCATCTTTGCCTCATGCCTTGCTGCACACTTTAACATACCTATAAGGCATTATGAGGAAGAGGAAAAGTTGATGCCTCCTGTTGTTCTAGGTTATAAGAGTATGGTAGCACATGAGTTTATTGTTAAGGATAATAATAAGATACTCAAATATAAATTGATATTTAACAAAAATTATTGTGAGTTTATTACTTTGCCTGCGCCCTCTTTGTTAACATATTTTCAGGCATATACCTTGTTCCACTGGAGGACATTCATGCCTATGGGAGCCAGATGCCAGCTGCAGAGCCAGAGCCACCATCTGACCCTCACTGTCAGTCTCTTTACCAGTGGAATCCGGAGTAGATTGCCAGCCAGTGGCAATCTGAGGACTCTTCTTAGTACGACCCCAACTACAACTTTGATCCATGGGCATAGACCAACTTAGGCCAAAAGCCTAAGCTTGGGGGCGTACGTATCTCTCACCGACATTACATTCATGTTCACACACTCATGCCAGTTGTCGGTGCTCATACTTTTTCATTGTATCATCCATGTTGTGTGTTTGAAAAACCTTAAGAAAAACCAAAGAAAATTAGTTGTAGCTTTTAGCTAGTTTACTTTCCAGGCCTGTAGTAGTAGTAATTGAAAAGAAAACCCAAAAAGATTTCTCATTCTTCTTTTGCTTGTTGGGAGCTTTCCCATGTAAATAGTTTTGTTTCTTTTCTTTCCTTTGGGGGTCGAGATGAGAAGACCATGATGAAAATGTCGAGTGGCTCTCATATGCATTATTGTGGATGTAACAAAGAGCCCATATTACCTTGTCTTCTCCCATGAATTAACTGCTTGCAGATTCCAGCTTAGTCAAATGCATGTGACTATTATTATTATCCACACCGTTCGGTCGTGCAAGTGAAAGGCAATAATGATGATTATTTGATGGACTGATTGAGATGAGAAAAGCTGGTATGAACTCGACCTCTCTTGTTTTTTTAAATATGATTAGTTCATCGTTCCCGATTCCGCCTATTATGAAAGAAACATGTTTGCAATGACAATTAGAGATTGTAGTTGCTTATGCCATGCTTAATTAGCTAGGAGTTTATAATGGTTTACCTTGCGTGCCAACATGCTATTAAAAATGGTTGTGATGTGGTATGATAGGGTGGTATCCTCCTTTGAACGATTCGAGTAGCTTGAGTTGGCACATGTTCATGGATGTAGTTGAAACAAAATCAACATAGCCTCTATGATAGTTATGTTCATGGTGCATTATATCCTACTCATGCTTGCATTCGATGTTGATTAATTTTAATGCATGTTCTTGACAGTTGTCGCTCTCTAGCTGGTCGCTTCCCGGTCTTTTTCTAGACTTCACTTGTACTAAGCGGGAATACTGCTTGTGCATCCAATTCCATAAACCTCAAAGTTATTCCATATGAGTCCACCATACCTACCTATATACGATATCTACCTGCCGTTCTAAGTAAATTTGTATGTGCCAAACTCTAAACCTTAAAATAAACATTCTGTTTCGTATGCTTGAATAGATCATGTATCAACTAGGGCTGTCTGTATCCTCCATGCTAGGCGGGTTATTCGCAAGAGGAGTGGACTCCGCTCCTCATTCACGAGAAAATGGCTGGTCACCGAGATGCCCGGTCCCTTGCTCAAATCAAATCAAAATATTTGCAAACAAAACTCCCCCAGGATTGTTGTTAGTTGGAGGCACCCGTTTTTCCGGGCAAGCCATGAATTGATGCTTGTTGGTGGTGGGGGAGTATAAACTTTACCATTCTACTTGGGAACCGCCTATAATGTGTGTAGCATGGAAGATATCGAGATCTCTTGGTTGTTATGTTGACAATGAAAGTATACCGCTCAAAATATTATTCATCTCTGTTTCAAAATTGAGCTCTGGCACCTCTACAAATCCCTGCTTCCCTCTGCGAAGGGCCTATCCATTTACTTTTATGTTGAGTCATCACCCTCTTATTAAAAAGCACCAGTTGGAGAGCACCGCTGTCATTTGCATCCATTACTGTTAGTTTACATTGAGTATGACTGTGACTAGATCTCTTTTACCATGAATTACAATGTCTAGTCATTCCTTGATCTTTAAAGGTGCTCTCCATTTATGTTTTGCGGTCTCAGAAAGGGCTAGCTAGATACCATCTTGTTATATCATATTATGATTGTTTTGAGGAAGTGTTGTCATCCGAGATTTATTATTATTGCTCGCTAGTTGATTATGCCATTGATATAAGTAAACATGAGACCTAAATGTTATTGTGAATATGGTTAGTTCATAATCTTTACTGACAACTTGAATGCTGGGTTTACATATTTACAACAACAAGAGCAAACAGAGTTTGTAAAAGTTTTTCTTTATCACTTTCAGTTTATCAACTGAATTGCTTGAGGACAAGCAAAGGTTTAAGCTTGGGGGAGTTGATACGTCTCCGTCGTATCTACTTTTCCAAACACTTTTGCCCTTGTTTTGGACTCTAACTTGCATGATTTGAAAGGAACTAACCCGGACTGACGCCGTTTTCAGCAGAATTGTCATGGTGTTATTTTTGTGCAGAAATAAAAGTTCTCAGAATGACCTGAAAATCAACGGAGATTATTTTTAGAATATATAAAAAATACTGGAAGAAGAATCCATGTCAGGGGGCCTACACCCTGTCCACAAGGGTGGGGGCGCACCTACCCCCCTGGGCGCGCCCCCTGCCTCGTGGGCCCCTTGACGCTCCACCGACCTCAACTCCAACTCCATATATTCGTGTTCGGGGAGAAAAAAATCAGAGAGAAGGATTCATCGCATTTTACGATACGGACCCGCCGCCAAGCCCGAAACTCTCTCGGGAGGGCTGATTTGGAGTCTGTTCGGGGCTCCGGAAAGGCGAATCCATCGCCATCGTTGTCGGTGTCAAAACCGGAGGCTCTCGGGTAGGGGGTCCCGAACTGTGCGTCTAAGGTCGCTGGTAACTGGAGACAGGGGACACGATGTTTACCCAGGTTCGGGCCCTCTCTATGGAGGTAATACCCTACGTCCTGCTTGATTGATATTGATGAATACGAGTATTAGAAGAGTTGATCTACCTCGACATCATAATGGCTAAACCCTAGAGGTCTAGCTTGTATGGCTATGGTAATGAATATCTCCCTTTCCGAACTAAGTCCCCCGGTTTATATAGACACCGGGAGGATCTAGGGTTACACAAGGTCGGTTATAAAGAAAGGAATCTACATATCCGGTTGCCAAGCTTGCCTTCCACGCCAAGGAGAGTCCCATATGGACACGGGTGCAGTCTTCGGTCTTCATATCTTCACAACCCATTAGTCCGGCCCATGGCTAATAGGCCGGACGCCCGAGGACCCCTTAGTCCCGGACTCCCTCAGTAGCCCCCGAACTAGGCTTCAATGACGAGGTGTTCGGCGCACAGATTGTCTTCGGCATTGCAAGGCGGGTTCCTCCTCTGACGACTTCCAATTAATGTATTCGGCTTATAATTCAATGCCGCACCCCTCGGCTTCTGTGCATCTATGACTTCAGCTTCCACGTGTCGGGCGAATGTGGACGACCAGCGTATTTTTTGCAAATGACACCCCGGCCATGCAAGAAATAGCGTCTATTTAAAGAGATTGGGTCTCACATCCATTCGGCACCACATGGAGAAAATCCTCAGAGATTGCCAGGAAAGTTCATTCCAACATGGCTAATATTCCCAGCTCCTCCTCCCGTTCCGACCCAGAGAAAGGCGAGTGGGAGAGGTGCTTTGTGTCCCATAGTCAATTGGAGAAGTTGCAAACGCAAGGATTTCTCCCTCCTGCAAATCTGGTCCCTGTTCGACCGGGGTTGGCCTACTTCAACAGAAAAACCCAGGCAGAGGATTTCCCCAATCCATCTGCATGCGGGATAACGAGTGTGCCTCCTCCCCTATTTGCTAAGGGGCGTGGGATTTCCAATTCACACATTCCTCCGAGGGCTTCTGGAATATTATGGCCTCCAGCTGCACAATTTTACCCCAGCCTCCATCCTGGATATCGCAGGCTACATTGCCTTATGCGAACTATTCCTGGGTTATGAGGCCCATTTTGATCCGTGGATAAGGTTATTTTGTCTTGTCCCGCGCAACCGCGAGGGATCAATATTTGAAGTGGGCGAAGCTGAAATATGGCGTATTGCTGAGACTGGATACCTATCCGGCACGCCGAAGAAAGCTTCCGAAGAGTGGACCTCTGAATGGTTTTACATCGAGGACGTGGTACTTCCAGATCCAGTCCGGAGGGGTCTCCCCGAGTTTGCAAGTGTTCCTCTGAAGAAACGCCACAGCTGGTGCCCTCATAGCCTCAAGGAGGAAGATAGTGCGGAAGTCCGCCAACTCCTGAGCAAGATCAGGATGCTTGCCCAGTTCGGATACACGATAGTCGAAGTGATGGTGACCTC
>NC_041384.1:724757590-724870509 GCF_002162155.2 Triticum dicoccoides
AGCCACTTCAATATAGAGGACTTCCCATGTGGAACTACAATGGGGAAGATGATGCCTCCTGCTGTGGTAGGAAAGGTCCAGACACCCTTGCCGCCCTAGCCAAAATATTGGCTGAACTGTTCAAGGGTGAGGAAGAGGAGTTCCTGCGCATCACACATAGAGAAGGTTATTCCATGTACAGTCCTCCTAGATGGGTAAGCCCCCAACTCTTCTGCTCTACTCACCCCACTCCCTTAGCTTTGCTTTAATGAATATTAACCCGTCCATTTGTAACAGCATTGGTGAAAGATTTCCAAGGGGCTTCATAGCCCCGCCCCGCAGCACGAGGGCCACAATTGGGACCTTGACCCTGGATTCTAAGAGGATCCGGATATATTCGTGGTGGTCGAGAATAGCGTGTTTTATCAGGCAAGCTACGACGGCACCGAAGTGCCCATCATCGCTGATTACCGTGGTCTTCTCCCTGCTCCGCAGTAAGTAGTCAGGAGACATCTCCCCCGAAGGGTTCCCTTGTTCTGCCTCACCCACCACACTGTCTCGTGCTTCGAAGGGGAGGCGTTCTACATACCGTGCTACTGCAGGAGCGACTCCGAAGAGAGCAGCCCCCGCACCGGGCAAGCCTTCGAAAAGGAAGGCAAACGAAGACACGGTCAGGCCCTTGTCAAAGAGGTATGGGTTTGCAATTACGTTTTCTTAATAGTCACATCCAACCGTGACTTTAATGTCCGTCCTGTATCAGGAAGAGAGTCCGCCGGAGTGTGTCCGTGGGTCCGGTCAGTAATACTCCCAACAGCCAGGATCCCGCCTCAGTCGAGGGGACGGGGCCCGATATGGGAGTGACGCCGGACTGTCCTTCGGCCGAGGGCTCGGAAAATATGTCCGTTACCAACTCGGAAGTGGAGAACGCCATGAATCATCGGCGCCGAAGGGCCATTTTACGAGACCCCTACTTTTCGGAAGAGGCGTTTAATGACTTCAGCTCGGCTAATGCATACATCCGAGCTGCTCGAGATGGGCTTAGCAGAGCCAGAAAGCAGCATTTAAAAGATGTGTAGGTAAGTTTACTGTGTCTTAGTATGATAACCGTATGCCAGAAGCCCCCGAGCATTAAAGTAGTTGGGACAACTGATTTGAGGATCCCTGCATGACCAAGTTCTGTCGGAGAAGAACGACGTGCTAGCCCAAGAGCTATAGAAGTGTCGAACGCAGTTAAACGCAGTGACCGCCGAACTAGAAAAATCCAAAGCGGCATCTTTTGGTGATATTTCCCACCATCGAGAAACAACTATTGCATAGCGACCGTGTTAACACCGTGGTTTTATCTCATAACAGGATCATCAGATCAATTGGAGCAAAAATAGTCAAAAAGACTGCATGCCGCAGGCGAGCGGGTTTTGACCCGTGTCAGACAGGAGAAAAAAAACTCCAAGATGCAAACACCCGGCTGGGCGAAGAGCTGAAGGATGTGCGGGCCCAACTAGCCGACTCCGTGAAGGAGAACAAAAAACTGCGAGACGGCATATTCAGTATGTGGCCGTATTTACCTTATAACAGTTTGGAAAGTAAAAGTAGCTGATATAGCTGTGATTGCGAGTATATTGACGGGCCGTCCCGAAGAGGAGGTGTCCGGATCATCAAGTGATCTTCTGCAAGGGTTGTCGCAGTTGCACGAGCAAGCTCGGCAAGCAATGCGGAGTGTAGCCAAGGCCTTATGGCCATCCGACACCCCTCCAGGGAGTATGGAGAAGCTTGTAGAGCTATCCAAGGGAGCGCGGCGGCGTATCCGGCTATGGAAGATATCGGCCTACCGAGAGGGTGCGCGAGAGGCCTGGGCTATGGTAAAAACACGATATACCAAGCTCGATCCAAATCACATGCCTCGGGTCGGACCGCTAGGGTCAAATGGGGAAGAAATTCCCGTTAGTTTGGTATATGGCCAGGTAGAGGTGGCTGCTAGATACTCCCAACAGGATTGTAAATTAGACCGCCTGTTGGACGGTATAGAGGAGGAAATTTTTAAGTCCTAAGTGACTATGTATTTTCCTTCTAGCTGGATTGTAAAACGATTGTCATGGACGACCTTTTCGCTTTGATCTCTCGACCCGAAGATGCGGAGTGTTTCCGAATACCTGAGCGGAAAAATAAACCGGGGTATGCGTGGAAACCAGGCGTAGGGGTCATAGGTGCTTGAACAGACAAGTTGTATCCGACTAGTCATGTTATATTACATTGAAATTGTAAGAAACATCTTCCAAAAAGAATAGTTCCGTTAAGGGTTCCTTTCCCTAGGTGTGCATGCATCTATGTGCATGCTCAGATTGTGATGAAAAAATCACAATGTGTATAACTTCTGGGGGTTCATAGTGGAGCGAGTGCAAAAACACCTTTAGTTCACCGACCAAATATTCCCTTAAGAACGCTAGCTTTCGGCTTCACCCAGTCTGAGGTACACATCCGGATGACCCGACAGTAACAATCGCAGAGGTGCTCCCTTTATGCCCTAGCCAAACTAACGGGAATGTAGGGCATAAGCACAGGAGCCAGGCAACCCAGCTTGGCCAAAATTTAAGTCATATTGATGCATATAATGGCAAAGAAAAGGTACATATGGGAGAAAACGCATATGTGATGAGCTTTATGCTCGGAAATAGAAATAGCAAGCTTCTGTCCAAGAAGCCCCCAGGTATGATAGACGTACATACTTGAAGATGTATGAATCGGGGGTGCACGGTCTAACCGCATGAAAGCCTTTAAAGAGAAAAAATGAAAAGAGAAAAAAATGATGAAAACAATAAGAGCAAGGAGACGAATAAAGAGTTCGGCGCTAGGCATAGAATCTTCGGAGTCTGGCCGCATTCCAGGGATTCGGCTCTAGTCAATTGTCTGACGCATCACGCAAGCGGTACGCTCTTCCGGTGAGAACTTCATCGATGATGAAGGGACCCTCCCACTTGGGCTTGAGTTTGTCCTTTTTCTTCTCCGGCGGGCGTAGAACGAGTTCGCCGACGTTGTAAGTTTTGGCCCGCACTTCTCTGCTTTGATACCTGCGAGCCTGCTGTTGATAAAATGCGGAATGGGCTTTTGCAACGTTGCGCTCCTCCAGGGCGTCTAAGCTATCCTGCCGATTGAGCTCGGCCTCTCTCTCTTCGTACATGTGCACTCGAGGTGAGTCATGAATAATGCCGCAGGGTAATACTGTCTCTGCGCCGTACACCCTGAAAACGGGGGTGTATCCGGTAGTGCGATTGGGCGTGGTCCGCAGCCCCCAGAGTACGGAGTCGAGCTCCACAACCCAGTGCTTGTCTAATTCCTTCAAATACAGTAGTAGTCTGGGTTTAATGCCGCTCATAATAAGACCATCACTACAAGAAATATGTCAACTTGTGACCACCACTATTGGTCACTGAATGGTCACAAATTTCCATTTGTGACCATTTTGTGACCAAAAACATAAGGTCAAAAGCTGGCCGTCATAAACTGACTATAGCGACCTTTCTTCTGGAATGGTCGTAGACGTTTATGACCAAAATACGTCTACTGTGGCGTTTTGGTCACTAGCAACCTCCCCAGGCCACGTAGGCATCCAGCGTGGCAATCTGACGTGGCACAAGATTCAGCCCGGTCCAATTCGATTTTCTACATGGGCCTAGCCCAACAATTCGGCCTTTCTATATATTTTTTCTTGTCAATTTTTGGTCAATTTCATGGGCCTAGCCCAACATTATAGCCTTTTTATCTTTGGGCCGTTGCCTTTGTTTGGGCCATGGCCAGACCACGTTTGTACCACGTATGTTTCTGGGTCATGGCCTATTCAGGCCCGGTACTATCATGGCAATTGAGTAATTTTCACAATCTGGCATTAAAGCAATGTCAGGACCCCGACTCAATGCCACATAGATCTAGCATGTAACACTTCATATCACTTTGCGGCCTCACGCACGGTATTCCCGCGGGTGTCGCCTTACCTTTACCCGGGACCGTTTGCGCCTTTTGGCACACGTATATGACAGTGTCGCTAGCATCCATATGATAAGGAGCCCGGGCTGACATGGCTAGTCGTAAACCCAAAGTGGCACAAACTTACAGGGACAGGCATCCATGACCCAGCATCGAACGTGTCGGTCATCAGCGAGTGAATCCAGGCTGTAGCACTGGGCTAGCAGGACTCCGGTGAACCGGGCTGTAGCGGGCTAACAGGACTCCGGTATTTGTCGCGTGACATTTCCCCGAAGGGACAGACACAGGAACGAAGAAGGACACATGCCGGCCAGCCTAAGTGTTCCGGAGCAGTAGCAAGCTACCATGGCTCGGTGGAAACACTAGGAGACATTTCCCGGTAAGAAAGGCTACTAAAGATAAACAACTAGATGGTCAGATCCCACACATACCAAGCATTTCAATAGCATACACACAATATGCTCGATATGTGCAAATACAACATGGCATCACAACATGACTCTACGACTCAAGTAATTATTCAATAGGCTCCGAGGAGCGAGATATTACAAACAGGGGTCTCATGACCCAACATTCAGAGCATACAAATCAAAGCACAAGCGGAAGCTATCATGTCTGGGTACAGACATCTATAACTGAAAAAGGCTGAGAAGCCTGACTATCTACCAGATCCTGCCGGGGCACAAGATCGTAGCTGAGGTAACAAGCTAAACGTCGAAGTCCACGCGGAACTACTAGCGAGACCGAAGTCTCTCTGCAAAAACATAAATAGGCAAACGTGAGTACAAATGTACCCAGCAAGACTTACATCAAAACTATCTACATATGCATCATTATCAACAAAGGGGATGGTGGGGTTTAACTGCAGCAAGCCAGCTTTGACTCGGTGGCTATCCTGAACTACGACTGCGAGTAACTCTTTTGAGGTGGCGCACACGAGTCCACATATTCACCATATCAATACACCACTATGGATCCGCTCCCGTCTCCCTACGAGAACGCCATCCATAGCACTCACGCTTATCTTGCGCATTTTAAAGTATCCACTTTCACTTGTCTATGAACTGATATAAGCAACCCAGAAGTCCTTTTCCGCGGACACGGCTATTCGAATAGATGATGATAACCCTGCATGGGTGTACTTCTTCATACATGTTTCCACCACTTAGCGTCTGCACACGACATGTGCTCGGCAGACTTCAAGCGAAAGCCGACGTGGGTGTAGACCACGACCTACCTAAACACTCAAGTCTCTAGTCCAGGTTTATCGCCTATTCGGGTTCCATCCATGAGGAGATCTGGCCGGAGTTTCGCTCACAGCCCCAAACGATGTGAACAGGGTTCCCGAGATACCAAACGGGCATCCGGTACACCGTGCCACGTACCTACCACATCACAGCCCACCCCTACGGTCAGCACTATCCACGGCCTCCAGTAAGCTACAAACACCAGAAACTACTTGCAACTCCTGGACAGAGGACGAGGGTGAATAAGAAGTTGAGCGGGGTCATATTTCAGGGCCCAATGTATGGTAGTAGCTGAATCATGGATCACAAACACAGAACTCAGTTCCTAAAGACGGCTTCAATGAGACAACCCACCATTTACTCCTACATGGCCTCTCACCGACACCTTTTACCAAATCGTGTTCACACACTTAGCTCACACATGGTAGGACATGTTCACACACCTCTGATTCATCCCCGGTGAATCAGACCTGACTCAACTCTAAGCAGTAGCAGGCATGACAAACAAACATGAATGAGTAGGCACAACAGGGCTCAAACAACTCCTACTCATGCTATTTATCATCTATTTACTGTGGCAATGACAGGTCATGCAAAGGATAAAGGGGTTCAGCTACCGCAGCAAGTAACAGATGAATCGATGTTGTCCTAATGCAGTAAAAAGGAGCAGGAGCGAGAGAGTAGGATTGTATCGGAATGAACAAGGGGGGTTTTGCTTGCCTGGCACTTCTGAAGATAACATTGAGTCTTCATCAGTGTCAACGATCACATCATTGGTATCACGTCTATCGAGAGGGGACAAATACCGGCAACACAGAAGGGAACACAATCAATGCAATGCACAATATGATGCATGATCATGACATGGCAAAATGAATGTGTTATGAGCTAATGCAACTAGCAATAGATTAAATGAAGTTGGTTTGAATACAAGATTCAAATTCAAACTCCATATGTGATTATTTAAATGCCCTTTAACTTCATTTGTCCTAAACAGTAGTGATAAGTTGTTCTAACATGCATGAAAATGGTACAGATGGATTCCTTGAATTTTTCTGATAATTTTTCATATATAATTTATTTAATTTGGAGTTACGGTTAATTTTCTATGATTTATTGAAGTTTATATAATTTTCTGGAATTTCCTGAATATTAATAAATCCAGAAAATACTTATTGCGTCAGCATTGCGTCACCGTGACATCAGCAGGTCAACAGACACTGCTGCTGGTCAAACCTGACGTGTGGGGGCCACACGTCAGTGACACAGGGTTGTTTAACCCACTGACAGGTGGGACCGGTCAACGGCCACGTCAGCTAGGTCAACTCCGACGCATGGGGCCACTGTGGTTAACTTAAACTAAACAGGGGGTTAACCGTGGTTAGTTAAGGGCGTGGGGCCCATATGTCATCGACACGCGACACTGACTAAACGCAATTAGCACCTAAGCTAACGGTGCCACGTCAGCCACCGGAGACCAGCCGGCGGCGACCACAGGACACGGCGGGGGCACGCCGGACTTGCGCTAGAGGCGTCAGCTTGGCGCGCTGAGGGCACCAGGGGATGGCCCTTGCTCTCGCGCATCCAGAGGACCCAGTGGGAGGTCGTGGGGTCGCCGGAACTCATGCCGGCGACGAGCTTTGGCGGCGATGGTGTTCGGTGGTGCTCGGGCGCGTCGCTACGGTGCATCAGTGAGCAAATGGAGAGGCTGGGCAGCACCTGCTAGGCATGGGGAGCACTAAGAGCAGCTCAGTGAGGCCAGGGGAGCACGGAGGCTATGCGTGCAGCGGCAATGGCGGACGGTGGCTTCGGTGCTCATGGGGAACGGTGCTACGACACGAAGGAGAGCATGCTGAGTTAGGGGAGAAGGTCAGTGGCTCACAGCGATGACGAGGGGACGCTCGGCGAGGTCGGGGACGGTCCGGAGCCGACGAATTTGACGAAGATGGCCGGCGGTCCCGAGGTTGAAGAAGACATCGAGGGCGGTGTTGCGGCACGTCCGGGGCCTTGTGGCTCGATGGGGAGAAGGAGGGGGTCGAGGCGGAGCTCGTGGGTGTGTCGGAGAGGCTCGGGGGTGGCGGTGGCCGCGAGGGAGCTCGTCGGTGGCGGCGGCTCCGTTCGGGCGAGTGAGAGAGAGAGGTCCAGGGGAGAGGATGAGGACGCGGGAGAGTGAGGGAGAGAGGCAGGGAGGTGCGTGGCGTCTCTAGGAGGGGCCGGGGAAGAAGCAGGAGGTGGCCAGGGAAGCAGGAGGTGGCACGCGCGGCGGCGTCGCGGTGTCTGTCCTCCTGGCAGGGAGGAAGACGACATGGGGGGGGTGGAGATGGGCTGGGCTGGTGCAGCTGGGCCGGCTACAGGTAAGTGGCCCAGGTACGGGTCTTTCTCTCTCTCTCTCTTTTTCTAATTATCTCAGTTTTCTATTATTCTGTAAATTTAGGGCTTTATTAAAAATACTCAGACACTTTCAAAAATCATGAAACTAATCATGGCTACTGTTTAGAATATATCCAACAGTAAACATTTTAGTTTATGATTATTTGAGCATTTGAAATATTTAATAGCATTTAAATGCCCAAATGAAAATACTATATGATTTAATTCAGTGACCAAATATGTCCTGCAAAAATATAAACCATTTTTGGTAGATGCTTCCACCTCAAACCAGAAATGTTGAACATTTTTAGAGGACATTTTGAGTTCAATGAAAAAGGTTTTATTTTGACCCTAGTTGAATTCATTTGGTGCTAGGGCTTAGTCAATCCCCATCTCAGGTTTAAATGAAATTTAAACATGATGTAACACTCCAATGCATGCACTAGGCATTGTCAGAACTAGGGATGTGACAACTCACCCCCACTAAACAAGAATCTCGTCTCGAGATTCAAGCGTAGGGTAAGGTGAAGGGGGAGCGCAAACTAGCACAATCTTCACGATCCAGGTTGCACTTCATAGGAACGTTGATTCGATCACCATCATTGTCTTGAAGTCTTGCTCTGAGAAATCCTATCAACATGACATGGAGGGAAGAAGACTCTAGAAGGGTCGATCTCCTCGAAGATCGAACAACTCACGGAATGAGACATAGGACCATCTCTCAGGTTGAGACACGAGATACACATCAAGAGGGGTGGAAAGAAACGGATGACGAAGGTTCACTAGGTAGACAATAATTCCACACTTAAGAAGGTGGTAAACGATTGTCCACGTAGCGAGGAGTTGGGTTGCTATGATACCACGACGAAACACCTTCGGAACCGTGACTCGTAGATATCTCCCCTTAAGTGGCAAAAAGAATTACCTTTGATATAGAGATCATTGAGACTCTCTATATCAGCCTAAGGCAAATCACAGCAATCGATTGGCGGGGGTCGGTAGAATGGCATACTCGGACTTGGATGATGTGGATTACCTTGTTGAAGACAACGTAATGGATGAATTTGCTTATCACCGGAAATGGAAGAGACCCATGGTAGAATGGCACATTGGCGGTGCAAGCTGGGAACAAAATGCAAATGCTGGGAATGATTCTGGTAACTGGGGAAGAACCCAACAATAGAGAGTGAATTCACTGTTTGAGAAGGTCATAGCATTGCCGAGGGAACGAAGAGCAATCCCAGCTAGTGCCGATGATAACACGTAGCGCTTGTGCGTGCTCTCAAGAACTTGAGCATTTCCATATTCATCAAGGTTTTACCAACATCCGTGTCAAGGATCCTGGCAACACAACATACCACCATGATGAACAACGATGGACGATGCAGATGCATAGGAAGATAACATCAACTCAGATTTCATCCTAGCGAGGCCGAGGAAACAAAATCTGGATGATCGACCGAGAGACATTTAGCACTCCGCTTCTAATGTTCTCCTTGATGTGCTAGTGTAATCCAATCATTGAAATGGTTTGGTAACTAGACATCAAGTAAAAGGTCGGACTTCGGGAGCAATAGAATCCATAAGGAACAGTTACGGAGGTAAATCCTACGAAATCCTTATGGGGAGGTGGCCAACTTCCTCAAACAAGATACTACAATAACAGGTCTTCCGGCTGGGTGTGTTGGCCATGACATCCACTTTACCGGTTTCCGAGGGACCGATATTATAGTTCTTGGGAAATGTTCCAAACCATCATATCTGCCTGAGATTCAGATCTGGTTGGTGTCAGGATATTCCAGACTCATCGAGTCTAGTAAGAAAAATGAAAGTTTGCAACACAAATCGACGAGATGACGTTGCGGGATTCTCGGGAGATGAACTACGATAGCAAGCTCCAAAACATGAGCTGGTTCTGCTACAAACATGTGAACATGTTGTCCCAGACAAACATGACCACGTGGTAGTCTCATAATAAAACACTACCGAGTTCAGGTGGGGAACCATCATTAATGACATCGAAGTCTCCACGCGCGGAAGTCCAAAGAGTTCACCTTGGACAGACTCCTTTATCTTTGAACAACTCAATCAGTTGCTTGGTGTGCTAGGATATACATATAGAATGGAGGTTGCAAATCTCCAGACCACAGAATACTTCGCACGTATGCATGACTGACTTGGGATGATTCCAGAGGAAGCAAAACTAATTTTCTCAAATCCACGGCGGCAACTTTCACCAAATGCACGTGTATAAGAGGAAGTCACTCCTTTCATCAAACAAATACTTCATGAGTTAGCATGAAGAAATGCTTTCAAAAGTTTCCAACACTAGCTTAATGTTCAACAAAATCATGGAGGAGATAAGGATGTTGCTCATGGACTCAACAACAATTCATCCAGGTTTCCATATAAGTGGAATTCCACAGTTAAAAGAACAAGTGATAGCATTGGTCAGACCCAAAAGATATAATGGTGTATGCTCGAGGGATCAACCACGAGTAAGACAACATTACGAATATCGTTGGTTCTGGTCTGATTGGATGATAGCCCACGCTCAAATCAAAGTTTTAACAAGATAATAGGTCCAACAACTGATCATAGGGACCAATCGATGAAGATATCATCTTTCTTCAACACACACTACACAAGAATATCCCTTTGGAACGAACTAAGTCAGGCAAGCTTTTATCTTCCAACTCTCCAAGTTGTTGTCTAGCTTAACCAACTAGCTCCGGGATATCCATCACAGATTCTTGGAGAAAGGGTGGTTCACAAGAAACCAACTTGATCACGAGCTCAACATAACGGTCAGGTGACGACCTGGTGATACTTCCGAGAAGATATTCAGAAAATCATGAACCACCGGTATGTTACTAAGCTCGAGAACAATCTCGCTTTTGAGGGCAAGACGATATGATCAAATGAGTGAGGACTTGACAAGATCCTAACTCATCAATCGAGGGGTGCACCGAAATAAGGACTAGGTAGCACGATCAGTCTTAGAAGGATGATTCAAAAGCCAACACGCTAAGAATGAGGTTATCGTCCATTTAACTACCAAGCAACGAGGTTGCTGGGAGTATTGATTTCACACATCACAATTCATTTGTCGGTATTCCGGTTGCATCAACACGAGGGCCGAGGAATGACTAATGATGGTGAGAAGTATCACTACGTCAAAATTCATGAGAGTTGGTGCAGTTCTCATGACAATTCTGACATAAAGGGGGTAATACTCCAAGGTAGAACAAAACCAAAAGCTGGATTGGCATTTGATCTGCGGAATACAACTACTTTGACCCAATCCTAGATATGGATGAGGTACTGGAGTTTGTTTCTCCTAGTCATTCTGCGATAGAATGGCTTGACGGACCACAAGAATAATAGACATCGATAAACGAACGCCCGCCTACTCTTGACTATCAATTGATAGACGAGGGTCAGAATGCAACTAAAGAGAACAACTCAAAGGAACATACAATTTTCTGAGTTGTGGATGCATAGATTAGTATGTCGAACCAAGTTCAACATATTTCTTCCGGATAACCCATGCAGAAAGGTAGAACTGGCAGAGTCACAATTATGAATGGAGAACTCCTCAAGAATAATCCTGTTGTGATATTTCAGTTCAACGAGGAACTTCTGCCATAAGTAGTTCATGGTATCTGGAAGAGAAGATACCACGGACTTCAAGGACTATCGCAAAGGTTACTAATATCCTAAAGGCGCTAGCAATTACTATCAACATGAAGTAAGTAGAGTGAATCTCGGGTTCAAGAACCCAGGAATAGAATACCTACTACTAAGTGGCATCACGGGATGCTTTTGGTAATGACGGCCAGAGTCATCACACTGGAAGATAAATCATGGCTAGACTACTAGATGATCCCCTGAGACACCTAGGGTCATAATAGTAACTCCAACATAATGTCAAGGCAATAGAATACCTCAACTCAACAATTAGTGTGATTGAGCTGGCATAAAGGAACATCGAAACCAGAGGGAAAGGATTTTGCAAATGCATCAGACTATTTAGAAACCTGGAATGACTCGGACAGCATAACGGCTGTAAATGCTCAGAAAAGATTTGAGACATTCACAAAAATGGTGGCATAACCACTCAGAAGCACAATATCAAGGTCTCGAGATCAACAGTTAACATACAGAAGTAGAAACTGAACTCAAGCTTAGAACCATCAATCCTACAAGTCTGCAGATTAGTAACACGTGATCCTGATAGAAAGAAGAGATAGCCTAGTTCTTAATCCCCGTAGAAGAGAAGATGATGACTCAGATCAGAAGGCCATGAGGTATAAGGAGTAAAAAGAGCCTTACGTTCCATCCCACAATCAATTCCCTTATATAAATAAAGAATTTCTAGACTCAACTTCGACCAGTTTGGCTTGGTAATCCTACAGGCAGTCAAGCTCTGATACCAACGCTGTCAGGACCCCAACTCAATGCCACATAGATCTAGCATGTAACACTTCATATCACTTTGCGGCCTCACGCACGGTATTCCCGCGGGTGTCGCCTTACCTTTACCCGGGACCGTTTGCGCCTTTTGGCACACGTATATGACAGTGTCGCTAGCATCCATATGATAAGGAGCCCGGGCTGACATGGCTAGTCGTAAACCCAAAGTGGCACAAACTTACAGGGACATGCATCCATGACCCAGCATCGAACGTGTCGGTCATCAGCGAGTGAATCCAGGCTGTAGCACTGGGCTAGCAGGACTCCGGTGAACCGGGCTGTAGCGGGCTAACAGGACTCCGGTATTCGTCGCGTGACATTTCCCCGAAGGGACAGACACAGGAACGAAGAAGGACACATGCCGGCCAGCCTAAGTGTCCTGGAGCAGTAGCAAGCTACCATGGCTCGGTGGAAACACTAGGAGACATTTCCCGGTAAGAGAGGCTACTAAAGATAAACAACTAGATGGTCAGATCCCACACATACCAAGCATTTCAATAGCATACACACAATATGCTCGATATGTGCAAATACAACATGGCATCACAACATGACTCTACGACTCAAGTAATTATTCAATAGGCTCCGAGGAGCGAGATATTACAAACAGGGGTCTCATGACCCAACATTCAGAGCATACAAATCAAAGCACAAGCGGAAGCTATCATGTCTGGGTACAGACATCTATAACTGAAAAAGGCTGAGAAGCCTGACTATCTACCAGATCCTGCCGGGGCACAAGATCGTAGCTGAGGTAACAAGCTAAACGTCGAAGTCCACGCGGAACTACTAGCGAGACCGAAGTCTCTCTGCAAAAACATAAATAGGCAAACATGAGTACAAATGTACCCAGCAAGACTTACATCAGAACTATCTACATATGCATCATTATCAACAAAGGGGATGGTGGGGTTTAACTGCAGCAAGCCAGCTTTGACTCGGTGGCTATCCTGAACTACGACTGCGAGTAACTCTTTTGAGGTGGCGCACACGAGTCCACATATTCACCATATCAATACACCACTATGGATCCGCTCCCGTCTCCCTACGAGAACGCCATCCATAGCACTCACGCTTATCTTGCGCATTTTAAAGTATCCACTTTCACTTGTCTATGAACTGATATAAGCAACCCAGAAGTCCTTTTCCGCGGACACGGCTATTCGAATAGATGATGATAACCCTGCAGGGGTGTACTTCTTCATACATGTTTCCACCACTTAGCGTCTGCACACGACATGTGCTCGGCAGACTTCAAGCGAAAGCCGACGTGGGTGTAGACCACGACCTACCTAAACACTCAAGTCTCTAGTCCAGATTTATCGCCTATTCGGGTTCCATCCATGAGGAGATCCGGCCGGAGTTTCGCTCACAGCCCCAAACGATGTGAACAGGGTTCCCAAGATACCAAACGGGCATCCGGTACACCGTGCCACGTACCTACCGCATCACAGCCCACCCCTACGGTCAGCGCTGTCCACGGCCTCCAGTAAGCTACAAACACCAGAAACTACTTGCAACTCCTGGATAGAGGACGAGGGTGAATAAGAAGTCGAGCGGGGTCATATTTCAGGGCCCAATGTATGGTAGTAGCTGAATCATGGATCACAAACACAGAACTCAGTTCCTAAGGACGGCTTCAATGAGACAACCCACCATGTACTCCTACATGGCCTCTCACCGACACCTTTTACCAAATCGTGTTCACACACTTAGCTCACACATGGTAGGACATGTTCACACACCTCTGATTCATCCCCGATGAATCAGACCTGACTCAACTCTAAGCAGTAGCAGGCATGACAAACAAACATGAATGAGTAGGCACAACAGGGCTCAAACAACTCCTACTCATGCTAGTGGGTTTCATCTATTTACTGTGGCAATGACAGGTCATGCAAACGATAAAGGGGTTCAGCTACCGCAGCAAGTAACAGATGAATCGATGTTGTCCTAATGCAGTAAAAAGGAGGAGGAGCGAGAGAGTAGGATTGTATCAGAATGAACAAGGGGGGTTTTGCTTGCCTGGCACTTCTGAAGATAACATTGAGTCTTCATCAGTGTCAACGATCACATCATCGGTATCACGTCTATCGAGAGGGGACAAATACCGGCAACACAGAAGGGAACACAATCAATGCAATGCACAATATGATGCATGATCATGACATGGCAAAATGAATGTGTTATGAGCTAATGCAACTAGCAATAGATTAAATGAAGTTGGTTTGAATACAAGATTCAAATTCAAACTCCATATGTGATTATTTAAATACCCTTTAACTTCATTTGTCCTAAACAGTAGTGATAAGTTGTTCTAACATGCATGAAAATGGTACAGATGGATTCCTTGAATTTTTCTGATAATTTTTCATATATAATTTATTTAATTTGGAGTTACGGTTAATTTTCTATGATTTATTGAAGTTTATATAATTTTCTGGAATTTCCTGAATATTAATAAATCCAGAAAATACTTATTGCGTCAGCATTGCGTCACCGTGACATCAGCAGGTCAACAGACGCTGCTGCTGGTCAAACCTGACGTGTGGGGGCCACACGTCAGTGACACAGGGTTGTTTAACCCACTGACAGGTGGGACCGGTCAACGGCCACGTCAGCTAGGTCAACTCCGACGCGTGGGGCCACTGTGGTTAACTTAAACTAAACAGGGGGTTAACCATGGTTAGTTAAGGGCGTGGGGCCCATATGTCATCGACACGCGACACTGACTAAACGCAATTAGCACCTAAGCTAACGGTGCCACGTCAGCCACCAGAGACCAGCCGGTGGCGACCACAGGACACGGCGGGGGCACGCCGGACTTGCGCTAGAGGCGTCAGCTTGGCGCGCTGAGGGCACCAGGGGATGGCCCTTGCTCTCGCGCATCCAGAGGACCCAGTGGGAGGTCGTGGGGTCGCCGGAACTCATGCCGGCGACGAGCTTTGGCGGCGATGGTGTTCGGTGGTGCTCGGGCGCGTCGCTACGGTGCATCAGTGAGCAAATGGAGAGGCTGGGCAGCACCTGCTAGGCATGGGGAGCACTAAGAGCAGCTCAGTGAGGCCAGGGGAGCACGGAGGCTATGCGTGCAGCGGCAATGGCGGACGGTGGCTTCGGTGCTCATGGGGAACGGCGCTACGGCACGAAGGAGAGCATGCTGAGTTAGGGGAGAAGGTCAGTGGCTCACAGCGATGACGAGGGGACGCTCGGCGAGGTCGGGGACGGTCCGGAGCCGACGAATTTGACGAAGATGGCCGGCGGTCCAGAGGTTGAAGAAGACATCGAGGGCGGTGTTGCGGCACGTCCGGGGCCTTGTGGCTCGGTTGGGAGAAGGAGGGGGTCGAGGCGGAGCTCATGGGTGTGTCGGAGAGGCTCGAGGGTGGCGGTGGCCGCGAGGGAGCTCGTCGGTGGCGGCGGCTCCGTTCGGGCGAGTGAGATTGAGAGGTCCAGGGGAGAGGATGAGGACGCGGGAGAGTGAGGGAGAGAGGCAGGGAGGTGCGTGGCGTCGCTAGGAGGGGCCGGGGAAGAAGCAGGAGGTGGCCAGCGAAGCAGGAGGTGGCGCGCGCGGCGGCGTCGCGGTGTCTGTCCTCCTGGCAGGGAGGAAGACGACAGGGGGGGGTGGAGATGGGCTGGGCTGGTGCAGCTGGGCCGGCTACAGGTAAGTGGCCCAGGTACGGGTCTTTCTCTCTCTCTCTCTTTCTAATTATCTCAGTTTTCTATTATTCTGTAAATTTAGGGCTTTATTAAAAATACTCAGACACTTTCAAAAATCATGAAACTAATCATGGCTACTGTTTAGAATATATCCAACAGTAAACATTTTAGTTTATGATTATTTGAGCATTTGAAATATTTAATAGCATTTAAATGCCCAAATGAAAATACTATATGATTTAATTCAGTGACCAAATATGTCCTGCAAAAATATAAACCATTTTTGGTAGATGCTTCCACCTCAAACCAGAAATGTTGAACATTTTTAGAGGACATTTTGAGTTCAATGAAAAAGGTTTTATTTTGACCCTAGTTGAATTCATTTGGTGCTAGGGCTTAGTCAATCCCCATCTCAGGTTTAAATGAAATTTAAACATGATGTAACACTCTAATGCATGCACTAGGCATTGTCAGAACTAGGGATGTGACAAGCAACATGTACACAGGGAATACAAAATTTCATTACACAGGAATTGTTCAACACGTAGGAGCACATCTGGTACTGTCCTAACAATGTCTACATAATTTGCCTTATCTCACTACTACATAACATTGTTCAACATGTAGGAGCACATTTGGTACTGTCCTAACAATGTCTTCATTGCACCCTTTGATGGGCAAGTTCTCCAGGTGCGACAACTTGCCTTCCTACAAGAATAGAACATTACATGAATAGATCAATCGAGGAGGAAGTTCTCCAGGTGCGACAACTTGCCTTCCTACAAGAACAGAACGTTACATGAATGGATCAATCGAGGAGGAAACAATAAAACAGGCTGAAAGCATCACACATACAAATAATAACAGCATACATTAACGTATAAAATAATAAAAATATCTATAACCAGGGCTATTTCTAGCCAACCTGTGTGCATGAATCATAATAGATCAAGCAAAAGACGTATAACCATTAGCAAACAGCAAATATTAGTGAAAGGGGGCAATTTCTAGTACTCGTCACTTTTGCAAAGTGAGCAAGAACGATGATATTTTCCTACACATACTTTTTGATTTTTCCTTAGTCCTATAGTGATCTGCTCACTCCAATTCTATCTACTCAACCCATTCACATGCAACATGGATAATCAGGAAGCATCTACTTAAATAAGGAATTAGAATGCAACATGGATAACTACGCCCTATGAAACAGTTCACGTATCAAGAACCATCAAAGTAAATAAGGAACTAGTATAGAACACCAACTCAATCACTTTCACAGCAATGAAATCATGGATAATTCTTCTATTTAATTGAATTTCTCTAAGCTTCTTCCCCCATTGAAAGCAGTCTACAAAATATTTGAGAACAAGGTCAGCACCAAAATTCAAACCATATAATTTCTTGCTAATCTCATATACTGTTATTCAAAAGAAAGATGTATTTTGCTGTAAGATTTTAGCACTAGTACACAAGACATAAAAAGGTACCAAAAATCCTTAGTGATCTGAAGCAGCAAACAAAATTTAAACACAGACAGTGCATGCCATAGTAATAGCAGCACAAACAGAGAAATGCAAAAGGCACCTCATACTAGTATGGTGATCTTCGTCGCAAATTTTAATCTCTATTTCATGTAGATAATTTATTTGGTTTCAGTAAACAACAACAACAACAACAACAACAACAACATGCAGTTTATATGAAGGGATTACAACAGGTTCCTACAGTACACTAGATAGGCCAACATTTTAGACTACTAGTACCTAGAAATCATATGCAACTCTGTTTTTTGTCTAGCCCAGCCACAAGATCATAAGAGAAATCGTAAGTATCTGGTGCATTTGATATAATAAAGCAGCTCCCGAACAAACATAAGTTCTGCTTCTTCACATCCCAATTGAGGAGATCTGTGGGATAACCTACCCTGAGGAGCTCGCCGCGGGATCTTCTCCATGGACAACCCCCTTCTTTCACAACACCAGATTGGCCTCTTCACGAACCTGCAAAAATAAATGCACACACAAATCAGATTGTGGGAGACGAGAGGAGGAAGAGGAGGAGGAGGGATGTGTATGCAAGTGTATAAGCATCAAGCATGAGATACTTTTCAAATTACTATGAACATTCTTAGTTTCTTTGATTGAAGTAGGTGACTGGGGCTAGGTGTGCTCACTACTAGGCAGTAAAAACTCGGTATATACAAGCATTGCGTGCTTAGTTATCGGCGACGAATATCTAGACACCAAAATATCGGTGCCTCTGCCGCAAGTGACCATCATCATGAACTAGACATACGAATACTAAATATCAACCAATGCACATACTTTTATTACCAGGAAGAGAGATAGCTCAAAACAGAACATATATAATTTGAAAGAAGGAAATCACCCATAATTAACAGGGAGAGGTATAACCAAAACAAGTTCATTTGTCTTCCAAGTATAAAACATCAAGTGCACAAACTCACATCAGTTAACATCATTACAGAATTTCAGATAACATGTTTACTGCAGAAATTCAGTTAACATATTCTGCGCACATGTCCAGTTAACAATTTAGGTGCTCTAATTCAGTTAAAACTGCAGCATATAACAAATTCAGTTAAGTAATCTGAATAGCTCGTGTTTATTGCATTTACTGAGAAAAACATATACAATGCCATTTACTGAAGTTGTGTGTAAACATGACTAAGCTTGACAGATACAGGGAAGAAAAAAAACTGAATAAAATAGCAGGCAATGTAGGACATCGAGGATTCGACCAGCCTCTACTCATCGGCACGTGTAAACACCAAGAAAAAGAACAAAGGTTTGAATGTCAAATATATTCCCAAGAAGCTATTAAGACAAGGAGATAATAAATGTGACCACTGGTCTATGAACTCACCAGAGGATTAATTTTGTTTGGGTCACTCCCAAGTTTGCTCATAGCATCCCTCATACAAGCAAGATCATCAACTGCTGGGACACCAGTGAAATCCTATCAAGAGACAAATGATTAAGTGAATAAATTGAAGATAAGATCCCAGCAGAAACGTATCCGAATAAAATAAGCAATGTATCCAGCTTACAGTACCGCTTGCCAGATTAAAATAGAAGTGTTGACTTTTATAATTGCAAATAGAAGAAGAATATGTGATGACGATGCAGCTAATCTTATATAGAAACCTATCACCTACTGGCGCACGATATCTATCTTTAAAAATCCAGGTGACAGCAGCAATCATAGTACCAACAGTGGGCTGGCTAGTGGAGCAGTTAGGCTCTGAGAATACTCTACTCCACATCCTAACAGGCATCTACATCTGTAGATGTGGACTGATCATCTATACGTTCGTCCCTGTCAAGAAACCTGAACATAGCCTGCCTGAAAAAACACAGCGCAAACTGAATCCTAACGAACATGCGCACAAACAGCACACCAAGCAGCACGCATCAACGATTTACTGGGCACATCGGCCTAGCAAAATCAAACAATACCAATCAGTGGGTACAGGATCGGGAGGGGGAGGGCGGCGGGGCCGGCGGCGCACCTGTGAGGTCTTGACGAAGAACTGCATCTTCCTGCTGCTCGTGTGTGCGGGAGGGAGTCAAGATGGTCGCGTGAGAACGACGGAGCAGGAGCGGTAGCAGACGAAAATGATGGGTGGGTGTCTGCGGCTTGGATCCGGAAGCCAGACCTCCATCGAGGTTGCGGCTCACCTCGGCGACGACGTCGGCAAGGCCACCGGGGTGTGGGTCGGAGCGGAGGACCTCAGGCGTCCATGGCGGCCTCCTTGTACAAAGAAGTAAAGATGGGATTGAGACTTGAGAGAAAAAAAGGGAGACACAAACAGAGGGAGGAAGAAGAGCGGGGGAACACGTCGACCTGCGGAACTTCGGTCGACGGTGGAGCTGCTCCGGCGAGGCGCGAGGCCGAGGCAGCGGAGACCGAGGCTGGATCGCGTTGGATCTCCCTCCCTCGGGTTCTTCTCTCCCTTCTGGTGAGGGAAGGGGAGGGGCGAGAGGAGGAGGGCGTGGGGGAGGCCATGGACGGCGGTGAGCTCCGTCGGAGGGAGGCGGCGGCGGTGATCTGGAAGGGAGGAGGCGAGCTCTCGTTCGCTCTCTCTCCATCGGGCGAGACAGCGAGGAGAGACGAGGGGAGGGATGGGATCAGGGTGGGTGGCGGCGGCGATGTGGGAGACGAGGGGAGCGAGATCTGGATCGAGCGAGGAGAGGGGGGCTGCTAGGTTTTGGGTTGGGTCGGGTTGAGTTGAGAGGGGACCTGAGAGACGTTGGATCCGTCGGATGTGGATGGTCTAGATCGGCTAAGGGGGGTGATCCATGTGAAGAGCTCTGATTGGCTCAGAAAAATTATGATTTAGAATAGTTTCTAAGTACTAAAACTAGGAGGGTTTTGTGAAGCAGCTATCAAAAACATTTTGCAAAATGGCACAACTAAAATTTTCTATCAATTTAGACCATATTTTATGGATGATAGCCAGTTTGGATGCAATTTTTAATCTTTTTAGCTATTTTAAATCATTATTTGAGTGCCCAAAATGAGTATTTTTGTGAAGGGCCTACCAAATAATTGTTGCAAAATTGTACCAAATAAATTTTCTAAAATACTAGGACATATTTAAACAACAATTTACCAAATTGTTGGGTGTCAGAAGTTTTGATCCACCTCTGGTGAAAAAGACAAATTTCTGCCGATTCAGTTGGAAGCGGGTCAAATTTGAACTGTAGCTACCTCGTAGTTTTCTCATTATTTTTTCTAAAAATCATTTCTAGGTACATAAGTATCTATTTAATCAGGGAAACACCAAAAAAATTCCAAGATTCAACCACTAGCTAGGAACGGACATTCCCGCCGTTCTGACCGCATTTTGAAACGGGCATAAAAAAATCAAAAAAAATCAAAAAATTGGAAAACCCTCGCATTGCGTCATTATATGTGACCAAGTTATCAGGAAAAATTATAAACTTGTAATACGACTATTATTTTTAAAAAGTGTTACCAGAAACGAGCTATCAAGTGTGAAGATGAATGACTTTCAACCCAAATGCTCAATCTTATGGCCACATTCATGGCATAGTTTGTTCAAATGATCTCATATTATGCACAAGGGTGCATATTGCAATGACAAACAATGTTGCCTAAGGAAGTTTTCATTTTCTTTGGACGAAAAATTCATTTTCCATTTTTCGAGTGCCCGAAAAGAGATTTTTTTGTGAAGGGCCTACCATATATTTGTTGCAAAATTATACCAAATCAATTTTCTAAAATACTAGGACATATTTAATGCACAATTGACCAAATGATTGGGTGTTAAAAATTTTGATCCACCTCTCATGAAAAAGACAAATTTCCGCTCATTCAATAGGAAACGGGTCAAATTTGAACTGCAGCGTCCTCATTGTTTGTTATTTATTTTTTCCAAAAATCATTTCTAGGTACAAAAGTATATATTTAATCAGAGAAACACCAAAAAAATTCCAAGATTCAAGCACTAGCTAGGAACGGTCATTCCCGCCGTTTTGACCGCATTTTGAAACGGGCATAAAAAATTCAAAAAAATCAAAAAATTGGAAACCTTCGCATTGTGTCATTATATGTGGCCAAGTTCCTAGGAAAAATAACAAACTTGTAATACAGCAATTATTTTAAAAAAGTGTTCTTAGAAACGAGCTATCACGTGTGGAGATCAATGGCTTTCAAGCCAAATGATCAATCTTATGGCCACATCCATGGCATAGTTTGTTCAAATGATCTCATATTGTGCACATGGGTGCATATTGGAATGACAAACAATGTTGCCTAAGGAAGTTTTCATTTTCTTTGGACGAAAAAACCATTTTCCATTTTTTGAGTGCCCAAAAGGAGGTTTTTTTGTGAAGGACCTCCCAAATAATTGTTGCAAAATTGGACCAAATCATTTGTCTAAAATACTAGGCCATATTTAATGCACAATTGACCAAATGGTTGGGTGTAAAAAGTTTTGATCCACCTCTCATGAAAAAGACAAATTTCCGCTCATTCAGGTGGAAGCGGGTCAAATTTGAACTGTAGCTGCCTTGTAGTTTGCTCTTTATTTTTTCCAAAAATCATTTCTAGGTACATAAGTATCTATTTAATCATAGAAACACCAAAAAAATTCCAAGATTCAACCACTAGCTAAGAACGGTCATTCCCGCCGTTTTGACCGCATTTTGAAACGGGCATAAAAAAATAAAAAAAATAAAAAAATTGGGAAACCTTCGCATTATGTCATTATATGTGGCCAAGTTCCTAGGAAAAATAACAAACTTGTAATACGGCAATTATTTTAAAAAAGTGTTCTCAAAAACAAGCTATCACGTGTGGAGATCAATGGCTTTCAAGCCAAATGATCAATCTTATGGCCGCATTCATGGCATAGTTTGTTCAAATGATCTCATATTGTGCACAAGGGTGCATATTGGAATGGCTAACAATGTTTCCTAAGGAAGTTTTCATTTTCTTTGGACGAAAAAACCATTTTCCATTTTTCGAGTGCCCAAAAGGAGGTTTTTGTGAAGGACCTCCCAAATAATTGTTGCAAAATTGGACCAAATCAATTTTCTAAAATACTAGGACATATTTAATGCACAATTGACAAAATGGTTGGGTGTAAAAAGTTTTGATCCACCTCTCGTGAAAAAGACAAATTTCCGCCGATTCAGTTGGAAGCGGGTCAAATTTGAACTGCAGCTGCCTCATAGTTTGCTATTTATTTTTTCCAAAAATCATTTGTAGTTACATAAGTACCTATTTAATCATAAATACATGGTTTTGTGGCGATACGTTGAGGTTTGGGCGGTGGCCGAGGCCCCCAACTCTAGAGCGCGTAAACTCGCATGCCCACCGCGTCCTCACCGCGTGACCGTGGCGTTGCCATGTGTTTTGTGCAGCCTAGGCATGTCTAGTGGGTTGGGCACTCCCCAGGTAGGTGCTAGGAAGAAAACTACAACATAAGATTCTCACGAGGAGACCGATCGATGCTCAAACGTGAATTAGCAACCAAGTGTTTGATTAGCGGTACGGGAAATGTACACGGCTAATGGGCGTGAGTTTTGGCTGAGGATGATCAGTTACTAATAAGACCGTCTTCACAAATTTTCAGCTCAAAAGGAGAAGCCTAGGTGGTACTTGCTTTGCAAACTACCACATTGGACATAAATACGAATGTTGAAGCTCGGCTCAAAATAATGAACGGATTGATCTGGCATTTGGTGGAGGATGGTTATTTGGGCATAGGAAAGCACTTTAGAAAATGGATACTATTTGGACATGCCAAAGTGGTACTTCCTTCATAATTCTCTTCTATGGACAGAAACTTGGGAAAACTAGTGAGAGAGATTGGATGAATAAAATGAGCTAAAAATTGGTGTAGGTAAGTTACATAGGTATGGTCATGCACTGGTAAATTTTCAGATCATTTGGGTAAGCCTAGATAGTACTTACTTCATAAAGCTTCTCTCGAGGTAGAAACTTTGAAAATTTCCTGAGAAAGATTTACTAGGAAAATTGATCTAAATATTATCATGTGGCAATGATTTGGGTATGGAAGAGTGCCCAAAAAGTTTGAGGGTAATAGCAGGGGTCTAGATAACACTTGCTTTGCAACGTGCCAATTTGGCCATAAAATATAAATTGAACCTGGGCTCACATAGATGATTTGACTGAGCTGCAATTTGGAGGAGGGTGATAATTTGGGCATATGAAGGAACTGTATAAATTTCATGTCATTTCGATATATAAAAAAGGTACTTCCTTCACAATGCTTCTAGGTGGGCACAAACTTTGGAAATTTTCCGAGGAAGATTTGCTAGGCAAGTGGAGCTGAATTTTGTCATGTGGTAATGATTTGGATAGGAAAGAGTGCCCAAAAATTCCGAGGGCAATCAAGAATATATAAATAGCACTTCCTTCATAAAGTGCTGTCGTGAACAGAATAGGAAAATGAATATTGTTGAATTAGTTTTGAACTAGGCAAGGAAGGATTTTTACATATTTGATGAAGATATGACCCAAAGAATTTATGAGATTTTTTTGGGAATTTTGGGAATGACAGAAATATAGGTTGCTTCACAACCTAGGGCAAAAACTGCCACATGGACATGACACATAGGCAAAACTGATGAGATGGCGCCTAGTCATAGCAACCCACCACAATTTACAAGGTTATGACCATCTATATTGGTCATGATCAGCTAGAAATAAGGCAGCAGACCAGTGCTATCTGCTTTATGACCATTTCGTGTAAGGAAATTACGACCTTTCTGACCAAATGGTCGTTATAGTTTAAGTTTTGGAGCCCCCCGAACAACTTTTGACCAATTGGTCTGAAATGGTCATAGATCTATGACCAATTCTTCCAGGGTCACTAACAGAAGGTCAAAAGTTGACATATTTCTTGTAGTGCATTGGCTCGTTCAACTTGGCCGTTTATCTATGGATGATAGACAGAGGCGTAGTCGAGCTTGATGCCCAGATTAGCGCACCAGGTTTTCACTTCGTCGGGTGTGAAATTGGAGCCGTTATCAGTGATGATGCTGTGTGGAACACCATAACGGTGTATGATACCGGATATAAAGTCTTCCACTTGGTGAATTTATCCACCATGAGTAGCAAATATTTTTTCTTATGGCATCCTCCTTTAAGGGGTCCAACCATATCCAGTCCCCACACCGCAAAAGGCCAAGTGATGGGGATGGTTTGTGGGGCGGTGGGGGACATATGGCTTTGGTTGGTGAAGATTTGGTATCCAACGTAATGTTGGACAAGTTCTTGTGCATCCGCTTGGGACGGTGGCCAATAGAACCCTGTATGGAAGGCCTTGCTAACAAGGGCCCGAGCTGCGGCGTGGTGCCTGCGGAGGCCGGCATGAATCTCAGCCAGGAGCTACTGCCCCTCCTCCTCGGAGATACATCTTTGAAGGACTCCGGTAGATCTTTTCGTATAGAGCTCTCTGTCCTGAACCTTGTAGGCCTTCGAACGCCAGACAATGCGGCGGGGCTCATACTGGTCCTCGGGAAGCTCCTTCCTGTTAAGGTAGGCCAGGAAGGGTTCGTTCCATGGGGCAATGACTGCCATGATGAGATGCACCGACGGTGTTATTTCGGTGGCTGAGCGTCCGATGATGTCGGTGTTTTCAGAATCTGGGGTTATGTTCGGATCGGGACGAGTGTTGTCGTTTCCCCCTGCCACGCCACGGATGGCTTAAAAAGCCTTTCCAGAAATATATTGGGTGGGACGGGGTCGCGCTTAGCGCCGATACGAGCAACAACGTCCACCGCTTGATTACTTTCTCGAGCCACATGATGGAACTCAAGCACCTCGAACCGGGCCAACATTTTTATGATGGCATTACGATAAGCTGTCATATTCGGATCTTTGGCGTCGAAGTCTCCATTTATTTGAGATATTGCAAGGTTTGAGTCCCCGCGCACATCTAGGCATTGTATGCCCATGGAGACAGCCATCCGGAGACCATGCAATAAGGCCTCGTATTCGACTGCATTGTTGGAGTCTGTGTATAGTATTTGGAGTACGTACTGAACGACGTCTCCAGTAGGTGATGTTAAAACGACGCACGCCCCTAGCCCTGCCAGCATTTTGGAGCCATCGAAATACATAACCCAATTGGAATATGTGTCGTATTCTTTGGGGAGTTTGGCCTCTGTCCATTCGGCGACAAAGTCAGCCAGTACTTGGGATTTAATAGCTCGATGTGGTTTGTATGTAATATCAAATGGAAGGAGCTCAATGGCCCATTTGGCAATCCGGCCCGTGGCATCGCGGTTGTTTATAATGTCATTGAGTGGTACTTCGGAAGCCACCATGATCGAACACTCCTGGAAGTAGTGACGGAGCTTTCGGGATGCCATGAAGACCGCATATGCTATCTTTTGATAATGGGGGTACCGGGATTTTCATGGTGTAAGGACAGTGGATACTGGCTTCTAAAGCAGGAATTTGTGTCCGTCATGTTCTTGTTCAAAGACGAGCACAACGCTCACCACCTGATGTGTTGCCGATACGTATAATAACATCGGTTCGCCGACATTTGGTGCAGCCAGTATTGGGTTGCTCGCAACAAGGGTTTTTATTTCCTCCAGTCCGGCTGTTGCCGCGTCCGTCCACTCGAAGTGATCGGTTCCCTGTAGAAGGCGATAGAGTGGTAGTGCCTTTTCTCCCAATCTGGAGATAAAGCGGCTTAGAGCTCCCTTGCAACCCGCGAGCTTTTGGACTTGTTTAAGGTCTGTTGGCGTAGCCAATTGTGACAGAGCTTGGATTTTGGCTAGATTTGCTTCAATTCCTCTGTTGGAAACGATGAAGCCCAGCAGTTTTCCAGCGGGGACGCCGAAAACGCCCTTTTACGGATTGAGCTTAATGTCATAAGCGTGGAGGTTATCAAATGTGAGACGTAAATCGTCTATTAGTGTTTCAACGCGCCTAGTTTTGATGACGACGTCGTCCACATAAGCTTCAACTGTCTTGCCGATCTGCTTCTCCAGGCATGTTTGAATCACGCGTTGGTATGTGGCACTGGCATTCTTGAGCCCGAAGGGCATGGTGTTGAAGCAGAATGGCCCATATGGGGTGATGAATGTTGTTGCAGCTTGATTGGACTCCTTCATTTTGATTTCATGGTATCCAGCATATGCATTAAGGAAACACAGTGAGTTGTGTCCTGCGGTAGCATCAATGATTTGATCAATGTGGGGGAGGGGGAAGGGATCCTTAGGGCAGGCCTTATTGAGGTCTTTAAAATCGACACACAACCGCCAGGGTTTGTCCTTCTTTGGTACCATCACCAGGTTTGCCAGCCAGTCCGGATGTTTTATTTCTCCAATGAATCCGGCCTCAATTAGCTTGGCCAGCTCCTTGATATGTCTCCAACGTATCTATAATTTTTGATTGCTCCATGCTATATTATCTACTATTTTGGGCAATATTGGGCTTTATTATCCACTTTTATATTACTTTTGGGACTAACCTATTAACCGGAGGCCCAGCCCAGATTTGCTGTTTTATGCCTATTTCAGTGTTTTGAAGAAAAGGAATATCAGACGGAGTCAAAACGGAACGAAATCAACAGGAGAAGTTATTTTTGGAAGGAAAGCAACCCAAGGAACTTGGAGTCCACGTCAGGAGATACGGGAGGAGCTCACGAGGGTGGGGGCGCCCCCCCTAGGGCGCGCCCCCTGCCTCGTGGGGGCCCCGTAGCTCCTCCGACGTACCCCCTGCACCCATATATACCTACGTAACCTAAAACTTCCAGAACAGAGAATAGATCGGGAGTTCCGCCGCCAGAAGCCTCCGTTGCCACCAAAAGTCAATCGGGACCCAGTTCCGGCACCCTGCCGGAGGGGGAACCCTCATCGGTGGCCATCTTCATCATCCCGGCGCTCTCCATGACGAGGAGGGAGTAGTTCTCCCTCGGGGCTGAGGGTATGTACCAGTAGCTATGTGTTTGATCTCTCTCTCTCTCTCTCTCTCATGTTCTTGAGATGATACGATCTTGATGTATCATGAGCTTTGCTATTATAGTTGGATCCAATGTTTCTATTGGATTTCGGGTTCCGGCAAACCCTTGAGGTTCGAACACTAGGGTGCGCACGGAGATATCGCCTTCTACCTGCCTGCGCCCCTCCGCCTCGCTAAGATCTAAGCTATGGAAAGAACAGCACAAAGAGACACATGGTTTATACTGGTTCGGGCCACCTTTGTGGTGTAATTCCCTACTCTAGTGTGTGGTGTGGTGGATTGCCTCTTGGGCTGATGATGATGAGCAATACAAGGAAGAACAGCCTCGCGAGGGTCTGTTCTTGGCTGAGGGGATGAACTGCTAGGGGGAGTTCAGTCACCCTTCTCTCTCTCTCTCTCTCTTCTTGATTCTCTCTCCGATTTCCATTTCCATCCTCCTACCCTATGGGTGGCTAGTCCTATTTATAGGCAAAGGCCCTGGGCCTCTTCCCAAATATTGAGCGGGAAGGGCGCCAACAATTGGCCATTTTGAAGGGGAACATCTGGCACACTTATCCTGACTAAAGTTGGTCATCGCCTGCCAAAGGCTCTGGTGGTGACACTGGCTTGGGCTCCACAATGACTTCCTCCCTGCCGTTGGACTGGTCTTGGTCTCGTTGCACCGAAACGGGTGCCTTTGCTTGATGCTCTCGCCTGCGCTTGCTCCCTTTGCACCAAAGAGGAAAGGAGGACACTGCGTGGGCTGGCGCCCGCCTGGCACCCTTGGTCGTCATGGCTTGCGTCACGGGCACCTCGTGAGGTACCCCGCCTTGATCTCTCCGCCTCCTCGCGAGCCAGCCTGATGAGGCCGTACCTAAGGAAGCTCCGTGTCGTCCGCCCCGCGAGGCTTGGCCCCTCGCAAGGGTCTTGGGTCTATGTTGATGAAGATGGGCCGTGCTGGGCCTCCCTTTGAGCCACGCCGCAGGCCGCAGGGAGGCAAGTCTGGGGACCCCCATTCCCAGAACACCGACAGTAGCCCCCGGGCCCAAGGCGCGCCCGGACTTGGCCGTGCAGGGAGGCGAAAGGGCAAGGGAGAAGCGCCGCGGGCCCTAACAGCCTGCGGCCTCGCGCGCCGCGTGGCGGTTGATTGGGCGTGGGCGGCACTGTTCCCCCGTACCCCCCTTATTTCGCGCCATGCTAGGCGGACTCGTAGTCGTACACAGCCGCTCCTCTTTCTGTTGCTCGAGCGCCCTCTATCCTTCGTCCGCTCGAACTCCAGCTTCTGTTTTCAACCCAATCTCGAACCTCCCCCCTTCCCATCGCCATGGTTCCAACGAAGAAGGGAAGAGGGAAGAAACCCATGCCTCTGCCTTGCTCGCCGCCGTTGGCGGCCCCCACCGAGGGCTTGGGCAAGGTCAGCTCGGCTCTGGCCACTATCTTCAACGAATGCGGGAGGACAACGGCCTGGCCCGCGTCTCACTTCTCCATCGACAGGATAGTCACCGAGGTCCAGTATTTCGCCGACGCCCTGTGGGCGGGTCTGGTTCCCCCCTTTTCTGATTTCTTCAATGCCGTGCTTTCCCACTATCAGATCCACATGATGCATCTGGGTCCTAAATCCATCACCCTTCTTTCGGTCTTCGCCTTTGTTTGCGAGGCAATGATGGGCATCCTTCCTTCGGTTGCCTTGCGGCGCCACTTCTTCTCTCTACGTCTTGTCGACCCTACCCAATGCTCGGCGTGCGTCAGCTTCGCTGCCGCGTCTGAGACAGCGGCCTCAGGGATTGACTTCAGGCTCCCTCCGCCCGCGGCTGGGTTTCGTGAGTGGTGGCTGTATGTGGATGTAGGGGTGCCCAACCCCCTGCTATCGGAGCCAACTTCACCTGCTGTCCCCAATTTGGGCTGGGGCCAGGAGACGCTTGAGAGCCCCCGGCTCGTCTTCGTCTGGCACCACTTCGCGTTCTTGAGGTCGCTTGGCGTGACAGCGCCCAAGGTGGTGAAGGACTTCCTGCTACGCCGCGTTGCTCCTCTCCAAGGCCACTACCGCCGGATGTGGGCCTTTAGCGGGCATGATGATCGTATGAGGCTCCAGGAAGAGGACCTGACGCCTGAAGTGCTGAGGACAGTGCTCTTGATCCTGACTGGGGACCCCAACCCTGGCAGCATCCAGCAGGGAGGGGCCTTGCTGTACCTCTGCCAGAGCAGGGGCGATTTTGTGAATCAGATGCCTATCTTTGATGAGTGGGGGTCGCGCTCCGCCGGCCTCCGGGGGCCTCGAGAGAACCCAGTGATGGTGACTGCCCTTCCAGTCGGCCAAGGTGACTCTTCCTCGGGTGGCAGAGCAGGGAGGCGTGAGGCGCCAGAGGCCGAGGGGGCTCCCGGCGGGGTGACAGCGCCGGGCGATGCTCATGAGGGAGCAGGTCTTGGGGCCCATGCCGCTGAGGCTGAGGGCGGCAAGCAACTGCCCTCAGCGCCTGCGGCTGAGGCCCCTAAGCCTCCAGCCGCTTCTTTTGGCGAGGCAACTGGCAGTGCGCATCAGGCAGGCGCCCCTAACGCGGATCACCTTGACGCTTCGTCCTCGTCGCAGGTTGATCCCTGGGCTCAACTCTTGGGCCACTTCCGCGTGGACTTTGAGGCCCTCCGGAAGAGAAGGGAGGCCCTGGGCGACAATTACCCTTGTCGCCTGCTGAAGCGTAGGAAGTACTTCGCCACTGATGAGTAAGCCTTCTCCTTTCCCAGCTCCCGATCTTTCTGTTGCTTTTACTGATCCTTGCTCCACAGGCCCCTTCCAGCCGAGCTCGCGGAGATGGCTGAGGTGCCGTCCCCCTTGGCTTCGCCCCCTCCACCGTCCTCAAGCGCTCTGAGCAGCAGAGCCCTTGTGGTGAGTGCGATCCGAGAGGCGAACCGTCTCGAGGCACATCGTGGCCCTGCGCACCTCGCGATCGTCCTTTGCGGGCCTTCTCGTGGCATAGCTAGCCTGCCGTGGGCTTCGCGCCTGGTCGTGGACTGCGATTGGCTGAGGCGCTCCCTGAGCTCTTCATCTGGGGACGGGCTGGCTCCAGGCCGGGCTTCTGGCGTGGCGTGCCCGGCCGTCGCGAGGGTGCCAGCCCCCAGCCCCCTGCCCGGAGGGGGAGTGCTGATTCGTGGCCCCCGGCGCTTGCTTGGGGCAGATGATGGTGTGGAAGACGTGCTCGAGCGCGCCCGGGAGCGTCGCGCTCTTCGCCAAGGATTCCATCGAAGGGCGGCTGACGCGGTGAGCCTGCTTGGGGAGGAGCTTGCTGATGAAGACGCACGCCTTGAGGCCGAGGGCCTGCGCCTGGCTGCAGAGAGGCTCGCGTCGATGAAGGTGGCCTCTGGCGACCCAGAAGAGCTCTAGAAGCATGAGGAGGCGCTGACGCTGCAAGCCCCGATCGTACCCGCGAGTACGAGCGTCTGGAGACAAGGGAGCGCTTGGTGACGCAGGCGGAGGATGATGTCGCTGCACGGGAAGCCCGTGTCCTGGAGGAGGTCGGACGTCGGATGGCGATGGCGCGCTTGAACCTCATGCATGAGTTCGTGGAGAGGCTGGGGTTGATCCGGGCCGAGGCTGAAGGTAGGACTGCTGCCTTGAGGGCCAAGCTGGAGGAAGCAACATGGCGAGCCGATGCTTTTCGGACCACCCTTGAGGTAGCGCAAGGGGAGTCAACCACCTCCCAGGACGAGGTGCTCCTTCTTCGCCGGCGGGTGGAGGAGGCTGAGGTCGCCGCGCGCCAAAATACAGACGAGATACGTCAGCGGCGGATCCTGGAGCATGAGCACGGCCCCATGCTCACCACGCTCCGGGAGAGAGCCAACACAACCTTGGGCAACATCTGCGAGGCGGCTGTTGGCGAGCCGCACGCAGCCAACTACGTCGGCAACCTTCAGTTCTTCACCACGTGTTGACACAGCTGGAGGCGCGGTCGGTCAGGGCTGACAGGTTGGTGGAGGAGAGGAGCCGCGCCCTGCTCGGGCGCGCCTTTTCTCGCGTCTTCAGCCATCTCCGGAACATGGATCCCCACTTCGATTTTGACGCCGCCATCGCCCCAGTCCCCCAGGCCGTCCGAGACGACCTGGCGCATTGGGTGGAAGACAATGTGGATGCTCTTGTCAGGGCCTTCGCTTCAGACAACAACGGCGTGATCATGGCTGCCGACGAGGGCGGTGTGGTGAACGGCCCTGCCACTGCTGGCGGCGACGCAGACAGCGATGGCGAGTCCAGCGACGCCAGCAATGGTTCGGGTGGTGCTCCTGAGGACGCATTGGGGGATTTATCCGACTGATTGTGCATCGTTCCTGCTTCCTTACCCTGCATGAATAGAACTCAGGTTTTGGCCTGATGGCTGTGAGAGCATTTTGGAGGGGAGCCCCTCATGTAAAACTTGTGTTCATCGTATTAGTAGATGCTACATTGCCCATGCGCCCGCGCCAAGTGGTTGGCTTAAGCAACGCGCTGGTCGGCTAGTTTACCTTTGTCCCGTGCGGGCCCTGAGGTAGCCTGTGGGAGGCTGTGGTGTCCCGAGTGTTCCCTGATTAAATCCGTAGGATCTGCAGTAAAAAACCCTTCTGAGAGGACACGGCGGCGGCAGTCTGGGCTGCGCGCAAGCTGGGCCTGACCCGGCTCGCGAGGGGCTCACGAGGGGAGGCAGCTGAGGCGAAGTGGTAATCAAAACGCGAGAAATTGCTCGAACGAGACTAAGCACCCCTTCCCCGAACACACGCAAATCTCAAATTCGAATCCAACTTAAATCCAGCGGGGGAAAGTGACAACCAAAAGGGAAAAGCAATGAAAGCAGACAAAAGGCCGCGTCCGGCACCTAATCTAGTCTTGGACGTCTTCTCACCAGCGCGGAGCTAAGTGCTGCCACTGGGCATGGGAGGGAGCCCCAGGGCCTAAGGCCGGCACCCCTGAGACTCCGGGGCGTGTACAACCCCACTCATTATTACGTGAGAGTGTCACGGGGCGGCGAGCTTCACAGGCACTGGGCCTTCTTCACAGGTACCGGCCTTGCTTCATATCGCCAGACGAGGGCCCCGCCTTGCGCCACACTCTAGTGCCATCAACAACGACCAAAAACCAGGACGCCGCCGATGGGTTAGAGCGGTCGCCAGCTGTTCCCCCGACGACCACGGGTCCTCCGCCAGGGGCAGGCCCTGAGGCACCTCCCCAGCAGAGGGCCTACCTCCTGAGAACACCTTGCTCCGAACGTTGCGGTGGTGATGTCGGATCTCGGCCCCTCTCCTGCAGCCCCCTGCGCCCTCCTCCCGAGGGGTAGGAGATTGTGGGAGCGGGGCAGCTGCTCGCTGTGGCGACCTGCACCTCCTGCGATCCATGATTAGCGTATGCCTGCTCCTGAGGAATTAGCGGTACCCGATAATCGCTGCCTCCAGCGTGGCCGGTGGGACCGTCCCGGTGCTCCTGGAAGAGCTCTGCTTCTGGCGCCTCGTCCCCCCAGCTTGGGCTGAGGAGCGAGCCTTGTTCGCCCTCGTGAGGGTGCCCTTGATCCATCATGTGGGGCATGTATTCTTCTGGCGCCGTCATCCCGAAGGCCACGTCATAGTGCTCCACGTGCCATGCAGCTCTGCTTGACGCGCCCACCGTGGGGTGGTAGCGCAGCTGTCCACTAGGGCCGTGGGTTGCGTCGAGTCCTTCTTCTTCGCAGACCGGGAGCGGGGGCAGCGCCGCCGCCGGTCCGGTGCCGACAGCTTCGCTGGTGTTAGAGTAGCCTTGGAGCCCGCGAGCGCGCACGGAGCCCCCGCGCGGGCCGCCCTGGGCTTGAGATGGGAGCTGGGTGCAGAAGGGGTGAGCCCCCAAGGCGGTGAAGCCCAGGAGCTCTGCCACCCGCTCCAGCAGCACGTCGCGGCCGCCCTCCAGCAACCTGCACTGCAGCAGCTCTCGGGCAACTGTGAGCGCGGCCCTCGAGTTCGCCTGCTCCCGGCGGGTGTACGGTGTTGTGGTCGCGGCGTGATTGGAGGCCCTTCCTGCCGACCGGGCCTGCCGCAGTGTGAGAGCTGTCGAAGCCTGTCCGCGTCGCCCACGGCCCGCAGCGCCCTGCGGACCGCGAGCTTCCTGGGGCATGGGGTCGCTCGAGGTGAGCGGCTCTGCGCTGGCAGGCCACGCCGCCCAAGGATTTGGGTTGCCCGCCTGGTCGCCGGACATGGTGATGACGACGCGACGGGCAATGAAGCGGTAGAAGGTGGATTCCGGCGCACCCCTACCTGGCGCGCCAAATGTCGAATTTCGGGTTCCAGCAGACCCTTGAGGTTCGAACACTGGGGTGCGCGCGGAGATTTCCCCTTCTACCTGCCTGCGCCCCTCCGCCTCGCTAAGATCTAAGCTATGGAAAGAACAGCACAAAGAGACACATGGTTTATACTGGTTCGGGCCACCGTTGTGGTGTAATACCCTACTCCAGTGCGTGCTGTGGTGGATTGCCTCTTGGGCTGATGATGGTGAGCAATACAAGGAAGAACAGCCTCACGAGGGTCTGTTCTTGGCTGAGGGGATGAAATGCTAGGGGGAGTTCAGTCAGCCTTCTCTCTCTCTCTCTTCTTGATTCTCTCTCCGATTTCCATTTCCATCCTCCTACCCTATGGGTGGCTAGTCCTATTTATAGGCAAAGGCCCTGGGCCTCTTCCCAAATATTGAGCGGGAAGGGCGCCAACAATTGGCCATTTTGAAGGGGAACATCTGGTACACTTATCCTGACTAAAGTTGGTCCTCGCCTGCCAAAGGCTCTGGTGGTGACGCTGGCTTGGGCTCCAGGAAGAGGACCTGACGTCTGAATTGCTGAGGACAGCGCTCTTGATCCTGACTGGGGACCCCAACCCTGGCAGCATCCAGCAGGGAGGGGCCTTGCTGTACCTCTGCCAGAGCAGGGGCAATTTTGTGAATCAGATGCCTATCTTTGATGAGTGGGGGGCGCGCCCCGCCGGCCTCCGGGGGCCTCGCGAGAACCCAGTGATGGTAACTGCCCTTCCAGTCGGCCAAGGTGACTCTTCCTCGGGTGGCAGAGCAGGGAGGCGTGAGGCGCCAGAGGCCAAGGGGGCTCCCGGCGGGGTGACCGCGCCAGGCGATGCTCATGAGGGAGCAGGTCTTGGGGCCCGTGCTGCTGAGGCTGAGGGCGGCAAGCAGCTGCCCTTAGCGCCTGCGGCTGAGGCCCCTGAGGCTCCAGCCGCTTCTCTTGGCGAGGCGACTGGCAGTGCGCATCAGGCAGGCGCCCCTGACGCGGATCGCCTTGACGCTTCGTCCTCGTCGTAGGTTGATCCCTGCGCTCAACTCTTGGGCCGTTTCTGCGTGGACTTTGAGGCCCTCCGGAAGAGAAGGGAGGCCCTGGGCGACAATTACCCTTGTCGCCTGCTGAAGCGTAGGAAGTACTTCGCCACTGATGAGTAAGCCTTCTCCTTTCCCAGCTCCTGATCTTTCTGTTGCTTTTACTGATCCTTGCTCCACAGGCCCCTTCCAGCCGAGCTCGCGGAGATGGCTGAGGTGCCGTCCCCCTTGGCTTCGCCCCCTCCACCGTCCTCAAGCGCTCTGAGCAGCAGAGCCCTTGTGGTGAGTGCGATTCGAGAGGCGAACCGTCTCGAGGCGCATCGTGGCCCTGCGCACCTCGCGATCCTCCTTCACGGGCCTTCTCGTGGCATAGCCAGCCTGCCGTGGGCTTCTCGCCTGGTCGTTGACTGTGATTGGCTGAGGCGCTCCCTGAGCTCTTCATCTGGGGACGGGCTGGCTCCAAGTCGGGCTTCTGGCGTGGCGTGCCCGGCCGTCGCGAGGGTGCCAGCCCCTAGCCCCCTGCCCGGAGGGGGAGTGCTGATTCGTGGCCCCCGGCGCTTGCTTGGGGCAGATGATGGTGTGGAAGACGTGCTCGAGCGCGCCTGGGAGCGTCGCGCTCTTTGCCAAGGATTCCTTCGAAGGGCGGCTGACGCGGTGAGCCTGCTTGGTGAGGAGCTTGCTGATGAAGACGCGCGCCTTGAGGCCGAGGGCCTGCGCCTGGCTGCAGAGAGGCGCGATCTTGACGACGCAGAGGCCAAGGCGTCGCTGGTGGCCTCTCGGGAGGCCTGATCTTGGGCCGCTGGCCTCTCGGGAAGCTGACCGGCGGCGAGAGGTGGTGGAGGAGCGGGCTCGGGAGCTCCTGGCCTGGTGCTACTCACTGGAGGAGCAAGTGGAGCTGCGCGAGGCAGCCCTCGCGTCGATGAAGGTGGCCTCTGGCGACCCAGCAGAGCTCCAGAAGCGTGAGGAGGCGCTGACGCTGGAAGCCCCGATTGTACCCGCGAGTACGAGCGTCTGGAGACGAGGGAGCGCTTGATGACGCAGGCGGAGGATGATGTCGCTGCACGGGAAGCCCGTGTCCTGGAGGAGGTCGGACGTCGGGTGGCGATGGCGCGCTTGAACCTCATGCATGAATTCAAGGAGAGGCTGGGGTTGATCCGGGCCGAGGCTGAAGTAGGACTGCTGCCTTGAGGGCCAAGCTCGAGGAAGCGACGCGGCGGGCCGATGCTTTTCGGACCGCCCTTGAGGTAGCGCAAGGGGAGTCAACCACCTCCCAGGACAAGGTGCTCCTTCTTCGCCAGCGGGTGGAGGAGGCTGAGGTCGCCGCGCGCTGGAATGCAGACGAGATACGTCAGCGGCGGATCCTGGAGCATGAGCACGGCCCCATCCTCACCACGCTCCGGGAGAGAGCCAACACAACCTTGGGCAACATCTGCGAGGCGGCTGTTGGCGAGCCGCACACAGCCAACTACGCCGGCAACCTTCAGTTCTTCACCGATGTGTTGACGCAGCTGGAGGCGCGGTCGGTCAGGGCTGACAGGTTGGTGGAGGAGAGGAGCCGCGCCCTGCTCGGGTGCGCCTTTTCTCGCGTCTTCAGCCATCTCCGGAACATGGATCCCCACTTCGATTTTGACGCCGCCATCGCCCCAGTCCCCCAGGCCGTCCGAGACGACCTGGCGCACTGGGTGGAAGACAATGTGGATGCTCTTGTCAGGGCCTTCGCTTCAGACAACGACGGCGTGATCATGGCTGCCGACGAGGGCGGTGTGGTGAACGGCCCTGCCACCGCTGGCGGCGACGCAGACAGCGATGGCGAGTCCAGCGACGCCAGCAACGGTTCGGGTGGTGCTCCTGAGGACGCATTGGGGGATTTATCCGACTGATTGTGCATCGTTCCTGCTTGCTTACCCTGCATGAATAGAACTCAGGTTTTGGCCTGATGGCTGTGAGAGCATTTTGGAGGGGAGCCCCTCATGTAAAACTTGTGTTCATCGTATTAGTAGATGCTACATTGCCCATGCGCCCGCGCCAAGTGGTTGGCTTAAGCGACGCGCTGGTCGGCTAGTTTACCTTTGTCCCGTGCGGGCCCTGAGGTAGCCTGTGGGAGGCTGTGGTGTCCCGAGTGTTCCCTGATCGAATCCGTAGGATCTGCAGTAAAAAAAACCCTCCTAAGAGGACACGGCGGCGGCAGTCTGGGCTGCGCGCAAGCTGGGCCTGACCCGGCTCGCGAGGGGCTCACGAGGGGAGGCAGCTGAGGCGAAGTGATAATCAAAACGCGAGAAATTTCTCGAACGAGACTAAGCACCCCTTCCCCGAACACACGCAAATCTCAAATTCGAATCCAACTTAAATCCAGCGGGGGAAAGTGACAACCAAAAGGGAAAAGCAATGAAAGCAGACAAAAGGCCGCGTCCGGCACCTAATCTAGTCTTGGACGTCTTCTCACCAGCGCGGAGCTAAGTGCTGCCACTGGGCATGGGAGGGAGCCCTAGGGCCTGAGGCCGGCACCCCTGAGACTCCGGGGCGTGTACAACCCCACTCATTATTACGTGAGAGTGTCACGGGGCGGCGAGCTTCACAGGCACTGGGCCTTCTTCACAGGTACCGGCCTTGCTTCATATCACCAGACGAGGGCCCCGCCTTGCGCCACACTCTAGTGCCATCAACGACGACCGGAAACCAGGACGCCGCCGATGGGTTAGAGCGGTCGCCAGCGATTCCCCCGACGACCACGGGTCCTCCGCCAGGGGCAGGCCCTGAGGCACCTCCCCAGCAGAGGGCCTACCTTCTGAGAACACCTTGCTCCGAACGTCGTGGTGGTGATGTCGGATCTCGGCCCCTCTCCTGCAGCCCCCTGCGCCCTCCTCCTGAGGGGTAGGAGACTGTGGGAGCGGGGCAGCTGCTCGCTGTGGCGACCTGCACCTCCTGCGATCCATGATTAGCGTATGCCTGCTCCTGAGGAATTAGCGGTACCCGATAATCGCTGCCTCCAGCGTGGCCGATGGGACCGTCTCGGTGCTCCTGGAAGAGCTCTGCTTCTGGCGCCTTGTCCCCCCAGCTTGGGCTGAGGAGCGAGCCTTGTTCGCCCTCGTGAGGGTGCCCTTGGTCCATCATATGGGGCACGTATTCTTCTGGCACCGTCATCCCGAAGGCCACGCCGTAGTGCTCCGCGTGCCATGCAGCTCTGCTTGACGCGCCCACCGTGGGGTGGTAGCGCGGCTGTCCACTGGGGCCGTGGGTCGCGTCGAGTCCTTCTTCTTCGCGGACCGGGAGAGGGGGCAGCGCCGCCGCCGGTCCGGTGCCGACAGCTTCGCTGGCGTTGGAGTAGCCTTGGAGTCCGCGGGCGCGCACGGAGCCCCCGCGCGGGCCGCCCTGGGCTTGAGATGGGAGCTGGGTGCAGAAGGGGTGAGCCCCCGAGGCGGTGAAGCCCAAGAGCTCTGCCACCCGCTCCAGCAGCACGTCGCGGCCGCGCTCCAGCAGCCTGCACTGCAGCTGCTCTCGGGCCACCGTGAGCGCGGCCCTCGAGTTCGCCTGCTCCCGGCGGGTGTACGGTGTTGTGGTCGCGGCGTGATTGGAGGCCCTTGCTGCCGACCGCGCCTATCGTGGTGTGAGAGCTGTCGAAGCCTGTCCGCGTCGCCCGCGGCCCGCAGCGCCCTGCGGACCGCGAGCTGCCTGGGGCATGGGGTCGCCCAAGGCGAGCGGCTCTGCGCTGGCAGGCCACGCCGCCCAAGGATCTGGGTTGCCCGCCTGGTCGCCAGACATGGTGATGACGATGCGACGGGCAATGAAGCGGTAGAAGGTGGATTCCGGCGCACCCCTACCTGGCGCGCCAAATGTCGAATTTCGGGTTCCAGCAGACCCTTGAGGTTCGAACACTGGGGTGCGCACGGAGATTTCCCCTTCTACCTGCCTGCGCCCCTCCGCCTCGCTAAGATCTAAGCTATGGAAAGAACAGCACAAAGAGACACATGGTTTATACTGGTTCGGGCCACCGTTGTGGTGTAATACCCTACTCTAGTGTGTGGTGTGGTGGATTGCCTCTTGGGGTGATGATGATGAGCACTACAAGGAAGAACAGCCTCGCGAGGGTCTGTTCTTGGCTGAGGGGATGAAATGCTAGGGGGAGTTCAGTCACCCTTCTCTCTCTCTCTCTTCTCGATTCTCTCTCCGATTTCCATTTCCATCCTCCTACCCTATGGGTGGCTAGTCCTATTTATAGGCAAAGGCCCTGGGCCTCTTCCCAAATATTGAGCGGGAAGGGCGCCAACAATTGGCCATTTTGAAGGGGAACATCTGGTACACTTATCCTGACTAAAGTTGGTCCTCGCCTGCCAAAGGCTCTGGTGGTGACGCTGGCTTGGGCTCCATAATGACTTCCTCCCTGCCGTTGGACTGGTCTTGGTCTCGTTGCACCGAAACGGGTGCCTTTGCTTGATGCTCTCGCCTGCGCTTGCTCCCTTTGCACCAAAGAGGAAAGGAGGACACTGCGCGGGTTGGCGCCCGCCTGGCACCCTTGGTCGTCATGGCTTGCGTCACGGGCACCTCGTGAGGTACCCCGCCTTGATCTCTCCGCCTCCTCGCGAGCCAGCCTGATGAGGCCGTGCCTAAGGAAGCTTCGTGTCATCCGCCCCGCGAGGCTTGGCCCCTCGCGAGGGTCTCGGGTCTGTGTTGATGAAGATGGGCCGTGCTGGGCCCCCCTTTGAGCCACGCCGCAGGCCGCAGGCAGGCAAGTCTGGGGACCCCCGTTCCCAGAACGCCGACAGTTTCTCCTCCCCCTCTTTCTCTCTTGTAATGAATTGAGTTTTCCCTTTGGAGTTATCTTATCGGACTGAGTCTTTAAAGATTTGAGAATACTTGATGTATGTCTTGGTGATCAACTTGCGGGTTTCGTGACATTGGGAACCTATGCATAGGGGTTGGCACACGTTTTCGCCGTGATTCTCCGGTAGGAACTTTGGGGCACTCCATGAGGTCCTTTGTGTTGGTTGAATAGATGAATCTGAGATTCTGTGATGCATATTGTATAATCATACCCACGGATACTTGAGGTGACATTGGAGTATCTAGGTGACATTAGGGTTTTGGTTGATTTGTGTCTTAAGGTGTTATTCTAGTACGAACTCTAGGGTTGTTTTGTGACACTTATGGGAATAGCCCAACGGATTGATTGGAAAGAATAACTTTGAGGTGGTTTCGTACCCTACCATAATCTCTTCATTCATTCTCCGCTATTAGTGACTTTGGAGTGACTCTTTGTTGCATGTTGAGGGATAGTTATGTGATCCAATTATGTTAGTATGGTTGAGGGAACTTACACTAGTGAAAGTATGATGCCTAGGCCTTGTTTCCACACATTGCAATACCACTTACGCACACTTTTATCATTAGTTACCTTGCTGTTTTTATAATTTCAGATTACAAATACCTTTATCTACCATCCATATACCACTTGTATCACCATCTCTTCGCCGAACTAGTGCACCTATACAATTTACCATCGTATTGGGTGTATTGGGGACACAAGAGACTCTTTGTTATTTGGTTGCAGGGTTGCTTGAGAGAGACCATCTTCATCCTATGCCTCCTACGGATTGATAAACCTTAGGTCATCCACTTGAGGAAAATTTGCTACTGTCCTACAAACCTCTGCACTTTGAGGCCCAGCAACGCCTACAAGAAGAATGTTGTGTAGTAGACATCAAGCTCTTTTTTCAGCGCCGTTGCCGGGGAGGTGAGTGCTTGAAGGTATATCTTTAGATCTTGCAATCGAGTCTTTTAGCTTCTTGTTTTATCACTAGTTTAGTTTATAAAGGAAAACTATAAAATATGGAAATGAGTTTGTCTCATACGCTTCACCTTTTTAATATCTTTCGTGAGTATGATGGAAAGGATAATTGTGCTCAAGTGCTAGAAGAAGAAATCTATAAAATGTTTGGCACTAAATATTTGAATGATGAGCATGATTGCAATGTCGTTAGTATGAATTCCTTGAATATCCATGATGCTAATGATATGCAAAGCCACAAGCTTGGGGAAGCTATGTTTGATGAAGATGATATTTTTTGTCCCCCAAGTTTTGAAGAGCAAATTTATTATGATGAAAGCATGCCTCCTATCTATGATGATTATTGTGATGACACGTATGCTTTAAAGAATAATGATAACAATGAAACTTGTCATCTTGATTTCAATTTTCAATCCCATGATAATTATTTTTTTGAGTTTGCTCCCACTACTATTCAAGAGAAGAATTTTGCTTATGTGGAGAGTAGTAAATTTTCAATGCTTGTACATCATGAAAAGAATGCTTTAGGTGCTGGTTATATTGTTGAATTCATTCATGATGCTACTGAAAATTATTATGAGGGAGGAACATATGCTTGTAGGAATTGCAATAATATCAAGTTTCCTCTTTATGTGCTTAAAGTTTTGAAGTTATGCTTGCTTTACCTTCCTATGAAAGTTGATTCTTGTTCCCTCAAGTTGTGTGCTCACAAAATCCCTATGCATAGGTAGTATGTTAGACTTCAATGTGCTAGTCATATTCTTCATGATGCTCTCTTTATGTTTCAATTCTTATCCTTTATGTGAGCATCACTGAAAACATCATGCCTAGCTAGGGGCGTTAAACGATAGCGCTTGTTGGGAGGCAACCCAACGTTATTTTTGTTTCTTGCTTTTTGTTCCTGTTTAGTAATAAATAATTCATATAGCATTTTTTAGATGTGGTTTTATGCTTTTAAAGTGTTTGTGCCAAGTAGAACCTTTGGGTAGACTTGGGTGAAGTCTTGTTGATCATGCTGTAAAAAACAGAAACTTTAGCGCTCACGAGAATTGCTGCCATTTTTATTTGGAGAGTGATATTTAGTTAATTATTTTTGAGGATGATTAATAGATAAATTACTCAGGTCCAGCAATTTATTTTAGAATTTTATGAGTTCCAGAAGTATACGTTTGATCCATATTACTACAGACTGTTCTGTTTTTGACAGATTCTGTTTTCATTGTGTTGTTTGCCTATTTTGATGAATCTATGAGTAGTATCGGAGGGTATGAACCATAGATAAGTTGGAATACAGTAGGTTTAACACCAATATAAATAAAGAATGAGTTCATTACAGTACCTTGAAGTGGTGATTTATTTTCTTATACTAACGGAGCTTACGAGTTTTCTGTTAAGTTTTGTGTTGTGAAGTTTTCAAGTTTTGGGTAAGGATTCGATGGACTATGGAATAAGCAGTGGCAAGAGCCTAAGCTTGGGGATGCCCAAGGCACCCCAAGGTAATATTCAAGGATAGCCAAGAGCCTAAGCTTGGGGATGCCCCGTTAGGCATCCCCTCTTTCGTCTTAGTTCATCGGTAACTTTACTTGGAGCTATATTTTTATTCGCCACATGATATGTGTTTTGCTTGGAGCGTCAATTTATTTTGTTAGGATTTTCTTTCGGTTATTTATAACATTGTTTTGCATCTTTTATTTCAATAAAAGTGGCATTTATAGCCTTTACTATGCCTATGTTACAAGTATACATGTTGCTGTTTGAAAACAGAAAGTTTACCGCTGTTGCAATAATTCCCTAGAAAAGTCAGAATGTGATAAAATGTTGAAACATTTTGCATATTAAGATCTGATAAATTTACTACAGTGGGAATTTTCTTTCATAATTTTTGGAGCTAGGGAAGTATGGATGTTGCAGCATTCTTTACAGACTATCCTGTTTAGGCAGATTGCTGTTATGTTTGCATTGTTTGCATATGTTTGCTTCTTTAATGATTCTATTTGAGGATAGGACTATTAAATATGCAGAGGCATTTAGTATGCAATGTTGAATAATAATTTTAGTGATTTGCTACAGTAGAGTATGATAAGGTTTTTGCAATGGTTTATACTAACTTATCTCACGAGTCCTTGTTGAGTTTTGTGTGGATGAAGCTTTTGAGATTTGGGGAGACCGTGATATGAGAGGAATTAAGGAGACACAAAAGCTCAAGCTTGGGGATGCCCAAGGCATCCCACCTTTCTTCCTCAACAACTATCGGTTTGTATCGGTTGATCCTAAGTTTTTGCTTCTTCACATGATGTTTGCTATTCTTAGAATGTCATTTTATTTTGCTTTGCTTGCTGTTTGAATAAAATACCAAGATCTGAAATTATTAAATGTTAGAGAGTCTTCACATAGTTGCATAATTATTCGACTACTCATTGATCTTCACTTATATCTTTCGGAGTAGTTTGTCGGTTGCTCTAGTGCTTCACTTATATCTTTTTAGAGCATGGTGGTAGTTTTATTTTGAAGAAATAGATGAACTCTCATGCTTCACTTATATTATTTTGAGAGTATTTAGAATAGCATGGTAATTTGCTTAAAATCCTAATATGCTAGTTATTCAAGAATAATAAAATTCTCTTATGAGTGTTTTGAATACTAAGAGAAGTTTGATACTAGATAATTGTTTTGAGATATGGAGATGGTGATATTAGAGTCATGCTAGTTGAGTAGTTGTGAATTTGAGAAATACTTGAGTAGTTTGTGATTCCCGTAGCATGCATGTATGGTGAACCATTATGTGATGAAGTCGGAGCATGATTTATATATTGATTGTCTTCCTTATGAGTGGCGGTCGGGGACGAGCGATGGTCTTTTCCTACCAATCTATCCCCCTAGGAGCATGCGCATAGTACTTTGTTTCGATAATTAATAGATTTTTGCAATAAGTATGTGAGTTCTTTATGACTAATGTTGAGTCCATGGATTATACGCACTCTCACCCTTCCACCATTGCTAGCCTCTCTAATACCGCGCACCTTTGCCGGTATCGTACACCCACCATATACCTTCCTCAAAACAGCCACCATATCTACCTATTATGGCATTTCCATAGCCATTCTGAGATATATTGCCATGCAACTTTCCACCGTTCCATTATTATGACACACTCCATCATTGTCATATTGCTTAGCATGATCATGTAGTTGATATCGTATTTGTGGCAAAGCCACCGTTCATAATTGTTTCATACATGTCACTCATGCATCATTGATACACCGCCGGAGGCATTCACATAGAGTCATATTTTGTTCTAAGTATCGAGTTGTAACTGTTGAGTTGTAAGAAAAATAAAAGTGTGATGATCATCATTATTAGAGCATTGTCCCAGTGAGGAAAGGATGATGGAGACTATGATTCCCCCATAATTCGGGATGAGACTCCGGACGAAAAATAAATAAAAGAGGCCAAAGAAGCCCAAATAAAAAAAAGAGAGAAGAGGCCATAAAAAAAAGAAGGCCCAAATAAAAAATATATAAAAAATGAGAGAAAAAGAGAGAAGGGACAATGCTACTATCCTTTTACCACACTTGTGCTTCAAAATAGCACCATGATCTTCATGATAGAGAGTCTCCTATGTTGTCACTTTCATATACTAGTGGGAATATTTCATTATAGAACTTGGCTTGTATATTCCAATGATGGGCTTCCTCAAATTGCCCTAGGTCTTCGTGAGCAAGCAAGTTGGATGCACACCCTCTTAGTTTATTTTGAGCTTTCATACACTTATAACTCTAGTGCATCCGTTGCATGGCAATCCCTACTCACTCACATTGATATCTATTGATGGGCATCTCCATAGCCCGTTGATACGCCTAGTTGATGTGAGACTATCTTTTCCCTTTTTGTCTTCTCCACAACCACCATTCTATTCCACCTATAGTGCTATGTCTATGGCTCACGCTCATGTATTGCGTGAAGATTGAAAATGTTTGAGAACATCAAAAGTATGAAACAATTGCTTGGCTTGTCATCGGGGTTGTGCATGATTTAAATATTTTGTGTGGTGAAGATAGAGCATAGCCAGACTATATGATTTTGTAGGGATAGCTTTCTTTGGCCATGTTATTTTGAGAAGACATAATTGCTTAGTTAGTAAGCTTGAAGTATTGTTATTTTTATGTCAATACTAAACTTTTGTCTTGAATCTTATGGATCTGAATATTCATATCACAATTAAGAAGGATTAAATGAAATTATGCCATCTAGCATTCCGCATCAAAAATTCTGTTTTTATCATTTACCTACTCGAGGATGAGCAGGAATTAAGCTTGGGGATGCTTGATACGTCTCCAACGTATCTATAATTTTTGATTGCTCCATGCTATATTATCTACTATTTTGGGCAATATTGGGATTTATTATCCACTTTTATATTACTTTTGGGACTAACCTATTAACCGGAGGCCTAGCCCAGATTTGTTGTTTTATGCCTATTTTAGTGTTTTGAAGAAAAGGAATATCAGACGGAGTCAAAATGGAACGAAATCAACTGGATAAGTTATTTTTGGAAGGAAAGCAACCCAGGGAACTTGGAGTCCACGTCAGGAGATACGGGAGGAGCTCACGAGGGTGGGGGCGCGCCCCCCCTAGGGCGCGCCCCCTGCCTCGTGGGGCCCCCGTAGCTCCTTCGACGTACCCCCTGCACCCATATATACCTACGTAACCTAAAACTTCCAGAATGGAGATTAGATCGGGAGTTCCGCCGCCAAAAGCCTCCGTAGCCACCAAAAGTCAATCGGGACCCTGTTCCGGCACCCTGCCGGAGGGGGGAACCCTCACCGGTGGCCATCTTCATCATCCTGGTGCTCTCCATGACGAGGAGGGAGTAGTTCTCCCTCGGGGCCGAGGGTATGTACCAGTAGCTATGTGTTTGATCTCTCTCTCTCTCATGTTCTTGAGATGATACGATCTTGATGTATCGCGAGCTTTGCTATTATAGTTCACTAGTGCAGAACCGGGCAATAGCACCGGTTTGTAAGGCCCTTTAGTGCCGGTTTAGTAACCGACACTAAAGTGTGGGCACTAAAGCTCCCCCTTTAGTACCGGTTCAGCATGAACCGGTGCTAAAGGGAAACCACGTGGCACGAGCCAGCTCCGGGGGCCGGGAGCCCTTTAGTACCGGTTGGTAACACCAACCGGTACTAAATGTTTGTGGGTTTTTGTTTTATTTTTTATATTTCAATTAAATTTGTGTTATCAAATTAATTTAGGATTGTATTACGTTATAATGAGTTGTAGTCATCATCATCATCATCATCATCATCGCATATTAATAAATAAATAAACTCTAGCTAGCTAAAAATCATCATAGTCGTCATTAATTACCACTATTTAATCATCATATATAGTCATTACCGCTAGCTATCTAATCATCACCAACACTGGCTAGCTTAAAGAAGAAACCTTCACTTTGTAACAGAAGCAAAGATATCATCGAGTTCAACATAATCATCACCAACATCGAAGTTCAGGACAATACGGACATGAGAGAGGACAAGTACTAATTAAGAGCATGAACTAGCTACTCCTGCTGCTCCCTCTCAGGTAGAATAGCATAGAACATGTATAGCTCTCCTGATTCATCATACTGAAGCATGCAGATGAATCTGTCTCCTAATCTTGGGTTGCGCTTCAGCTTGCTGCCCCCTAGTACTTCTCTGTGATCGTTAACAATTTTGCTCCAATCTTTCACTATTAAGCATTCTTCGCTTTCAGAAATCCTGAATGCACTCATGTGCAATGTAGGAAATCTTGGTCGTAAGCTAACCATTGACATGTGACCTTTTGTCTCGATCCACTGAGGCATAACTGTCATTGGAAGTCCCTGTTGAAGAACATCGTATAGTAATTAATATACTAAGCAATGAAAGTTTAGCTTCAAAAATAATGTATGCAAAAGATGCACTAATTAAGGACAAATAGTTAAAATCTTACCATCTTTCGATTATAGATGTGACCGTAGTTCAATACGATCACCATTGGTCGCACGTTTTGAGTACTAACATTTCTAAGTTCAGGAAAAAAATTTGTCTTGACAGTATTAAGATCCTCAAGCCATAAAACATAATGACTTATCTCCTCGCAGTTTAGTTGAGCCCCGGGGCAGTAGTAGGTCCTGTCTACCAAGCACCGGACATGTTTGCTTGAACCGAAATAAGCTGACAATACAAATTAGTTGTCAACTATTTTTAATAAACTGTATCAAAGACATAAACATATGCATGCATGGTTGAGAAAAACTCACATAATGGTAGAACTGGAGGCGTTTGCACATCGACCCAGATGTCTATATTACCTTCAATATCATCTTCCGGACGAATATCAAAGGTGATAACCATATCAGGCTCAAATGCATAAGCCTTGCATAGTGCTTGCCAAGTTTTGCATTCAAAATGGATGTATGTGTCTCCATTATATAATTTGACGTTGAAAATATACCCATGCTCCGTCTTCAAGTAAACTCTCTTTACCTCCATATCATCTATAGCACTAAAACGTATCTTATCCAAGACAAAAATTCTTGCATGGCAGGGGATGCGCTAGTAGAATAGTGAAAATTTAAAATTATAAGTTGAAGCAAACGAAGCATAAGTCATGCTTTAAAATTATAAGTTGAAGCAAATGAAGCATAAGTTTTGCATTCAAATAATAATTGCCGTTGTGACTTACTGTATCCACTTCGAATGTCTCATTCAGCTTGATGCTGAAGCGCCTACCATCAACAAGGAAATTTCTGTCGCACAGGCCGCGCTGGTCTTCACGGTGTTCGCACATAATGAAAAAATTTTCGTCGTCAGATGACATTTCCTATATGTTCATATACGTGAAACATTAAATACCTAAATAAACTAGTTCGACAATTTTCTTACTAAAAATAAACTAGTTATATTAATCATTCTACTAGTTCAAATCTCATATACCTAAATAAACTAGTTCGACAATTTTCTTACTAAAAATAAACTAGTTATATTAATTATTCAACTAGTTCAAATCTCATATACCTAAATAAAAGTAGTTCGACAATTTTCTTACTAAAAATAAACTAGTTCTATTAATTATTCAACTAGTTCAAATCGCACATACCCAGCTAATTAATATCTAATTAAATTTTCTAATAAACAGAAAACATAAAACAGAAAATAAGTAAAAAAATGTGTGTGTGTATGTGTGTGTGTACGTGTGTGTATGTGTGTATGTGTGTGTATATATGTGTGTGTATGTGTGTATATATGTGTGTGTCTGTGTACATATACGTATGTACACTGTAGTACGCGGCCTTGTACGCAGCCGTCCCGTACGTACGAGCGGAGGCGCCGGCGTACGGGGTGGGGGCGGTGGCGTACGTACGGCCCGGGTGCGCGCGCGGCGCGGGTACGCGAGAGCGAGAGAGTGTATACGTACGTACGGGCCGGGCGACGACGGGCGGCGGGCGACGACGGGCGGCGGGCGACGGGCAGACGACGGGCGGCGGGCGACGGGTGCGGCGGGCGGCGACGACGGGCGCATCGCAAGAGGTTGGAGACGAAAGAAGTGGGGAGATCTAACTGAATTTTCGTAAGTGTTGTATATATAGGAGAGGCCTTTAGTACCGGTTGGAGCCACCAACTAGTACTAAAGGCCAACTTTGGCCAGGCCAAGAGGCGGGAAGAGCAGCCCTTTAGTACCTGTTGGTGGCTCCAATCGGTACTAATAGTACCGGTTGGAGCCACCAACCGGTACTAAAGGCCTGCACTGCCACCCCAAAGTTTAGTCCCACCTCGCCGGGCGAAGGGCAGCCGCACTGGTTTATAAACTCAGTCGCGGCTACCTCTTTGAACTCCTCCATATATAGCAGGCTTGTGGGCCTAAATTCTACGCGCTGCCCTTTGAGTCTGCTGGGCCTTTAAGTCCTGTAATTGCACACCTGTGGCCTAGCAGGCCCACAGGGTAGCGCCCCAATTTTTTTATAGTTTTTTTTTTCTGCTTTATTTTCTTCTATTTATTTCTGCGTAGTTTTTTGTATAGTTTTTTTTTCTGTTATATTTATTTTCTTCTATTTATTTGTGAGTAGTTTTTCATCTAGTTTGCCAAAATTCAACATTTTCAGAGTTCATTTTGTAGTGATTTTCAATTTCATGGTCATTTTGTAAACGATTGAAAAATAGAAAATATTTTTTTCCTTTTCTGCTTTATTTTTTCTTCTATTTATTTCTGAGTAGTTTTTTCTTTTGTGCTATATTTATTTTTTTCTATTTATTTCTGAGTAGTTTTTTATATAGTTTTTTTTCTTTTTAGCTATAGTTTTTTTTCTTTTCTGCTATTTTTTCTTTTCTGCAAAACTTGATGGTCAAAGTCTGGAATTATAACCAAAGTTTTAAAAAAAAATGCCGACGTGCAATTAGTTTTTGCCATAACAGAAAAAGTCCGGAGTTGTAATAAGTTATTAAAAATAAAAAAGAGGTGCAATGCTCGTTAATTTGCTTCAAGCCTTTCGGAATAGTGTAAACTGCACTGCGCATAGCTCCGTGTAGTCTACCATATATTCATGAAGGCTTGAAGCTAAGCAACGTGAGCATTGAGCCTCTTCTTCATCGTCTCTGCACTCAGGGCTTATAAACCGCTCCTAGTCCCTCTCTCTTCGCGAGGTGGGACTAAAAACAGCTTGCCATAACCTCATTAGTATCGGTTCATGGTACGAACCGGCACTAAATGGTGATGGTGGGGCCATAGCCTGACCGCAGGCTGACACAGCCTCTTTAGTACCGGTTCATGGCATGAACCGGTACTACAGGTTCGCCACGAACCGGTATTATTGATCGCCGCCACGAACCGGCACTAATGTACACATTAGTGCCGGCTCTAATTCAAACCGGCACTAATGTGCTTCACGTTTGATCCTTTTTCTACTAGTGGTTGGATCCTATGTTTCTCCTCCCCCTCTTCTCTCTTGTAATGAACTAGCAGTGTGCCGCGCGCATTAGCGCGGCTAGATTGTGACGTCTTTAATGTTTTTATACGTTGTATTTACCATACATGCTTTTAAGTGTAGCTTGGGTGTTCGACACGCATTCAAAATGAAAATTTTACTTGTGGGATTGTGAGTAAATCTAAATAAATATTATTTCACATCAGTGACTAACTATTACGTGCATAAGGTTTATTATTAAGGCCTTTGCATGTGACAATAGAAAATTGAAGGCATGCATTGTGCTCGTCGCTTAGAGATTTCTTACTATGAATATAATCACTATGAATTCATATTTAAACCTTGTGTTTTTCTCCTCCACCCACCTTGTCACTTTGTATTGTGTTAATCTATTGGTTATAGCTTTGTAGAACATATGTTATGGATTCCACCATGGGATTTTTTTAACTCTCAACATCTTCGAGAGTGAGACTTCTCTTTCTAAACTATAAAATCAATCAAGTGAATTTCAAATGTCAATATTATGCAAATGTTATACATGAAAGTAGTTTTCCATATTTAATAACAACAATGCACCTAGGTGTAGGCCAAATCATGCTTGTCTGTAATGTCACAAAATGCTAGGGTGACATTTAAAAAAAATCATATGATCCTATTTTTCACCATTTTGAGTTTTTTTTCATTCAAAGATTTCACTTTTACAAAATCATATGAATGTGTTTCTAGTAGGTTGAACTACACATCGAAGTAGTTTATCCATTATTTTCTCAAAGGTTATATCTTTGTAGAACTGCTATTTTTTATGCATCTGTATTTTATGTGGCAAACACATCCAACTTTAGTATGAATTTCAAACAGTACTTACGGCCCTGACTAACCCATACATATTTTGCCTTTTGAATTTTTCATTGCAATAGGATTTTGATCCTACAACTGCTAATATGCACTTCAATTGTGGAGTATATTGATTAATTTTTGTGTGCAGGTAAAGCTAGAAATACCCCGCCAAAAAAACTAAAGTCATAATAGCAAGCAACATATACCTTTTGATGCATATACATGGGTGCTCACCAGGGAATCCCTACTTGTTTTGTTTTAGTAAGCAGTATTACTCTTCAATCTAATAAATGACATAAGTGCTATATTTCGTTGTGCTAGAGTGATGTTTTAGAAAATACATATTTTTTGTTTTCCATGATTTTTCTTATTTTTCATTCAAAGATTTCATATTAAAAATTCATAAAAATTAGCAATGATGTTTGAACAGTGAAAAGAAAGATATGCTAGAAAATATGACATAAAAGAAAACATGAGGAAACTCATTTTGTGGACATTTACTATAGCAGATCATATTCATTAGATGTTTGAAATTATATCAAACACTATATAACTACTGATTCTTAATCATACATATTCGACGTATATGTAAGAAATACGTAGTTGCTTCCAACCATGTGATCTCACACACATGCATGATATATATCCCATCTAGAGAATTATATTAAATGCATATACATTCACAAAAATCAACATATCCCACAAATGCATCCATACATGAATACATGATATATGTAGCCTAGCTGGTACGACCCCAGGTAGTAGGTGGTGAAGAATCAATTAACGTACGTGCGTAGGCAAGCGAGAGAGATATCAAGGCGCATGCCCTTGCCCAGACGCATGTACATACTTGTGGGTTATGCTCAGCCAAAGGTTCTGATCGTGATTATTCCTTTACTCGAGCTGATAACGCCGCGACAGCCGTGAATCAGCGACCATGCAGCCAGAGCCAGGCCCCTGCGTTCCTGTTCGTGCAAATTATGATTGCCGTCGGCTGGCTTGACATCAGCCTAAGTTAGGTCGTGAAAATAATGAGATACTCAGCATTGCTACGGATGCTAGATACATCACTGTCCAATTCATAATAGGTTTTAAGTGTCCTATGCATGTACGGTAAAGCAATGCTAGTTTTATCCCTGGCGGACTCCTCCCAAATTAACATTTTTTCCGTGTAAAATCTGAACCGTAAGAATGCCTATTTGTACGTGACTTGTTTCCATACCCATCGTGTTTAGCCACACTCCTGCCTAGGAACGTATGCCAACCGGATAGCTCCACTTTTTTCTGAACCTAACCGGACTGCTCTACTTTATTTACTTGTCCATCATAATTGGCTCCTGCCGGAACATACATCTTTTTTTTAAACCTGCCAGAACATACATCTATTTGTACGTGACGTGCCGAACTTTTTTGTACATAGATATATTATTTGTATGTAACATATAGATCTTTAAATCTTAGCCGTACATATCTAAAATTAACGGCTAATATAATTTAATCTGTATGGACGAACGTGATGGCTTGTTTGCCTATTGTTTTAAGTATATAATAGATAGATTGAGTTTTCCCTTTGGAGTTATCTTATCGGATTGAGTCTTTAAAGGTTTGAGAACACTTGATGTATGTCTTGGTGATCAACTTGCGGGTTTTGTGACATTGGAAACCTATGCATAGTGGTTGACACACGTTTTCGTCATGATTCTCCGGTAGGAACTTTGGGGCACTTTTTGAGGTCCTTTGTGTTGGTTGAATAGATGAATCTGAGATTGTGTGACGCATATCGTTTAATCATACCCACGGATACTTGAGGTGACATTGGAGTATCTAGGTGACATTAGGGTTTTGGTTGATTTGTGTCTTAAGGTGTTATTCTAGTATGAACTCTAGGGCTGTTTGTAACACTTATAGGAATAGCCCAACGGATTGATTGGAAAGAATAACTTTGAGGTGGTTTCGTATCCTACCATAATTTTTTCGTTTGTTTTCCGCTATTAGTGACTTTGGAGTGACTCTTTGTTGCATGTTGAGGGATAGTTATGTGATCCAATTATGTTAGTATCGTTGAGGGAACTTACGCTAGTGAAAGTATGAACCCTAGGCCTTGTTTCCACACATTGCAATACCGTTTACGCTTAATTTTATCATTAATTACCTTTCTGTTTTTATAATTTCAGATTACAAATACCTTTATCTACCATCCATATACCACTTGTATCACCATCTCTTCGCTGAACTAGTGCACCTATACAATTTACCATTGTATTGGGTGTGTTGGGGACACAAGAGACTCTTTGTTATTTGGTTGCAGGGTTGCTTGAGAGAGACCATATTCATCCTACGCCTCCTACGGATTGATAAACCTTAGGTCATCCACTTGAGGGAAATTTTCCACTGTCCTACAAACCTCTGCACTTGGAGGCCCAGTGCGGCGTCGACAGTTGGGTGTAATTGTGCTCCAATAGATGTTGTCTTCTTGGGGTCTGTTGGGTGGACCTGGAATTTGGCTATTTCTTCTGCCGGTTTGAAGGAGGTGGATTTGGGTCGTTTGTCTAAGATCACATCGTCCCTATCCACCGTGGAGCGCAGTGCGGTTAATTCTTCGTCCGCGAGGGCTTCAGATAATGCCTCAAGGGCCAGGGATGCGGTTTTGTTTTCGGCGCGAAGTGCTATGTCCGGATCACTAACAAGAGTGATTATGCCATTTGGTCCGGGCATTTTGAGCTTCATATACCCGTAATGTGGTATAGCTTGGAAGCGTGTAAAAGCATCCTGCCCCAACAGGGCGTGGTATCCGCTGCTGAAAGGAGCCAGTTGGAAGGTGATTTCTTCAGACCGATAATTCTTCGGCGTGCCGAATACCACGTCAAGTGTGATTTTTCCCGCACACCGTGCCACCCGATTGGGAATGATTCCTTGGAAGGTCGTGCCGCTTTGCTTGATGTGGCTCATGTCTATTTCTATTTTGTGGAGTGTATCCTCATAGATGAGGTTTAGTCCGCTGCCACCGTCCATGAGGACCTTGGTGAGTCGAAAGCCGTCCATGATGGGACTGAGGACTAAAGCGGCTGGTGCTCGGACTGTCCTGTATTTTGGTTCGTCGCCGGCATTAAAAGTTATAGCCGTGTTGTTCTAAGGGCTTACTGTGGCGATTTGACAGACTTCGGTGAGGCCGCGAAGTGCCCTTTTGCGCTTATTGTTTGAAGCAAATGTCTCAAAGACCGTCAGTACTCTGGGGTCGTCGTCTTCTGGAGGGTGTTGCTCTGGGTTTTTTTGGTAACGATGTCCTTGCCGCTTTTGGCTACCTGCCGTAGTATCCAACATGCTCTAAGGCTGTGGGTTGGTATGGTATCCGGTGTTGTGTGTATTTTGCATGGGCCATTGAGCCATCCCTCCAGAATGGTTCTGCGCCGCGTAATTGGTTTGTATTTCTTGGCTATTGGAATGGGCGCGTCACGGGGATGCGCCCTTTTCGCCTGGACCAGTGGTTGAGTTGGGACCGATGGCTCCCAACAAGCTGCTTGATCCCTCCAGGCGCTTTCCATTGCACTATACTTCTGTATGATAGTTGCCAAGCCAGCGAAGTGTAGTATGCGGCGGTGATTAATGGCATTGAGGATTCCTTCGTTCGTGCAATTGTTGTGGAACGCTGATATCGCATCCTCGTCGCGGCAATCTTTAACCTTGTCCTTGACAAGGAGGAATCTGGCCCAGAAGTGGTGTACCGTTTCCTGAGACTGTTGTTGTATGCCCATGAGAGCACCTATGTCTGGGTGGGTGGGTGGAATTGGATCTGGACCCTAACCCGATCGATGATCCAGAGTCTGAAATTTTTCCAGACTTAACAGTCCGGGCTCCGGAGTATCTTCAGGTTGCTTTTGCCTGCCATCCGATTCCATGTTCGGAAGGCCGGTCACCTCCTTTTGCAGGTGGGTATCCGGCTCTGTAGGGTCGACGATCCGGACGTAGTCTGTCTTCAGTATAGGGGAAGAGTCGTCGTCTTGCTCCTCGACTACCGCTATGTGGTGGGTGATCGGTGGAGATTTGATTTCTCTTTGGTCGGGTTTGAGCCCGATCCGATCGTAATCTGTGGCGAATTCTAGGGCGGCGATACGATCAAGGAGTTCGTTAAAAGACGAAAACTCCGCCGGATCCTTCTGCTTGGAGTGTTTGGGGTCGATATGAAGAGGATTTTCGATGGCCCGAGAGGTCATCCTCATCTTAACGGCCGAACGGGCGGTCATGGTAAAGCTGCCCAACGGGAGGGTTTGGCCTGGGGCCAGTTCTCCTCCGGTAGTGATATTGTCTTTAAGGACGAGGCGAGTCATCGATCCTGTTGTCGACGACACAGTGGAACTCTCAATGAAAGCACCAATGTCGGTGTCAAAACCGGCGGATCTCGGGTAGGGGGTCCCGAACTGTGCGTCTAAGGTGATGGTAACAGGAGACAGGGGACACGATGTTTACCCAGGTTCGGGCCCTCTCTATGGAGGTAATACCCTATGTCCTGCTTGACTGATATTGATGAATACGAGTACTACAAGAGTTGATCTACCTCAAGATCGTAATGGCTAAACCCTAGAGGTCTAGCTTGTATGGCTATGGGAATGAATATCTCCCTTTCCGAACTAAGTCCCCCGGTTTATATAGACACCGGGAGGATCTAGGGTTACACAAGGTCGGTACAAAGAAAGTAATCTACATATTCGGTCGCCAAGCTTGCCTTCCACGCCAAGGAGAGTCCCGTACGGACACGGGTGCAGTCTTCAGTCTTCGTATCTTCACAGCCAATCAGTTCGGCCCATGGCTAACAGGTCGGACGCCCGAGGACCCCTTAGTCCAGGACTCCCTCAATCGTCATCATCAACCTTCCTCCATCACCAATTTCATGATGCTCACCGCCGTGCGTGAGTAATTCCATCATAGGCTTGCTGGACGGTGATGGATTTGATAAGATTTATCATGTAATCGAGTTACTTTTGTTAGGGTTTGATCCCTAGTATCCACCATGTTCTGAAATTGATGTTGCTATCACTTTGCTATGCTTAATGCTTGTCACTAGGGCCTGAGTGCCATGATTTCAGATCTGAACCTATTATGTTTTCATGAATATATGCGAGTTCTTGATCCTATCTTGCAAGTCTACAGTCACCTATTATGTGTTATGATCTGTTAACCCCGAAGTGACAATAATCGGGACCATTACCGGTGATGACCGTAGTTTGAGGAGTTCATGTATTCACTATGTGTTAATGCTTTGGTCCGGTACTCTATTAAAAGGAGACATTAATATCCCTTAGTTTCCAATAAGCATGTATGACTATATTTTGTCCACGGGAGGGTAGGACAAAAGATGTCATGCAAGTTCTTTTCCATAAGCATGTATGACTATATTCGGAATACATGCCTACATTACATTGACGAACTGGAGCTAGTTCTGTGTCACCCTATGTTATAACTGTTGCATGATTGATTGCATCTGACATAATTCTCCATCGCCGATCCAATGCCTACGAGCTTTTCACATATTGTTCTTTGCTTATTTACTTTTCCGTTGATACTGTTACAATCACTGTAAAACCAAAAATATTACTTTTGCTACCGTTACCACTATTATCATATTACTTTTCTACTAAACACTTCACTGTAGATATTAAGTTTCTAGGTGTGGTTGAATTGACAACTCAGCTGCTAATACTTGAGAATATTCTTTGGCTCCCCTTGTGTCGAATCAATAAATTTGGGTTGAATACTCTACCCTCGAAATCTGTTGCGATCCCCTATACTTGTGGGTTATCACTTCCTTGTGCATTAAAGCATGTACTATCAAGAACATAAAACTCGTGTTATAAGCAGTGGTAGAAAGTATTAATTGCATGTGTTAACACACAACTTTTGCCATATCAGTATGGTTCTCGCTAAAAAGACACAAATGACAAACGCACAAAACAAAGGACATGTCATAAACAGATTTGAACAATCCCACACTATGATACTTTGCTACATTCCATATGGCCTCACTAAAAAAAGACATAAACTACACCAAATGATAGGCCTCCTGCTCCTGGTAAGCTTCTCATCAGATATGCACATTGTTTCCCATCATCAAAAGTTGTAATCTGCTGCTGAAAAAAGGCACAAATGAATCAGTGCATGTCATGTAAAACAAATCTTTGTTGCTATATATGTGTGTCATACTGGTAGAAACATAAAACATATAAGAAAAAAGAAGAAACAAGAAACTTTTGAGAAAAAAGAAGATATGAATTGCCTCTATTTAACTTTATAGTTGCCCACACAAGTGTTTATAGTTGCTCCTTTATATTCTACAACTAGTTTGTTCAAAAAGGTCATGTATGCTTTTGTGGTGGGCTAACACACAGTTTGTTGCAGGTTGATTGTTCATGATGATTGACCTGAATGAACCACCGCTTGATGTCGAGTCCATCAACATTTCAGTCGAGTTGGGTGCACCCTTCTTGCATGCAAGGGATGAGCAGGAGCATCAACATTTGGAGGAGGAGGTTGGTGAGTCTCCTGACCCCAACGTCTGCTCTAACACTACTCATGTCCCGGACAATCGTGTTGCCGCTCCCCCACCTATGGTTGCTCCTGCTAATGCTTTAGTTTATGAGGCACACGAGTTGGAAGACGAAGAAGCTGGATTACAACCACAACAACCTTATGTTGGCATGCGCTTCGACACATTAGAGGATGCAAGGGAACACTACAATCGCTACGCTTTGATGGAGGGATTTTCAATCAAGTCAAATATGTCTTAAAGGTCGGCCTACACAGGCATGCTGGAAAAACAACAATTTTGCTGTAACAAGTTCCGCAAACCTGTAGAGAGGGTTGGGATCCCGGATGTTGCCTCGTGAAGCAAAAACACTACATGCCTGAGTTCACCTGAACAAGATGTTGAAGAGGATGCCGAGGAACACACTTTCAAGAAGAAGAGGAAGCAAGAAACAGGGAAGCAAACAAAATGCCGTGCTAAGATGGTGGTGAAGCTTAAGGATGACAGATGGGAGGTTATCACTTTTATTGCAGATCACAACCATCCACTGATTGACAAGCCATCGCTTTCGAAATACCTCCGTTCTCACCAAGTCATCCCGCCGGAACAGAAATAAATTCTGACTCACCTAAACGACTGCAACTTGACAGCAGGTACAACTCACATTGGATATAAATCTTTTTACCACGGAACTGTTACTTTCCTGCATCAAGTACTTTGAACTGAGCTAATTATGATCATTTTTTATGCAACTATGTTCATTTTTTGTGCAACTCTGGTAATTAAAAAAATCATGACCCGAAACAGAAAAGCTTGGTGTTGCCTATTCCTACCTCAACTACTTGGATTTCTTTCCTATCCTAGTATAAGCTGCTTAGGGTTCATGGGCAACCCTTATCAGGGAGAAAAACTGGCAACTTGAACAGTAAACTAAGGCAACTATGTTCATTTTCCATGCAACTCTGATAAATAAATAAAAGGAGACATCACCCAGCAGAAAAAAACTTGGTGGGATACAGGCTTGGTTCTTGTTCTATTTATGCATAATTGTTACTTTATGTTCTCTATAAAAACAAGTTGCTCGATGCATTGTCGTTAGTTAGTCCTGAAAAACACAAGTTTCTGTTTTTTTATGGTGGGAAAGATGATGATGTTAATGTCATCATACTACGGCTCGGAGTTGATTGTTCTGTACACAGCTAAAGCAATCCATAACCACTGTTCGAAGGTTAATGCCCCAACTTAAGACATTGACATTGAAGAAACACTAAACTACTTTTGCAAGGTGATGGAAAACGACCCATGCTTCTTCTTTAAATGCAAGACAGATGCGGAAGGCAGGACAGAAAACTTGTTTTGGGTGGATGGTGCGGCACGAAAAGCATACACGGAGGCTTATCATGATTGCGTATCATTTGATGCAACACGAACATGTACAATATGCGTTTGCCGCCTTCATTGCCATCAACATGCATGGGCAGTCAATTATGCTTGGGTGCGGCTTTATCCGATAGGAACTAGCCTCAAGTTATGACTGGTTGTTTGATGTTTTCCTAGAAGCAATGGATGGTTTGGCTCCGGACGACATCATCACGGACCAAGATGTTGCTATGGCACAATCTATCAAGATGAAGTTCCCGGCAACGATTCACCGTTGCTGCCGTTGGCATATAATGAAGAAAGCACAAGAGAAGCTTGGCCCTGTGTTGGCTATGAACCCGGATTTTGTAAAAGACTTCAATGAATGCATTGACTTCAGTTTCACCCCGGCTGAATTTGAAAGGAAATGGGCTGCACTTCAATGTCTTATGCATGGTCACTTTGAGAAACTCTATGAAGACCGGGCTACATGGGTGCCGTGTTACTTTAAATTCAGGTTCTTCCCTTTCCTTCAGTCAACGCAACGCAACGAAGGGTTCAATGCTGTGTTGAAGCGCTATGTGAACCCACACAAGTCAATTCTCAACTTCGTCAAGCAATATGAGAAGATTCAGGTACACATATTCGTGAAGGAGGGCGGGAACGACTACCGGGCAGCGCATCTAGACGCAGAAAGATGGTCGCTGAGGGAGTCCTGGATTAGGGGGTCTCCGGATAGCCGGACTATATCCTTTGGCCGGACTGTTGGACTATGAAGATGCAATATTGAAGACTTCGTCCCGGGTCCGGATGGGACTCTCCTTGGCGTGGAAGGCAAGCTTGACAATACGGATATGTAGATCTCCTTCCTTGTAACTGACTTTGTGTAACCCTAGCCCCCTCCGGTGTCTATATAAACCGGAGGGTTTAGTCCGTAGGACAATATACAATCATACCATAGGCTAGCTTCTACGGTTTAGCCTCTATGATCTCGTGGTAGATCAACTCTTGTAATACTCATATCATCAAGAACAATCCAGCAGGACGTAGGGTATTACCTCCATCAAGAGGGCCCGAACTTGGGTAAACATCGTGTCCCCTGCCTCCTGTTACCATCCGCCTTAGACCCATAGTTCGGGACCCCCTACCCGAGATCCGCCGATTTTGACACTGACATTGGTGGTTTCATTGAGAGTTCCACTGCATCGTCATCATAAGGAGGGATGGCTCATCTCGTTGTCAAGGACAACATCACCTCTGGGGGAGCCCTGGCTGTAGGCCAAACTCTCCGACTAGGCGGCTTCGTCATGGCCACCCGCTCAGCCGCTGCGTCGACAATGACTTCTCGGGTCATCGAAAATATCCTCCACATTGGCTCGAAATTCACCGAGCAGATGGATCCAATGGAGCTCTCCTCTTTGAACGATCTCTTGAATCAAATCGCCACCCTGGGAGTCGCTACGGACTACGATTGGATTGGGCTTAAACCCGACCAAAGGGAGATTAACTCTCCACCGGTCACCCATCAGATAGCGTTGGTGGAGGAGCAATGCGGAGATTCTCCCTCTATCCTGAGGACGAACTATGTCCGGATTCCCGAGCTCTCTGAGCCAGATACCCGCCCACGGGAGGACATCGCCCTAACCCTGAACCTATAATCAGGCTGCATGCCGAACCTGCGGGGCAACATCCCGGAGCCTGAACTTCCAAGATCGGAAACTCCCCCACCCCGGGGTCTCAGATTGGGTCAAGGTCTGGACTTAAATCCTCCCACCCACCCAGGTACAAACGATCTTTCCCACATTAGGCAAGAGCGCCAAGAGACAGTACATCACTATTGGGCCAGATTCCTCCTTGTAATGAACAAGGTCAAGGACTGTCGCGAGGAACATGCAATTTCGTTCTTTTGCAACAATTGCACGGACAAGGGAATCCTCAACGCCATAAGTCGCTATGACATAGCACACTTTGCTGACTTGGCGGCTGAGGGAGTCCTGGATTAGGGGGTCTCCGGACAGCCGGACTATATCCTTTGGCCGGACTGTTGGACTATGAAGATACAAGATTGAAGACTTCGTCCCGTGTCCGGATGGGACTCTACTTGGCGTGGAAGGCAAGCTAGGCAATACGGATATGTATATCTCCTCCTTTGTAACCGACCTTGTGTAACCCTAGCCCTCTCTGGTGTCTATATAAACCGGAGGGTTTTAGTCCATAGGACGACATACAATCATACCATAGGCTAGCTTCTAGGGATTAGCCTCTCTGATCTCGTGGTAGATCAACTCTTGTAATACTCATATCATCAAGAATAAATCAAGCAGGACGTAGGGTTTTACCTCCATAAAGAGGGCCCGAACCTGGGTAAAACATTGTGTCCCCTACCTCCTGTTACCATCCGCCTTAGACGCACAGTTCGGGACCCCCTACCCGAAATCCGCCGGTTTTGACATCGAGATTGGTGCTTTCATTGAGAGTTCCTCTGTGTCGTCACCGTTAGGCTTGATGGCTCCTACTATCATCGATAGCGATGCAGTCCAGGGCGAGACTTTTCTCCTTGGACAGATCTTTGTGTTTGGCGGCTTCGCACTGCGGGCCAACTCGCTTGGCCATCTGGAGCAGATCGAAAATTACACCACTAGCCACCAGGTCAGGTTTGGAAGCTTAAACTACACGGCCGACATCCGCGGAGACATGATCTTCGACAGATTCGATCCCCTGCCTTGTGCGCCACGCGGTCGCAATGAGTACGATTTAGCTCTACCATCGGGCCGTATTCAGGAGATCGCACCGGCAGCCGCACCGAGCCTGAGCCACTTGCGCCATCCATGGACGGGTGGTTAGACCCCGTCACGGAGGCCGTATCCTCAGCGGCGATCGAGCCGAATATCGACCTTATCCTTCATGAGAGCCGTGTTGCGAAACTGCCGGATCCTTCTCCGGCCACGGACTCCGAACCACCTGCGCCCGTTGCTATCGAATTCAATTGGGCGCCGATCATGGAGTTTACCTCCGCGGATATTTTTCAGCACTCGCCCTTTGGCGACATACTGAACTCATTAAGGTCTCTCTCCTTATCAGGAGGATCCTGGCCGAACTACGTTCGGCAGGATTGGGATGCGGATGACGAAGAAATTCGCCGCCCACCCACCACCCACTTAGTAGCCACTGTCGACGACTTAACTGACATGCTTGAGTTCAAATCCAAAGACATCGATGGTATAGACGATGATGCGGGAGACGAAGAGGAACCACTGCCCACAAGGCACTGGACAGCCACTTCATCACATGACGTATACATGGTGGACACACCAAAAGAAAACGACGACGAGGAACGGAAGGACGCAGCGAAGGGTTGTCCCCTCGAGAAGCAGTCAAAGCGGCAGCGTAAGCGCCGCTCCAAGTCCCACCTCGGCAGAAACAACGATCATATAGACCCAGCGTTAGAGCAGGGCGAACCATCGCCGGACCACGGCAACACGGAGAATCAAACCGAACAACCCGACTCTGTCAAAGATAATAGTCCGGATGACATCACACCGGACAGACACCCGGATCAATAGAATTCCCATCAAAGGCTTGTTGCCACCGCGAGGAGTCTAAAAAGGCAGAAGCAAATGCTCAAGGCTGTGCAAGACACACTCAGAATCAGATGGAGTAAAGTACTCAACACAGCAGCGAAGTACGGCAGTAATCGCCCCACCAAGAGCTACCCAAAGCAGAAGTTGCTACCTGAATTCGATGAGGAGGCTTTAGATCCCCCACAACCAAAAATTAAAACAGCCATCTGGCCGGATAGACGACCTCACGGCCAACATAGAGCGGCAAACAACGCCGCACATCAGCCAATACGCGATCCACGCGAGGGCTCACATCAAAAGGACGGCGCAACTAGATCCATCTATGGACCACGCAAGCGCGCTCCAGCATACGATGCAACACAACAAACATCTGAACAACATGGTACACCCAGATACAGGGGTGCCGCACACCCCCTATGTTTCACCGACGACGTGCTGGACCATGAATTTCTAGAGGGATTTAAACCCGTAAACATAGAGGAAGACGACGGAACAACAGACCCTGGGGTCTGGATTGAGGACTATATCCTCCATATCCATATGGCCCGAGGAGACGATCTCCACGCCATCAAGTACTTACCCCTCAAGCTCAAAGGGCCAGCTCGACACTGGCTTAAAAGCCTCCCTGAAAGCTCCATTGGAAGCTGGGAAGAGATCAAAGACGCTTTTCGGGCAAATTTTCAAGGGACTTATGTCCGACCTCCAGATGCGGACGATTTAAGTCATATAACTCAACAGCCTGGAGAGTCAGCCCGAAAGCTTTGGAATAGGTTTCTTACTAGAAAGAACCAAATAGTCGACTGTCCGGACGCCGAAGCCCTGGCAGCTTTTAAGCACAGCGTCCGAGACGAATGGCTTGCCAGACACCTCGGCCAAGAAAAGCCGAGAACAATGGCAGCATTAACAAGCCTCATGACCCGCTTTTACGCGGGCGAGGACAACTGGCTAGCCAGATGCAGCACCAGCGACCCAAGTACATCCGAAGTTAGAGATGGAAATGGGAAATCAGGACGCAACAAAAATAATAAGCGCTGGAATAAAGAAGACAGCCCGAAGAGCACGACGGTAAACGCCGGATTCAGAAGCTCTCGCCCAGGTCAGCAAAAGCCGCCCTTTAAAGGCGCCAGAGATGAATTGTCCAGCCTAAACAAAATTCTGGACCAAATATGTCAGATCCATAGCACCCTCGATAAACCTGCAAATCATACCCACAAAGAATGTTGGGTCTTCAAGCAGTCGGGCAAGCTCAACGCCCAACATAAGGGGCAGGATACACCAAGCGAAGACGAGGATGAGCCTCACAAACAAAGCACTGGGGAATAGATGAAATTTCCACCAGAAGTCAAAACAGTAAACGTGTTACACGTGATAAAGGGGAGAAACAAAGCGGCAACCCTAGATAAATATGCCCAAGGGCCTATCACCGTGGAGTTCTGCCAGTGGCCGTCTCAACCGATCACCTTCGACCATCAGGATTACTCGGCAAGTATCCGGCGTACAAGATGGGCTGCCTTGGTATTAGATCTAATAATTGACGGATACCACTTCACACGAGTCCTGATGGACGGTGGCAGCAGTCTAAACCAAATATATCAAGACACAGTCCGCAAAATGGGGATAGACCCAACGGAAATTTGCCATAGCAATACTACCTTTAAAGGAGTAACGCCAGGCCCAGGGGCTCATTGCACGAGCTCCCTGCTACTAGAGGTTATATTCGGCTTCCCCGATAACTTCCATAGCGAAAATTTGACCTTCCACATTGCTCCGTTCCAAAGTGGCTATCAAGCACTACTTGGACGTGAAGTTTTCGCTCGCTTTAATGCAATACCGCATTATTCTTCCCTCACGCTTAATATGCCCGGTCCACGTGGCATCATTACAGTAAATGGATATATTGAGCGATCCCTGCGCATCGAAGAGAGTGCGTCTGCCTTGGCAGTCGCACACTAAAACGGCCTCACCAACTAAAGCATTCGACAGGTCGTCAAGACCACGGACACGGTTGGACGAGTCCGGCGCAGCTATATGTAATTCATATAGGTTTGATGGCCACACCCCTATTACAAATAAAAGGGGCTCAACAAGCGCAGACAAGTGGCAACTTTTACTCATCTTGAATTGAACATGGTTTCTTTAAACCTGCCTTTTTGCATGACAACTTTTCACCTAAGTTCCTCTCTTTTACATATGACGATCGTGCTACACCCGTCCAGGATACGGCACAACGGAGACACAGGCGCAGACGTGCAGCAGGGACCCGTTCCAAGGAATCTTTTTAGATTAAGACCCTGCGTCAACCTTTTTTACTGTCTCTTGTTGATACACATCCCTCGGATTCTCAGTACAATTGAGAAGGATGCTGGCGTCTTGGCATGTGGCCACGTCAGAGTAATGCACGTACCTGGACACCAGGGGCTTCTTACAAAGGGCACTGTTCAGGCCCACAATAAAGATCGAATACCTTAGGGAGTGTTCGGCGTCGCGAGTTTGGCCTTATATACATCAGCTCCGAATCATGTCTTTGGTCAAATGTTGGGTTTGCCCGGTGTTGACGCTCAAAACTGGCACGATCATAAAGCAGCATGCTGGGGTGAAAACCTTGCCGGGATAAAACCTTGCCGGTGTGAAAGCTTGTCGGTGTGAAGGCTTGCCGGCGTGGAAAGCTTGCCGGCATAGAAAGATCGCCGGTGTGGAAGCTTGCCGGTGTGAAATCTTGCCGGGGGAGAAACCTTGTCAGGGAGGAACCCTTGCCGGAGTACAAACCTTGCCGGAGTGAAACCTTGCCGGTGTGAAAGCTTGCCGGGTAGAAACATTGCCGGTGTGGAAAGCTTACTCGGATGGAAAACTTGCTGGGTTGGAGGCTGTGATAGTCAATCGGATGAGAAGTTGAAGATGGGCTCAAAAGGTTATTCAGATGATCTCGGATGGAAAAATGTTCTACATGGAAGTTGTGCGTCTCATTGAAACGATCGATTTTGATATAAAGATCGTCCAAATCCGTGTTCGTATGCAAAAGTTAGAGAATCGGAGTGCAGCCCTGTCACGAGGCGAGATGTGGCGCGCCCCACCAGACACATGTCTGATGGGTACCGCGAGGGAATAGCCTGTTTTGCGCGACCGATTTAACCCTCAAGATGACCTCTGATAAAAAAACCTTCAACATGAAAGATATTCGTCTCGTCGAAATGGTCAATATTGCTTTTGGGCTTGTTTTCATCCGAGATGGTTTACCACCACAAAAAAGACCCGCAAGGTGCAGCCAGTTTAAACCGAACAGTTTTGGAAAGTTTGGATAAAACCAATCCGAATTTGACTAGGGTTTTGGACGTGAATCCAAGCCTTTTCCTTGCACGGGAAGTCCAGCCGCCTCTTATATATCCAAGGGGTGACGGCCGATTGAACAACACACAATCGAACAAACACATCTACTACTTTTTCGTGTTCATCTACTTTTTATCTCTCCCTTGTATCTATCTTCTCGTTCTTCGCTAGTTCTTCATGCTGGAGGGCTGCGGATCCACGAGGCTCTAGGGGCGAGCGAATCGACCTAGGGCAGCCCATAGCCGCCGCAATCCCTGACGGGGTCCCTCCCGGGTGCGCGGGGTTTTGGGTCTGCAAAAGCGCCCGCCGACTGTCTTGCGTATCGCGCTTCCGGTCGGGTCTCCTTCGACGTGAGCTGCGGTGCATCACCCCCGGCGTCGAGGGTACACGTGACGTGTTCGTGTGTCAACACCTGGCTCCTGTGTTTTGCTGCCTTACATTCCACTCTATCGGCTAAGGCGGCACCAGGAGAACTACTGCGATTGTGCCCTGGTTCATCCGGACGAGCACCTCAGTAGAGAAAGCCGAAAACTGACTGTCATGGTATAGCGTGAGACTGGTCAACCACTCGATGACCTATCCGAATCTTAGAATTCCTCCGCCTTAACGAAGGGTCGTTTCCTGTCCAGGCATGTACGCACCCCGAATTCGGGTGAGTGCGGATCCACCAGGGGCTATATAGTAGCCTCACTGTCAAACTCCTCTGGCTAAGTGAAAGTGTTAAAGCATTATAGTCCGGTTGCCTAGTTCACTGCGCTATCACCTCCTTAATAGGACCAAGACGTTGGATTAAGTGTGAACACGCATCTTCTACGAACACCTCCGCATTATATGCGTGAGGGTTGAAGCCGACGACTGCAATCTTTCAGGATATACATATATATATACACGTAAACGGCCGCACAAGAGGTATCATATTACTTTCGGGCAAAAGTATAAATATAGCCTTTATAAATATAATAAAACATTGTTTTTACAATGGGAATACATGTCACTCAAACATAATATTCTTCGAGCAATGGGCCTCTATCAAACGAGCACCCTCAAGAACTTCTTCAAAATAGTGCTCGGCAGCCACTCGACCTATGGCCGAACCCTGCGCCGCAACAGTGGTAGCATCCATCTCCGCCCAGTATGCTTTGACACGGGCAAGGGCCATCCGCAAGCCCTCTATGCACGCCGACCTCTTCATCGCATTGATGCGCGGCACCGCACCAAGGAACTGCTGCACCAGGCTAAAATAGATGTTCGGCTTTGGCCTTTCCGGCCATAGCTGATCCACGACAGACCTCATGGCAAGCCCGGACAACCTATTGAGTTTGGCCCATTCGGCTAGCTGATCAGTCAATGGAAGCGGATGCTCTGGAACGTTAAACTACGACCAGAACAGCTTGTCCACTTCACGATCTTTTTGATCACGGAAGTATTCGGCTGCGTCGACAGCGCTCGCCGCTAGGTCCATATATGCATCTGCCGAACTCCACAGCCGATCCAGAGGGGCATACCGCGGATCTCCGAACTTGCTCCGCAGCACAAAGGGCTTCCCAGCCACAATATCCCCGGCTTCACGCAGTTCCTCCTTCTTCGCTCTCATGGCAGAGCAGGTGTCCTTGGTCGCCATTGTGGCCTTCTCAAGGTCCGTCGCCGTCGTCCGGTTTTCTTCCTCAAGGAACTGGCAACGGTCGACAGTGTCTTTTAACTTTACAGCCATCTTGGCCATTTTATCTTTGCTCTCGCCATGAGAAGCCTTTTCGGCTCTTAATTCTTCAGTCGCCCTTAAAGCGGCCGCATTACTAATCCTTGTTTGTTCTTTGGCTCGGGCAAGTTCCGCCCGAAGGGTCTCCACGGTGGCAACTCCATCTGCAGTCACAACATATTAAAGATACTGGCATCACGCTCCTCTTACTATGTGACATTGACCGGAAAAACATTACTTACCCTGTGCCTCGTCAAGCCGCTTGTTAACAAGCTCGATGTCGGCATCAGCCGCATCCAGTTGCCGCTTTAGTTCGGCAAACTCATTAGTACGACTAGCCACCGGAGCTTCCACTACCTGCACATAAAGCAGTATGGTTATTACCTGGGACTATGATCCTCTGTTTCCCGCCATCCTCGGCGACAACCAGAGTCTTGGGGGCTACTGTGTACACAGGGCACACCTAAAAATGTGCGGTACTATCACAAATGTACATCATTTTACGTACCTCAAAGCCAGTCAGTAGACTCATAAAGGCATCATGCAACCCGCTTTCGGCGGACGAAATACTTTCCATCACTGTACCCATCAATGTACGGTGTTCTTCCGAGATGGTCGCTCACTTTAGCAGATACCTCAGTGCGTCCGACCGCATACCAGACGGCGCCGGACTCTTTTGTTCGCCCTCTTCACGAGCCGGATACTGGGGACTTCGGGTGACCATAGGATTATCTTCTGGCCTCACCGGATCAGGGAGGCCCTCCTTGACGACACTTCAAGGTCGCCCGCTTCTTGAGCGGGGGAGTCCGGGGGTGGAGTTTCGCTCTCCATCATCTCCGGAAGAAGATCCCCTGAAGACGAGCTCTGTTGAGAAAGGCTAAGATCCGAACTACGAGACAAAATGCTTCGGTCAGTTTCCTCGGAAGTAATATCTTTACTATTAAGTATTTTTTGATCACTTACGGCTCGTTAGAGGGCTGATCCCCGCGCGGACTTTGTGCGGCAAAACCGCCCTCCGAGGCAGGACCCTCTGGAGGAGACTTCTTCTCCCGTTTGGAAGCCTTGGTTTCCGAATCTTCAGAGGCAGTCCTCTTCCTTCCCCGGAGCGAGAGAAGGTCAGATTCTCCCACTTGGTTATCCTCCTTTACGGAGGCGCTCATTCCCTTGGTTGGAATTGGTAGCGATGGGGGCCCACTTTCGCCCTCATTATTCCCCCTTTGTCTTCCTTTGAGGGCTCCGGGCAAGGTGCTAGCTCGAGCATCTTTTCCAGTACCAGATTATCCAAACCCTCAGGAAGAGGGGCCGAACACCGAATCATCTTTGCCTTTGTTAGCCAGTCCTGGGCAATGAGCGATTTCTCAGAATGACGTCATGATAAATGAAAGATGGTGTGTTCGGCTAGAGGATTACTTACTTGGTCGGCGGTGCGGTTGCTACTCAGGCCCACGTCCTCGGTAGTATCCGGACACTCTATTTGGGGTCCAAAGAATGATTTATACATCTCCTCGTTCGTTAGGCCGAGGAAATTCTGAATAGTGCGCGTTCCTTCTGGGTTGAACTCCCACATGTGGAGGGACCGGCGTTTGCAAGGCTGGACTCGACGAACCAGCATGACTTGCACCACCATGACCAGACTGAAATCTCCTTCGAAGAGATCTTGAATGCGGCTCTGCAGTATAGGCACGTCCTTGGCTGGACCCCAGCTCAGCCCTTTGTCCATGACATCAGTTGTGGGGGAGGGCCCGAGCGGAAAGCAGGGGCAGCCACCCACTTGGCGCTTGTGGGAGCTGTGATCTAAAACCACTCCCGTTGCCATAATCCGGACACCTCTGGAAAGTAACCCTTTGGCCATGGAGCTCCAGCGATCTTGCTTATTAATGCGTCTCCGCACGCTACATGTTGCCCCTCGACCATCTTCGGCTTCACGTCAAAGGTCTTGAGCCACAAGCCGAAGTGAGGGGTAATGCGGAGGAAGGCCTCACATACGACAATAAATGCCGAGATGTGGAGAAAGGAGTCCGGGGCTAGATCATGGAAATCTAGCCCGTAATAGAACATCAGACCCCTAAGGAAGGGATCCAGAGTGAGGCCTGGACCTTGGAGGAAGTGGGAAATGAACACAACGTTCTCGTTGGGTTCAGGAGTAGGGACAACCTGCCCTCGGGCAGGCAGCCGATGCGAAACCTCAGCGGTCAGGTATCTAGCCTCCCTCAACTTCTTGATATCCTCTTCCGTAACGGAGGAGGGCATCCACCAGCCTTGAAGGCTAGATCCGGACATAATTGAAGGTCCGAAGCGCCTGACCTGGGCTTTGGGTGTTAGAACTCGAGGCGGGGGAAGGATTCGATTGAGCACGGTAGGGAAAAAAGTAAAAGCCTTGCCCCTTTATAAACAGGGTGAATATCGAGCGTCCTCCTCGTGGCCATTTGGGACTTGCCTAAAATCTAGGAGTCCTAGGCACGGTTGGTTTACCCACGTCCGTATTGATGAGAATCCCGTAATTAGGGGAACACGATCTCTGCTTTGACAAGACGTGTCTAGAAACCACCTCGCGTTATGTGTGGAGCTGGTTGAAGAAAAACGGTTTGAATAATCGCCGAGCCATCGCATGATGTCATGTTGTCAAAACGTGTCAGCAGATTAGATTTGTGGAAATATTATTCTCTCTATGGTGGTATGTGGAACTTATTTTGCAGGGTCGGCACTATCCTTTTATTCAAACTCTTCTCTGGTGTATCCGGAGGAGGAACCCGCCTTGCAATGCCGAAGACAACATTGCGCGCCGGACTCATCGTCATTGAAGCCTGGTTCAGGGGCTACTGAGGGAGTCCTGGATTAGGGGGTCTCCCGACAGCCGGACTATATCCTTTGGCCGGACTGTTGGACTATGAATATACAAGATTGAAGACTTCGTCCCGTGTCCAGATGCGACTCTACTTGGCGTGGAAGGGAAGCTAGGCAATACGGATATGTATATCTCCTCCTTTGTAACCGACCTTGTGTAACCCTAGCCCGCTTCGGTGTCTATATAAACCGGAGGGTTTTAGTCCGTAGGACGACATACAATCATACCATAGGCTAGCTTCTAGGGTTTAGCCTCTCTGATCTCGTGGTAGATCAACTCTTGTAATACTCATATCATCAAGAATAAATCAAGCAGGACATAGGGTTTTACCTCCATCAAGAGGGCCCGAACCTGGGTAAAACATCGTGTCCCCTACCTCCTGTTACCATCCACCTTAGACGCACAGTTCGGGACTCCCTACCCGAAATCCGCCGGTTTTGACACCAACAACGGCCATACTACGGAAGTACTATGCGATGGAAAGTGCCTGGAAAACCCAAACAAAATTTTGGGATAATCCGGCTCTGACAAAACCCCCAGTCCAAACTAAAAGTTTGCACAATCATAAGTCGCCCGACTCAATTACAAAGAAGAAAAATCCCACTACAGTGCATGGAACTGTATTGGATGGATGGCTTAACGGGCCCTGCAAAATTCATAGTACAGCGGATACCATACCAACACACAACCTTAGAGCTTGTTGGGTACTCCGGTAGGTAGCCAAGAGCGGTGAGGATCTCCTCATCCAAAACACCACAGAGCACCATCCCGTGGATAACAATACAGTATTGACAGTCTTCGAGACCTTCGCCTCAAATAATAGGCGTAAGCGAGCACTTCGCGACCTTGCCGAAGTTTGCCATGTGGCATCAATAAATCCATGGAGCGACACGGCTATCACCTTCAATGCCAGTGACGAACCTAACTTCCGAACAGCCCGAGCACCAGCTGCCTTTGTCCTCAGTCCAATTGTGGACGACTTTTGGCTCACTAAAGTGCTCATGGACGGTGGCAGCGTATTAAACCCCATTTATGAGGAGACTCTTCAAAGAAAGGAAATAGACAGAAACCATATCGAGCAAAGTAGCACAACCTTCCGAGGAATCATCCCTAGTTGGGAGGCACGTTGCGCTGGGAAAATCACACTAGATGTGGTATTCGGCACTTTGTAGAATTATAGGTCGGAAGAAATTACATTCCAAGTGGCCCCGTTTTGTAGCGGATACCACGCCCTTCTAGGGTGGGAGGCATTCACAATCCTCCAAGCCATACCCCATTACGGATACATGAAGCTCAAAATGCCCGGGCCCAATGGGATCATCACTCTAGCTAGTAATCCAGACATAGCACTCCGCACCGAGAACAAAACAAGCACACTGGCCCTCGAGGCATTATCCGAAGACCTTGTGGCGGAGGAATTAACCGCGTTGCGCTCCACAGTGGACAGGGATGACGTGATACTAGACAAAAGATCCAAGTGCACCTCTTTCAAACCAGCGGATGAAATAGTCAAATTCCAAGTCCATCCAACGGACCCTTCAAAAACAGCATCCATCGGGGCACAATTAAACCCCGCTATAGACGCCGCACTACGGGAGTTCCTGCGCGAGAATTGGGACATATTTGCCTGGCATCCTTTAGATATGCCATGGATCCCATGCAGGCTAGCCGAGCATAGCCTTAACATTCTAAAAGGCTTCAAGCTGGTCAAGCAGCCTCTTTGGTGTTTCTCTGAACCTAAGCGACAAGCCATGGGAGAGGAGCTAGCCAAGTTACTGGAGGCCGGATTCATTAGAGAAATAAAGCATCCGGACTGGCTAGCAAACCTGGTGATGGTACCAAAGAAGGACAAATCTTGGCGCCTATGCGTCGACTTCTAGGACCTCAATAAGGCTTGCCCAAAGGATCCCTTCCCCCTCCCTCGCATCGATCAAATTATAGACGCTACCGCAGGACACGACTCATTGTGGTTCCTCGACGCATACTCCGGTTACCACCAAATTAAGATGGCGGAGTCCGACCAAGCTGCAACGACATTTATCACTCCATATGGCCCCTTCTGTTTTAACACAATGCCCTTCGGGCTCAAAACCGCTGGCGCAACGTATCAGTGCATGATTCACACATGTCTGGAAAAGCAGATCGGCAAAACAGTGGAGGCATACATAGACGATGTGGTCGTTAAAACCAGACACGTCGACTCCTTAATAGATGACTTGAGGCTCACGTTCGACAATCTCTGAACATACGACATTAAGCTCAACCCGGAAAAATGCGTTTTCGGTGTATGAAAGTGCAACTATCCCTAGGTGGTTTTGGTAATTCATAACAACATATAGCTCATTGAGCTAATGCTATTCCAAGATGATTATTTCAGGAAAGCTCAATGATTGGCATGGCATGGATGTGAAAGTGGAACCCTCAAAATGCTAAGGACAAAGGATTGGCTCAAGCTCAAAAGCTCAAGACTCTTCATTTTATATTTTAGTGATCCAAGATCACATTGAGTCCATAGGAAAAGCCAATACTATTAAGGAGGGATGAGGTGTTGCTTAATGAGCCTCTTGCTTCATGTGCTTAGTGATATGCTCCAAAACCCTCAACTACTTTCCCATATCCACATATGACCTAAACCCTAAGCCAAACTCGGTCCTACCGATTCTTCCTATCCGGCACCACCGAGTTTCACTTGTCATTAGCCACTGCCAAACCCTAGCAATTCGGTTCTACCGATAAGGATCTCAGTCTCACCGAGATGGGGTTGCAAACTCTCTGTTTCCCTTTCGTAACTTTTCGGTCTTACCGAAAGAGCGAATCGGTCCCACCGAGATTGCAATGTAAACTCAGTGTTTCCCCTTTGTAACTTTTCGGTCTCACCGAGTTCCACTCGGTCTCACCGAAAGAGCAAATCAGTCCCACCGAGTTTGCCTGACCAACTCTCTGGTTAGCTAATTACCAATTTCAGTCTCACTGAGTTTGTGTAATCGGTCTCACCGAGATTACGTTATGCCCAAACCCTAACCATATCGGTCCTACCGAGTTGCATGTCTTCGTGGACCCTTCGTGGGTGGAGCCCTGTGTGGACTCGTGCAACCGTTGCCCTTGGGTGGAGCCCTGTGTGGACTCGCGCAACTGTTACCCTTCGTGGGTTGAAGTCTCCATCAACGTGGATGTAGGATAGCACCACCTATCCGAACCACGGGAAAAACATCCGTGTCTCCAATTGCGTTTGAATTCTCCAAACCCTTCCCTTTACATTCTCGCAAGTTGCATGCTTTACTTTCCGCTGCCTATATACTCTTTGCATGCTTGCTTGAATTATGTGACGATTGCTTGACTTGTCCTAAATTAGCTAAAATCTGCCAAGAACTAAAATTGGGAAAAGGTTAAGTTTTTATTTGGTCAAGTAGTCTAATAACCCCCCCTCTAGACATACTTTCGATCCTTCAAGTGGTATCAGAGCTTTGGTCTTCATTTGCTTTGATCTCCATAGCTTTTGGTGGTCATAGCCTTGGTTTCACAACCTAGGAGAGTATGGCGTCTAGCGAGGGAAATTATCACCGTAGAGGTCCTTACTTTGATGGTACTAACTTTGCTAGTTGGAAGCATAAAATGAAAATGCATATTCTTAGACATAACCCCGCCGTTTGGGCTATTGTGCGTGTTGGTTTGCAAGGTGACTTCTTTGACGGGAGAGAACCAAACCGTGAAGCTACCGCGGATGAGTTGAAGATGTTGCAATACAATGCTCAAGCTTGTGATATTCTCTTCAACGGATTGTGCCCCGAAGAATTCAACAAAATCAGCCGCCTTGAGAATGCAAAGGAAATTTGGGACACTTTGATTGATATGCACGAAGGTACCGACTCCGTCAAGGAATCCAAGTTGGATGTACTTCAAAGCCAACTTGACAAGTTCAAGATGAAGGATGGTGAAGGTGTCGCTGAGATGTACTCTAGGCTTGCTCTCATCACAAATGAGATTGTCGGCTTAGGAAGTGAAGAGATGACCGATAGATTCATCATCAAGAAGATTCTAAGAGCCTTGGATGGAAAATATGATACCGTGTGCACATTGATCCAAATGATGCCCAACTACAAAGATCTCAAGCCAACGGAGGTGATTGGAAGAATTGTTGCTCATGAGATGTCACTTAAGGATAAAGAGGAACTTCACAACAAATCAAGTGGTGCCTATAAAGCCTCATGTGAAGCCCCTACATCATCGAGTGAGAAACAAGATTTCAATGAAGAATTGAGCTTAATGGTGAGGAACTTCAACAAGTTCTACAAGAGTAGAAGCAAAGATAGAAGCTCCAAGTCAAGGTCCAACAATGACAAAAGATCTTCTAGTCGAGAGCGAAACGGTTATAATTGTGGAAGACCCGGACACTATTCCAATGAGTGTACGGCTCCCTACAAGAGAAGAGAAGATTCTCCAAAAAGAAGAAGCAAAGAATCATCACCAAGAGAGAGAAGGAGTAGAGATGATCATTATGAACGAAGATACTCACGGAGAAGCAAGGATTCGGAAAGGAAGGAAAAATCATCAAGGAGCTACACAAGACGAAGACATCAAGCTCATGTTGGTGAATGGGTATCTGGCTCCGACTCCGACAGCCACTCCGAGAAAAGTTATCACTCCGACTCCGAAGATACTCAAGATGAAGGTGTTGCCGGTCTAGCACTTGTGTCAACCAACTCCTATGACATATTTGACTCGCCAAAGGAAGGAATTGGAAGATGCTTCATGGCCAAAGGTCCTAAGGTAACACACCCCGAGTATGTTGATTTCAATAGTGATGAAGATGACTTGTTAGGTGATGATTTGCTTGTTGACAACTCTAGTGATGAATACTATGATGAAGTGTCAATTAAACATGCTAATCAAGATAAAATGAATGACAATGATAAGGAGAAGATTGAGGCTCTAACTAAAGAACTAAAAACTCTTAAGTTAGCTCATGACACTATCTTCGAAGATCATCGAGAACTTTTAGGAGCTCATGAGAAATTATGCTTTGAAAAGCTCAATCTTGATCAAGAGCAAGAGTTCTTAAAAGCAATCAATGATGATCTCCGCAAGAAAAGTTCTTCTTACATTGCCAAGCGTTTGCTCTTATCCACTTACATGCCTCAAGTCAAGTCTAACAAGAAAGATTCTTCCTCTAGCAGTAACAATGATCATGTTAAATCCAATATAGTTGCTTCTAGTAGTTCTCTGGATTCCACTAATGATTCTCTTAGCCAAGTTACACTTGAGCAAGAAAATAGTTTATTGAAGGGAATTATAGAGAAAGGAGTGTACAAAAGCCTTGCCAGGAGTAAGCAATTCGAGGAAATTGTGCGCAAGCAAGGAATGCACCGAAAGAATCAAGGTGTTGGTTTTGAACAAAAGTTCAATGCCAGTGGAGTTGAGTGGGAAGAAGATCAATACCCCAAGACAAAGTTTGTCCCTCAACAAGAGAAGTATGATACTTCTTTAAAGGGGACACAAGCTCAAGATGATCTTCCACCACAAGACTACAAGCAAAAAGGCAAGGACAAGCTTCAAGAGGAAATTGATGCATTTGAAGAAGCTCTGAAGACCTTAGTCAAGTGGATTCCCAAGACTACTTCAAGCTCCACTTCATCAAGTACGACTACAACTCCAAGGATTCCCATCAAGATGGTGTGGATCCAAAAGAAGAAGAACTAGAGAGTTCTTGAGGGTGACTCCGCCAACATACTTCACTCTTATCATTTTGGCAAGAACAAGTGCAATCAACTTCCACATCTTGCACTAGTTCAAGGAGTCACAAACCCTCTTGTTGGTAAGACAAGGGACAAGGTAACCTAAAAGTTTTCATGGACATCATCTTTTGTGTGCATCACTCTATGTCTATGGATATCCTTGTTTGTTCCTTGTGGGACTAACCCATGTAGGTATTGAAAGTGCAATTCACTCAAATGGATAGCTCCAAGAGATCTACATCAACATTGAGCATCCACATCTTCAATATCTACATGAAGTCATCATCGACAAAACCCAATGTTAGTTCATCCCTCTTAGGGGGGATATCACATCTAGGGGGAGCTTTACTCTAAGACTTGAGCTAAAGCAACTCTAAAGATGTGAACACAACAATGCTTTATGTAAAAGTGGTAACCCCACTTGGGCTTAAATGATGAGTATGACCTATGATCAAGTGTTCTCACTTGACTCCTAAGTCAATATACTCATACATAGATGACCTAGTCATCGCAAATTGCTTGATATATGCTAGTATTGGTTGTGCATGCCTTGCCACATATTTCATTTGCCATCTTATTGTGTGAGCATGCTGGTTGCATATTTTACTCGTTCGAGGACATCCACTTGTTGTTTTGATTGTTCGGTTTTATTTATTTTTGCCAAGTGGATGGACAAGAATGCCTAAGAACCTCCTCTAGCTATCTATGCTTTTCTCGTCTCAAACTCTATTCATGCTGCATCACAAAATTTGATCAAGTCAGATTCGAACCACTCTGTGTGAGGAGCGCTCGGAGTCCCCGATTCGTCATAGAATTAAACTTCCAAAACCTCTTTATGATTCTCGGTCTGACCGATACTCCACTTTCAGTCTTACCGAGATCATTAAGTTGATCTAGGTTTTCGATCTCGGTGCAACCGATTTGAACTTTTCGGTCACACCGAGTTTCAGTAACTGCACGCAGTTATGAATCTCGATGCCACCGAGTCGTTCCACTCGGTCACACCGACAGGGTCGGGCTATATATAGTCACGGGCAAAATTTGGAAATTTCTCCGAACCCCTTCGCCCGCGCGATAGCCTGCTCTGCCCTCGAGGTCTCCGGATCGTCTTCTCGCCGCCAGCAGCCTCCAGTCGCTGGTATCCGTCGCCGTCAACAGGAATTCTGCCCCGCCGTTGCCGCCGTAGCAAGTCCCCGCCGAACTAGGGTATGGACTTGATCTCTGTGCTATTCCTCAATCTGATTCCTAGCACATTGTGATCATATTGATTCTTGCCACGTTTGAGAAACTTCTATCCAGTCAAAACGCCCGTAGATTAGGTTTGATTCGAAAATTCTAGGTTTAGGTTTCCGCCAAAACCATCTCGGACCCACCGAGTTGAAAAACTCGGTCCCACCGATTTGGCTTATGCCATTGCACAAGTGAGACTCGGTCTGACCGAGAATTACTTATCGGTGTGACCGATTTTTGAAATCAGTGAAACCCTAGCAGTCTCGGTGCCACCGAACTGTGACTCGGTCCTACCGAGTTCACTAGTTTAGGTTCCAAAATTGCTTCGGTATCACCGAGTTTGAAAATCGGTAGATCCGAGATGATTTCAGTAGGAAACTAAAACTAAGTTTTTGGATCATTCTTTTTGCAAAAATCTCTGCATTTTGTGATGCTCATCCTTTCTACCTCATCTATAATATATTCACAGGGTCAGCAGTCAGTTTGCGGCTTGTCTGATCAAAGTGATAGCCAAAATATGTCAGAGCAGCAAGTGGTGATGAGTGAGGGCACTAGTCCCTCCAGTTCGTCTGATGAAGGCAGCAGGAGCACTCCTAGAAATTTGCCAAAGGCTGCCACGAGACAAAGGAAGAAGAAAACTTCAGACTCTGAAGATGAGGACTATGTGGCAGAGGAAGAGGCCACTTCCAAGAGAATTGAGCCAGCTCAAGGCACTAAGCCAGATCTGAAAATCAAAAGGCCAGCAGGCAGGCAGCCCATGTCAAAGGCTAGAGCCTCAACTGAGAAGCCCACTCCCCAAGAGCCAGTTGCAGCTGAGGGCAAGAAAGGAAAGGAAAGGGTGAAGAAGACTGTGGCTAGAGTGCTTGGCAAAGCTTCCATCATGGAAGAAGAAGAGGAAGAAGAGGTAGCTGCACCAGCGCCCAAGGCACCCAAGCTAATGGGTGATGCCATAAGGTCAGGGGCTATTGCATCTAAGCCCAAAGCTGCCTCCAAGCCAAAACCAAAGAGGAATACAAGGAGCATTCCTGCAGCTGAAAAGAACAAGGCCCCAGTGCCTGAGACTGTTGCTGAAGAAGAAGAAGAAAATGTCCTGAGAAAGCTAAAGCCCAAGATCCCAGACCACAACGATGCTCATCCCGTGGCTGAGGACATGAAGCTCAGGAGAGATTCAGGGCTGATAAAGTGGAGAGAAGCAGACCCGTATGCTTCAAGGAGAAGGACTGCTGTGGACTACAGGTTTCACACCAAGGAGCAGCAGGATTTCTATGAGACTGTGCTGTTAGAAAAGAAGCCCATTGTCTGTGATATGCGTTGGGTTGATTGGACATACATCAAGGACAATGAGGAGCACTATCCTGGAGTGCAAGACAACTTCATAGCTTGTGGAGTAGCAGACTTTGTTGGGCAGAAGCTCACAAAGTGGAATGAGGAGCTTATCATGCATTTCTACTCCACGGCTCACTTTTATCCAGATGGGAGGATCACATGGATGTCTGAGGGTACAAGGTACCAATCTACAGTGGCTGAGTGGGCATAGATCATTATTGCCCCAGAGGAGCAAGATGAAGACTTGGATATCTATGCCAAGAAGAAGATGGACCACAACTCCAGGTCCAATATGTACAAGGAAATTCCCAATGAAGCTCTTGACACCTTCAAGTTTGGCTCTGTGCATTACCTTCTGTCAGGACTCCCGACGATCAATTGGATACTAAGGCACACCTTACTGCCCAAGTCTGGAGATCACAAGATGATCAGAGGCCATGCTATCAACTTGCTACATGTGTTTGATGTGCCTCAGAAGTTCAAGGTGATGAGCCTCATAGTGGAAACTATCAAGAGGACTGCAGCAGACCAGAAGAGGAGCTGCGGATATGCCCCTCAGATTCAGGAGCTCATCAACTCCAAGATGGGCACAGGCATATATTTATTGGACAAGGAACATTTGCCCATCCGTCCAGATTTCGAGGACAATCAAGTTGTCATGACTGAGAACGAGCCATCATCTGCCCAAGCATTTGCAAAGAAGGAGAAGGCAAGGAAGGAGAAAGCTGCCAAGATGCCTACCCAAGAGGAGGCATCTGAATACTTCTTGAAGACTAAACAAGAGCAGCTTGGTTACTTGATTGCATCCACGCTGAGGATTGAGCAAAGTCTGGCCACTCTCACTCAGAATCAGCAGAGCCTAGAGAGAATCATGGAACAGAAGTTCTATGACTTGGATGTCAAGGTAACAGAAGTTCAGTCTGCAGTGGAGCAGCTCCAGGAGGACATGCAGGAGAGGAGAGGCAAGACTACCACTCATACCTTTGCCAGAGTGCCACGAGGCCCGAGGTCATCTGCCGTGCCAGTTGCTGACACAAGAGCCACCACCTCAGCACCAGCCACAGCCTCAATTCCACCAGCTCCAACATCTACTTCAGCTCCAACTCTAGCGACTACTTCAGCATCTACCGAAGCCTTCGTCCTTGGAGTGATCCGGACTCCACCACCACCAGAAGATCAAGCCTGAGCGTCGATCTAGTGCTATGCATTTTCTAGGAACTTTTTGGTAACTTGTTGCCAAAGGGGGAGAAGATGTATAGATCATAGGCTTCGAGAGAGAGAGTGTTGCCTTTCTCTCTTGCTTTATTTGGTGGTTGTTTTTCAAACTTGTTTGCTTTTGAGTGCTTGAGATACTATGCTTGTGAGACATTGATGATCATGTGTTTGATCATAAGCTACACTTAATGCTTGCTTAATGCTATTATCTTATCTATCTTGTGATCATTCATTATTCTTGGTGATGAGTGCATGTATTTCATTCTTATCATTTTGAGCTCTCCACCAAGATGTTTGTGACATGGAAGAGTAACCCATGACTCTAACTCTTTGTGCATTTGCAGTCCAAAGCAAATTTTAAATATGCACAAATTTAGGGGGATCTCTTACTTATCACATACTTCTCAAAGCGACGATATATTTCATGCTTATTATCATTTGTCGAAGCTTTGATCTATATGTTGTCATCAATTACCAAAAAGGGGGAGATTGAAAGTGCAACTATCCCTAGGTGGTTTTGGTAATTCATAACAACATATAGCTCATTGAGCTAATGCTATTCCAAGATGATTATTTCAGGAAAGCTCAATGATTGGCATGGCATGGATGTGAAAGTGGAACCCTCAAAATGCTAAGGACAAAGGATTGTCTCAAGCTCAAAAGCTCAAGACTCTTCATTTTATATTTTAGTGATCCAAGATCACATTGAGTCCATAGGAAAAGCCAATACTATTAAGGAGGGATGAGGTGTTTCTTATTGAGCCTCTTGCTTCATGTGCTTAGTGATATGCTCCAAAACCCTCAACTACTTTCCCATATCCACATATGACCTAAACCCTAAGCCAAACTCGGTCCTACCGATTCTTCCTACCCGGCACCACCGAGTTTCACTTGTCATTAGCCACTGCCAAACCCTAGCAATTCGGTTCTACCGATAAGGATCTCGGTCTCACCGAGATGGGGTTGCAAACTCTCTGTTTCCCTTTCGTAACTTTTCGGTCTTACCGAAAGAGCGAATCGGTCCCACCGAGATTGCAATGTAAACTCAGTGTTTCCCCTTTGTAACTTTTCGGTCTCACCGAGTTCCACTCGGTCTCACCGAAAGAGCAAATCGGTCCCACCGAGTTTGCCTGACCAACTCTCTGGTTAGCTAATTACCAATTTCGGTCTCACCGAGTTTGTGTAATCGGTCTCACCGAGATTACGTTATGCCCAAACCCTAACATATCGGTCCTACCGAGTTGCATGTCAGTCCCACCGAAAATCACTAACGGTCACTAGGTTTACATTTTCGGTCCGACCGAGTTTATTGATTCGGTCCCACCGAGATTGGAAAACTGTGTAACGGTTGGATTTTGTGTGGAGGCTATATATACCCCTCCACCTCCTTCTCATTCGATGAGAGAGCCATCAGAACACACACACCATTCCAACTCATATGTTCTGAGAAAGAACCACCTACTCATGTGTTGAGACCAAGACATTCCATTCCTACCATATGAATCTTGATCTCTAGCCTTCCCAAGTTGCTTTCCACTCAAACCCTCTTTCCACCAAATCCAAATCCTATGAGAGAGAGTTGAGTGTTGGGGAGACTATCATTTGAAGCACAAGAGCAAGGAGTTCATTACCTACACACCATTTGTTACTTCTTGGAGAGTGGTGTCTCCTAGATTGGCTAGGTGTCACTTGGGAGCCTCCGACAAGATTGTGGAGTTGAACCAAGGAGTTTGTAAGGGCAATGAGATCGCCTACTTCGTGAAGATCTACCGCTAGTGAGGCAAGTCCTGTGTGGGCGATGGCCATGGTGGGATAGACAAGGTTGCTTCTTCGTGGACCCTTTGTGGGTGGTTGCTTCTTTGTGGACCCTTCGTGGGTGGAGCCCTCTATGGACTCGCGAACCGTTGCCCTTGGGTGGAGCCCTGTGTGGACTCGCGCAACCGTTACCCTTCGTGGGTTGAAGTCTCCATCAACGTGGATGTAGGATAGCACCACCTATCCGAACCACGGGAAAAACGTCCGTGTCTCCAATTGCATTTGAATTCTCCAAACCCTTCTCTTTACATTCTCGCAAGTTGCATGCTTTACTTTCCGCTGCCTATATACTCTTTGCATGCTTGCTTGAATTATGTGACGATTGCTTGACTTGTCCTAAATTAGCTAAAATCTGCCAAGAACTAAAATTGGGAAAAGGTTAAGTTTTTATTTGGTCAAGTAGTCTAATCACCCCCCCCTCTAGACATACTTTCGATCCTACAGCGTACCCACCGGAAAGCTCCTGAGCTTTATCGTTCCCAGTAGAGGAATTGAAGCAAATCCGGCTAAAATCCGAGCTCTGTCACAGTTGGCTATCCCAACTGACCTCAAGCAAATCCAGAAGTTAACTGGATGCGTGGCGGCCTTAAGCCGCTTTATCTCCCGATTAGGAGAAAAGGCACTCCCCCTTTATCGCCTTCTTCGGCGCACCGAACACTTTGAGTGGACGGACGCAGCCACGGCCGGATTGGAAGAAATAAAAGCCATCCTTGGCACCAACCCAATCTTGGCCGTGCCAAATGTCGGCGAACCAATACTGTTATATATAGCGGCAACTCACCAAGTTGTAAGCGCAGTGCTCGTCGTCGAACGAGAGACGGACGGACATAAATTCCCACTTTAAAAGCCGGTCTATTATGTGTCCACTGTCCTCACTCCATGCAAATCACGGTACCCACATTATCAAAATATAGCATACGCGGTATTTATGGCATCCCGGAAATTACGACACTACTTTCAAGAGTGTTCAATCATGGTGGCCTCAGAAGTACCATTCAACGACAGAATAAACAACCGCGATGCCACGGGTCGGATTGCCAAATGGGCTATCAAGATACTCCCGTTCGACATAACATATAGACCACGGCGAGCCATTAAGTCGCAAGTACGGGACGATTTCGTCGCCGAATGGATAGAAGCCGAACTCCCTAAAGAGTACGGCGCATACTCCAATTGGATCATGCACTTTGACGGCTCTAAAATGTTGGCTGGTCTGGGGGTTGGCGTCGTCCTGACGTCCCCCACCGGAGATACAGTCCAATACGTACTCCAAATACTATATACAGACTCCAACAACGCAGCCGAATATGAGGCCCTATTACATGGTCTCCGGATGGCAGTTTCCATGGGCATTCAATGCCTGGAGGTGTGTGGGGACTCGAACCTCGCAATATCTCAAATAAATGGAGACTTCGATGCAAGGATCCGAAAATGGTGGCATATCGCAACACCGTCCTCAAAATGTCAGCTCAGTTCGAGGGGCTTGAATTCCACCATGTGGCTCGGGAAAACAATCAAGCGGTGGATATCCTAGCCCGTATCGGCACTAAGCGCGATCCTGTCCCTCCTAACATCTTCTTGGAAAAATTGTTTAAGCCATCCGTGGTATGGGAAGGGGACACCGATAGAAATAGTCCGGACCCGGCCACATCATCAGATACCGAACACTAGCTCTGACACAATCAGAGGCTCTGCCATCGAAATAACACCTTCAGCCCACGTGATAATGGCCGTCATCTCCCCGTGGACAGAACCATTCCTAGCCTACCTAACTAGGCAGGAACTACCCGAGGACCAAAATGAGGCACGCTGCATAGTGCGGCGATCTAAAGCCTACAAGGTGCACGAGGGAGAGCTCTATAAGAAAAGCACTACTGGAGTCCTTCAAAGGTGCATCTCCGAAGAGGAAGGGCGGAAGCTTTTGGCAGAAATCCGTGCTGGACTCAGCGGCCATCACGTCGCAGCCCAGGCCCTTGTAAGCAAGGTCTTCCGTACATGTTTCTATTGGCCGACGGCCCGATCAGATGCACAACATCTGGTCCAACATTGCATCGGTTGCCAGCTCTTTGCAAACCAAAGCCATATGCCGCCTACCACTCTCCAAACAATCCCCATTACTTGGCCCTTTGTGGTATGGGGGCTTGATATGGTTGGACCCCTTAAAGGGGAAACCCATAAGAAAAAATACTTACTGGTCATGGTGGATAAATTCACCAAATGGATAGAAGCCAAACCTGTCAAAACGGCTGAATCCGGACCGGTGATAGACTTCATATATGGGGTTGTACACCGTTATGGCATCCCCCACAGCATCATCACTCATAACGGCACGAACTTTACAGTCGACGAGGTAAAACTTTGGTGCAGCAACATGGGCATCAAGCTCGATTATGCTTCTGTCTATCACCCACAAACTAACGGTCAAGTCGAGCGAGCAAATGGTCTTATCATGAGCGGCATCAAACCCAGATTAGTGTGATCCTTAAAGGAATCAAACATGCACTGGGTAGAGGAGCTCTACTCCGTACTATGGGGGCTGCGGACCATGCCGAATCGCACTACCGGATACACACCTTTTTTATGGTGTACGGCGCAGAGGCGGTTCTTCCTTGCGACATAGTTCATGACTCACCTCGAGTGCGCATGTACAAAGAAAAAGAGGCCAAGCTCGATTGGCAAGACAATTTGGACGCCTTGGAGGAGGAGCGCGACGTGGCAAAAGCCCGTTCCGCACTCTATCAGCAACAGGCTCGAAGGTATCAAAGCAGAGAAGTATGGGCCAAAACCTATAACGTTGGCGAACTAGTTCTACGCCTGCCGGAGAAGAAAAATAACAAGCTCAAGCCCAAATGGGAAGGTCCCTTCATTATTGACCCGGTTCTGACCGGTGGAGCGTACCGTCTGCGGGATGCATCGGACAATCGACTCGAGCCAAACCCATGGAACGCAGCCAGACTCTGAAGATTCTACGCCTAGTGCCGGACTCTATGTTCGTCTCCTTACCTCCGTCAATTTTTTGCATATCAATTATCTGTCTTCTATCTCTTTCTCGCTTTTTATTCTCCTCAGGGCCTTAAAAGGCTAAACTTGTGTCTTGGTTACACAATCTTGACACGCTCACCGCACTCATTATACCTGGGGGCTTCTTATACAGAAGCTTAATATAACTATTTTTCTGGGCTTTATGCCCCACACATGTGTTATTCTTCCGCATGTACCTTTTTCGCCATTATATGCATCGATATGACTTAAGTTTTGGCCAAGATGGGTTGCCTGGCTCTTGTATTTATGCCCTACGTTCCCATTAATTCGGCTAGGGCATAAGGGGAGCACCTCTGCGATTGTTACTGCCGGGTCAGTCGGATGTGTACCTCAGACTGGGTGAAGCCGAAAGCTAGCGTTCTTAAGGGAATATTTGGTCGGTGAACAAAAGTTGACTTCTATTTAATTTAACACATGCCCCCAAATGTTTATAGCATGCGTCTCTTTTCGCAGTTCGGACATGCACATTAGGGCATGCGTACCCAGGGAAAGGCTTAACGGAACTATTCTCCTTGGAAGATGTTTCTTACTATCCATGTAATATAACATAGCTTGTTGGGTACTTGTCTGTTCAAGCACTTATGACCCCTATGCCTGGTTTCCATGCATACCCCGGTTTTTACATAATCGAGTGGTATTCGGATACACTCCGGACTATCGGGTCCAGAGGTCGAAGCGAAAAGGTCCGCCATGACAAATGATTTACAATCCGGCTAGGGACATTATATATGTCACTCGAAGTACACATTCACTAAGACTAATTAAATTCTTCTTCTATACCATCCAACAGGCTGTCTAGCCTACAATCCTGTTGGGAATACTTTGTGGCTAATTCTACTTCGTCATACAACAAACTGACGAGGATCTCTCTCCCATCGGGCCCCACAGGTCCAACCTCGGCCATGCGGTTTGGGTCAGCTTTGGTGTATCGCGTCTTCACCATAGCCCAGGGTTCCCTTGCACCCTGTCGGCAGGCTGATATCTTCCATAATCGGAAGCGCCGCCGCGCTCCCTTGAGCTTCTCTATAAGCTCCCCCATGCCTCCTGCCGGGGACGCGGATGGCCACAAGGCTTGGGAAATACCCTGCATCACCTACCGAACTTGTTCATGCAGTTGTGAGAGCTCTGGTAGAAGATCACCCGCAGACCCGGGCATCTCCTCCGCGGGATGACCCGTCAGCATACCTGCAGACATAACTCTGTTAGCCAGCTTCTTCGCCGAACTCCTTCAAAAGTTTGTTCAAGCACTTACTAAAAATGCCGCGTCGAAGCCGCTTATTCTCCTTCACGGAGTCCGCAAACTGGGCTCGAACGTCTTTCAGTCCCACGTCCAGCCGGATATTGGCGTCCTGGAGATTATTTTTCTCCTGCCTGACCCGCGTAAGCACGCGCTCGCCAGCATTTAGCTGTCGATTAGCACGTTGCGCATCCCCCGGCACGGCCTCCGGATTCACTCCGGGGTCATCTGCAACATCTAATGTTAGATTTGCATGCGTGCTGCATACTATCTGGTACCTGCAACTCTTTGCAACGGAAGCAACTGTTACGAGAGGGGGCCTTCTCGGACTCCTTCAATGCGGCCACCGCGGCCTTTAGCTGGGCTTTGCACTCTTCCAGCTCTTGAGACAATTGGGTATTCTTCTCTATAAGAACCTGCACAATTAAAGATCCTTAAAGCAGTTGTGTCAACTGTTTCAAGTCTCAGGGGCTACTGATATATATAATCCTCAGATTTTCCTACCCGTATATCCTTTACATACTGGTTCGTGGCTCTGGCAAGACCATTTTGAGCAGCACGGATGTACGCGTCTCCTGAGTTGAAGGCATCGAACGCCTCTTGGGAGAAACAAGCATCACGGAGTACGTCCCAGCGACGCCTGTGATTCATGGCGCTCTCCACTTCGGAATTTGTAGCGGATAGTCTGTCCGCATCCTCTATAGGAAGAGCATCCGGCGTCCGCCCCGTGTTAGCTTCTGCCTCTATGTCCGGCCCTGGAGCCCGATTGGTGGAGGCGTGATTGGCAGCCTCTCCGGATATAGTCCGGCGAGCGTTTTTCCTATCAGGAAACATGGACGTTAGTATATTTTAAAGAAAGACGACAACCACGAAGCGAGATTTTGTATCATACCTCTGCGCCGGTGTCTCAGTCCTGACCGCCTATCTGTTTGGCCTACCCGGCTTCGGTGCCCCTTGTTGGCGAGTCACTGCGGGTTCGGCATGGCGTCCCGAAGGCCTTCCCTTTAAAACACCATATGTGTACGGTAGGTGAAGTGCATAAAAGGGGATCCTTCTCGGAAGTTGGGACTCCTTTTTCCGCTTACCTGCGATGCAGGGAGTAGCCCAGGATAGTCGGCTATGATGGACACCATGGCGTCATCGCAGCTCAATTGATAGAACATCCTGTCTATCAGCTCCACAAATATGTCCGGATCATCTTCAAGTCCGGGATCGAGGGCCCGGTCAGGATCCTCCGGTTGTGGAGGCGGGCTGTTGACCTCCCTTACAGCTTTTCACAGTTCCTGTGGTGAAACGGCAAGGTGAGTAATTACGACGAAGAATGCGGGAAGGTTGGGAGTAAAGAGTGACAGCTCACCTAGCTTGGAGGGTTGTACATGGAGAATCCATCCCGTGGCTTAATATGGATGAACTCCTCTTCCTCTCCCTTGAACAACTTGGACAGAATTTTTGCTAAAGCAGCAGCGGAGTCTGGTCCCTTATGCCCGCAGAGGGTGGCATCATCTTCCCCGTTAAAGCACCATAGGGGGTGCCCTCGATATTGAAGTGGCTGCACCCCGCGCATTATGCATATTGACATATCCTCGATTAATGTCTATCCTGATTGAGCCAGCACTTTGATCCGGTCCATCAGGTAAAGGACTTCTCCGTTATCTTTCTCCTTGGGGCTCCGTGGGCGCCAGCTTCGGTGTTTCTTTAGAGGAGCATTGTGGAACTCGGGAAGACCCCTCCGAACAGGAGCTGGAAGGGGGACGTCCTCCATGTAAAACCACTCCGAAGGCCAGTCTTCGGATGTCTTCTTCGGGGTACCGGACAGGTATCCGGTCCCGGCGATGCGCCATATTTTGGCTCCGCCCACTTGATATAGCGACCCCTCCTGTGTATGGGGCACAAGGCAGAATAGCCTCTTCCACAACTCGAAATGAGCCTCGCAGCCCAGAAACAGCTCGCAAAGGGCAACATAACCAGCGATGTGTAATATGGAAGCAGGGGTGAAATTATGCAACTGGAGGCCGTAAAACTCCAGGAGCCCGCGGAGGAACGGATGGATTGGAAATCCAAGTCCCCTTAGTAAATAAGGGACAAGGCATACCCGCTCCCCCTTGGAGGGATTGAGGAAGCTCTCCGTTTGCTCCCCGCCATTATAGGTGGCGAGCCCGGCTCGAACGGGGACCATATATGCTGGAGGGAGAAATCCCTGGGTCTGCAACTCTACTAATTGGATGTGCGGGATGGAACACTTGTCCCAGTCACCGGGCTTAGGGCTACGGGAGCGGGAGGAGGAGCTGCGGTGGCCGGCCATGTTGTAATGGATTTTTCCGAGCGCGCTCCGATGGATACTCGCCGTGGGAGGATGGTGTGGTTTGGATCTAAGAATCCCTGTCCCTTTAATAGACAGTTTATTTACATGGCTAGGGTGGTGAATGTAAAGATGCCCTGGCTCCTCGCATTCGCTCGGCACGTGGAAGATAGCCCTTATTGGGCGCAGAAGCCAAGAAGTGCAACATTTATGGGGAGCCGGACACTACTCAGCAGATATTCAGAGTTTGGAGAAATAACCCACCTTGCAATGCCGAAGACAATCTGCATGCCGGACTCATCGTCATTGAAGCCTGGTTCGGGGGCAACTAAGGGAGTCCTGGATTAGGGGCTCTCCGGACGGCCGGACTATATCCTTTGGCCGGACTGTTGGACTATGAAGATGCAAGATTGAAGACTTCGTCCCGTGTCCGGATGAGACTCTCCTTGGCGTGGAAGGCAAGCTTGGAAATATGGATATGTAGATCTCCTTCCTTGTAACCAACTTTGTGTAACCCTAGCCCCCTCCGGTGTCTATATAAACCGGAGGGTTTAGTCCGTAGGACAATATACAATCATACCATAGGCTAGCTTCTAGGGTTTAGCCTCTACGATCTCGTGGTAGATCAACTCTTGTAGTACTCATATCATCAAGAACAATCAAGCAGGACGTAGGGTATTACCTCCATCAAGAGGGCCCGAACCTGGGTAAACATTGTGTCCCCTGCCTCCTGTTACCATCCGCCTTAGATGCACAGTTCGGGACCCCCTACCCAAGATCCATCGATTTTGACACCGACAGTCGCGTTTCCCTATTGAGAGGCATGCCTACAAAGCATACACTAGGGACATCTATGTGAAATTTAGAACTGAGTTTTAGATGATTAGCCAATACGATGTGCGTCCCGCTGGAATCAACTTCTATTACCTTGAGCCCAATACATAAGAAGTTCTAGGGTATGGCTCAAGGAAGTACTTAGTCACAGTGAGACCATAGCTAGCTATCTATGATTGCGAATGTTGCAAGTGGCATAGGGACGGCATGCTTTGTTGTCATGTCTTGAAAATCTTCACACACCTTGGCATTAATGAGATACATGAACACTACATCAAGCACCGCTGGACGCAAGATGCAGTGCCAAGTGCACCACCGCCAACTAATGAGGGCCCTCCACAGGACTTGCCTGCTGAGTCAGAGAACCAAGTTCGGCAAGTGACTTTGACAATGGATTTTTCAAAGCTAGCCAAGAAGGCAATGACTAGTGATGAGGCAGCGGCTACAGTTAGGAGGCACATGAAAGCAGCAGATACCGAGGTTGCTAAGCTGAGTAAACTGAGGAAGAAGAGGCTAAAGGCAGCCCGAAAAGCGGCTCGGGCTAGGGAAGCATCAAACCCTAATGCCCCAAGTGCTTCAAACCAACCTCCTGCCCCACCTGCCCCCTTGCTCCTATGGATCCACCTCGTTCAGTCACAAAAGGGCGCAGCCGCAGCAAGCGCTTCAAATCAGCCCTGGAACTACACCCTAAGAAAAAGAACAAGTGCAACATTTGTGAATCAATCGATCACACTGCTACGACATGCCTGCTACTTCTTGAGCACTACGTTGGTTTTCCCTTGAATAGGAAAGGGTGATGCAACAAAGTAGCATAAGTATTGCCCTCAGTTTTGAGAACCAAGGTATCAATCCAGTAGGAGACTACACGCAAGTCCCTCGTACCTACACAAACAAATAAGAACCTCGCAACCAACGCGATAAAAGGGTTGTCAATCCCTTCACGGCTACTTACGAGAGTGAGATCTGATAGAGATAATAAAATAAATATTTTTGGTATTTTTATGATATAGATTGAAAGTAAAGATGGCAAAGTAAGATAGATTGGAAACTTATATGATAAAAGATAGACCCGGGGGCCACAGGTTTCACTAGTGGCGTCTCTAAAGATAGCATAAGTATTACAGTGGGTGAAGAAATTACTGTCGAGCATTTGATAGAAAAGTGCATAATTATGAGAATGTCTAGGCATGATCATGTATATAGGCATCACGTCCGCGACAAGTAGACCGAAACGATTCTGCATCTACTACTATTACTCCACTCATCGACCGCTATCCAGCATGCATCTAGAGTATTAAGTTCATAAGAACAGAGTAATGCACTAGGCAAGATGACATGATGTAAAGGGATAAACTCAAGCAATCTGATATAAACCCCATCTTCCTATCTTCGATGGCAAGAATACAATATGTGCCTTGTTGCCCCTGCTGTCACTAGGAAAGGACACCGCAAGATTGAACCCAAAGCTAAGCACTTCTCCCATTGCAAGAAAGATAAATCTAGTAGGCCAAACCAAACTAATAATTTGAAGAGACTTGCAAAGATAACCAATCATACATAAAAGATTTCAGAGAAGAATCAAATATTGTTCATAGATAAACTTGATCATAAACCCACAATTCATCGGATCTCGACAAACACACCGCAAAAAGAATTATATCGAATAGATCTCCAAGAAGATCGAGGAGAACATTGTATTGAGATCCAAAGAGAGAGAAGAAGCCATCTAACTAATAAGTATGGACCCGAAGGTCTGTGGTAAACTACTCACACATCATCGGAGAGGCTATGGTGTTGATGTAGAAGCCCGCCGTGATCGATTCCCCCTCCGGCGAAGCTCCGAAAAAGGCCCCAAGATGGGATCTCTTGGGTACAGAAGGTTGCGGCGGTGGAAATAGGGTTTCGTGGTGCTCCTGGATGTTTTCGGGGTATATGGATATATATAGGAGGAAGCAGTAGGTCGGTGGAGCTGCGAGGGGCCCACGAGGGTGGGGGCGCGCCTAGGGGGCAGGCGCGCCTCCCTACCTCATGGCCACATCGTTTCTTTCTTGACGTCTACTCCAAGTCCCTTGCATCACGTGTGTTCCAAAAATAACTCTCCCAAAGGTTTTATTCTGTTTGGATTCCGTTTGATATTCCTTTTCCGCGAAACACTGAAATAGGCAAAAAATAGCAATTTGCACTGGGCCTTGGATTAGTAGGTTAGTCCCAAAATAATATAAAAGTGTATAAATAAGCTCGTTAAATCCAAAACAGATAATATAATAGCATGGAACAATCAAAAATTATAGATATGTTGGAGACGTATCAAGCATCCCCAAGCTTAATTCCTGCTCGTCCTCAAGTAGGTAAATGATAAAAACAGAATTTTTGATGTGGAATGCTACCTAGCATAATTCTCAATGTAATTTTCTTTATTGTGGCATGAATGTTCAGATCCGAAAGATTCAAGACAAAAGTTTAATATTGACATAAAAATAATAATACTTCAAGCATACTAACTAAGAAATTATGTCTTCTCAAAATAACATGGCAAAAGAATGTTCACCCTACAAAATCATATAGTTTGGTCATGCTCCATTTTTGTCAAACAAGAATGCTCTCATCTTGCACAACCCCGATGAAAAGCCAAGCAATTGTTTTGTACTTTAGTAATCTCAAACTTTTTTTCAACTTTCACGCAATACATGAGCGTGAGCCATGGATATAGCACTATGGGTGGAATAGAATATGATGATGGGGGTTATGTGGAGAAGACAAAAAAGGAGAAAGTCTCACATTGACACGGCTAATCAACAAGCTAGGGAGATGCCCATCAATTGATGTAAATGCAAGGAGTAGGGATTGACATGCAACGGATGCACTAGATCTATAAATGTATGAAAGCTCAACAAAAGAAACTAAGTGGGTGTGCATCCAACTTGCTTGCTCATGAAGACCTAGGGCATTTGAGGAAGGCCATCGTTGGAATATACAAGCCAAGTTCTATAATGAAAACTTCCGACTAGTATATGAAAGTGACAAAACAAGAGACTCTCTATGACAAAACTCCGAAGAGGCTAGCAATGATGGAAAGGTGAGAGTGCGTATAATCCATGGACTCAACATTAGTCATAAAGAACTCACATACTTATTGAAAAAATCTACAAGTCATCAAAAACCAAGCATTACGCGCATCCTCCTAGGGGGATAGATTGGTAGGAAAAGACCATCGCTCGTCCCCGACCGCCACTCATAAGGAAGACAATCAAAGAACACCTCATGTTTCAAATTTGTTACACAATGGTTACCATACGTGCATGCTACGGGACTTGCAATCTTCAACACAAGTATTTCTCAAATTCACAACTACTCAACTAGCACACTCTAATATCACCACCTTTATATCTCAAAACAATTATCAAGTATCAAACTTCTCATAGTATTCAATGCACCTTTTATGATAGTTTTTATTATACCCATCCTGGATGCCTATTATATTAGGACTAATTTAATAACCAAAGCAAATTACCATGCTGTTCTAAAGGACTCTCAAAATAATATAAGTGAAGCATGAGAGATCAATAATTTCTATAAAATAAAACCACCACCATGCTCTAGAAGATATAAGTGAAGCACTAGAGCGAAATTATCTAGCTCAAAAGATATAAGTGAAGCACATAGAGTATTCTAATGAATTCCAATTCATGTGTGTATCTCCCAAAAGGTGTGTACAGCAAGTATGATTGTGGTAAACTAAAAAGCAAAGACTCAAATCATACAAGACGCTCCAAGCAAAACACATATCATGTGGTGATTAAAACTATAGCCTCAAGTAAAGTTACCGACGTAAGAAGACGAAAGAGGGGATGCCTTCCGGGGCATCCCCAAGCTTAGGCTTTTGGTTGTCCTTGAATTTTACCATGGGGTGCCTTGGGCATCCCCAAGCTTAGGATCTTGCCACTCCTTATTCCAAAATCCATCAAATCTTTACCCAAAACTTGAAAACTTCACAACACAAAACTCAACAGAAAATCTCATGAGCTCCGTTAGTATAAGAAAACAAACCACCACTTAAGGTACTGTAATGAACTCATTATTTATTTATATTGTTGATAAACCTACTGTATTCCAACTTCTCTATGGTTCATACCCTCCAACACTAGCTATAGATGCATCAAAATAAGCAAACAACACACGAAAAACAGAATCTGTCAAAAACAGCACAGTCTGTAGTAATCTGTATGTTTCGAATACTTCTTTAACCCCAAAAATTCTAAAATAAATTTCTGGACGTGAGGAATTTGTCTATTAATCATCTGCAAAAAGAATCAACCTAATCGCACTCTTCAGTAAAAAAAAATGGCAGCAAATCTCGTGAGCGCTAAAGTTTCTGTTTTTACAGCAAGATCGCAGAAACTACCCCCGAGTCTTCCCAAAGGTTCTACTTGGCACAAACAGTAATTAAAAGCATAAAACCACATCTAAACAGAGGCTAGATAGAATTATTCACTACTAAACAGAACCAAAAAGCAAGAAACAAAAATAAAATTGGGTTTCCTCCCAACAAGCGATATCGTTTAACGCCCCTAGCTAGGCATAAAAGTAAGAATAGATCTAGGTATTATCATCTTTGGTTTTAATTTTTTTTAGCTGAGTCATGCTCGAATCCGGGAGGTTCTTTACGTTTCCCTTAATATTCGTAAAGTTTTATATCTAATGAATCCAACCGCTTATTGCAAAGGGTAATTAACATATTCATGTGGTGAAGGTTCCCGCTAACACTTTTAAGAGGTTCAAGAGACTTCTGTAAAATTTTCGTTACTTCGCAAATATTCTCAAAAAATTGTGTTTCTTCCTGGGTATGATGTGGTCCCTTTTGTGGAGGTAGTGTTCCCACTATCCCCTCTATGATTTCATGAGCAATACTGGGATCTGTGTCAATAAAATTTCCTTTAGCAACGCAATCCAAGAGTTGTCTATGGGACATATTTAGTCCAACATAAAAATTGTGAAGTAAAATTCTAAAATTCGCCTCTAAGGTCCAATTACGATAAGATTCCATCATCCTAAACCAAGCATCTTTTAAATTTTCTCCTTGTCTTTGTTTGAAGTGAAGAACTTCAAACTCAGGAGACAAAGGGGCAGATAAGGGACTAGCCATGACGACACACGGCGACACAAGAAGCAACTGAAAAGGAGGCGAACGGGAAAAGAGGGCGAATAAAATGGCAAGGGTGAAGTGGGGGAGAGGTAAATGAGAGGCAAATGGCAAATAATGTAATGTGAGGGATAAGAGTTTGTGATGGGTACTTGGTATGTCTTGACTTGTGCGTAGATCTCCCCAGCAAAGGCGCAAAAATGGCTTGTTGACGGGAGATCAAATCTTGACTTGACTTGGTGCAACCTCCCCGGTAACGGCGCGAGAAATCCTTCTTTCTATCTCTTGAGCACTGCGTTGGTTTTCCCTTGAAGAGGAAAGGGTGATGTAGCAAAGTAGCGTAAGTATTTCCCTTAGTTTTGAAAACCAAGGTATCAATCCAGTAGGTGACTACATGCAAGTCCCTCGTACCTACACAAACAAATAAGAACCTCGCAACCAACGTGATAAAGGGGTTGTCAATCCCTTCACGGTCACTTACGAGAGTGAGATCTGATAGAGATAATAAAATAAATATTTTTGGTATTTTTATGATATAGATTGAAAGTAAAGATTGCAAAGTAAGATAGATTGGAAACTTATATGATAAAAGATAGACCCGGGGGCCATAGGTTTCACTAGTGGCTTCTCTTAAGATAGCATAAGTATTACGGAGGGTGAACAAATTACTGTGGAGCAATTGATAGAAAAGTGCATAATTATGAGAATATCTAGGCATGATCATGTATACAGGCATCACGCCCGCAACAAGTAGACCGAAACGATTCTGCATCTACTACTATTACTCCACACATCGTCCGCTATCCAGCATGCATCTAGAGTATTAAGTTCATAAGAACAGAGTAACACATTAGGCAAGATGACATGATGTAGAGGGATAAACTCAAGCAATAATATATAAACCCCATCTTTTTATCCTTGATGGCAACAATACAATACATGCCTTGCTGCCCCTGCTGTCACTGGGAAAGGACACTGCAAGATTGAACCCAAAGCTAAGCACTTCTCCCATTGCAAGAAATATCAATCTAGTAGACCAAACCAAACTGATAATTCGAAGAGACTTGCATAGATAACCAATCATACATAAAAGATTTCAGAGAAGAATCAAATATTGTTCATAGATAAACTTGATCATAAACCCACAATTCGTCAGATCTTGACAAACACACCGCAAAAAGAGATATATCGAATAGATCTCCAGGAAGATCGAGGAGAACATTCTATTGAGATCCAAAGAGAGAGAAGAAGCCATCTAGCTAATAAATATGGACACAAAGGTGTGTGGTAAACTACTCACACATCATCGCAAAGGCTATGGTGTTGATGGAGAAGCCCTCCGTGATCGATTCCCCCTCCGGCGGAGCTCGGGAAAAGGCCCCAAGATGGGATCTCTTGGGTACAGAAGGTTGCGGCGGTGGAAATAGGGTTTCGTGGTGCTCCTGGATGTTTTCGGGGTATATGGATATATATATAGGAGGAAGAACTAGGTCGGTGGAGTTGCGAGGGGCCCATGAGGGCGGGGGCGCGCCTAGGGGGCAGGCGCGCCTCCCTGCGTCATGGCCACCTCGTTTCTTTCTTGACGTCTACTCTAAGTCCCCTGGATCACGTTTGTTCCAACAATAACTCTCCCGAAGGTTTTATTCCGTTTGATATTCCTTTTCTGCGAAACACTCAAATAGGCAAAAAATAGCAATTTGCACTGGGCCTTGGGTTAGTAGCTTAGTCCCAAAAATAATATAAAAGTGTACAAATAAGCCCATTAAACATCCAAAACAGATAATATGATAGCACATGGAAAAATCAAAAATTATAGATACGTTGGAGACGTATCAATGCCTAGGGAAGCTCTTGTGATCGTTACCACATGAATATAATGACCCCCTTGGCTTGCAAAACTAGCTGAAGTAAGAAAAAAAAGAAACAGTTTCCTAGTAGATGAAGCAATTGTGGTCTGGTTTTTGAGCAAATGTAGAAGGGAAATCAAGCAACAGCCAGTTTCAAAAAAAGCAACTATGAAATGATTTGCATGGACTTGTTTTAATTTATGTGTTTTCGTAGCTTTAAATTGACAAAATGGAGACTGTGTGGTGGTAGATTCTTGACATTTGTGCTTATATTCCTTACTCATAAATTTGCAAATCCTATAGACGCTTGTGATTTATGCAAACTTGTTATAGGTGGTTTGGGAAAAACTTTTGTGAGTTTTCTAATGGAACACATTAGTATTCACATTTGACATTCTCTAATGGAACACATTCATCAGGAAAAAAATGTACCTAGTTATTCATTCACTTGTTGGCCGGTTTGAGGATCTCCTGCCATAGAATCTTGTTCAGGTCACGATTCAGCATGGAGATGGTCATCTTCTTCCTGATGTTTGGTATGTCGCTTTGTCCGTAGTTCGAGAGCAACGTCCCGTTCCACAATAACGCGTTCATCAATGCGAATATGCTATAGTCACCGCTGCAAAAAGACTAAATGTTAAGAAAGCACTTGCAAAAAAGGCAAAAACTACGTCTTATAACAACGATATGTATGTATATGGGTTAGTCCTTACGATACAGTCTGCTTTGGTGCATTGATATCCACAAGCGGGAACTTGCCATTGTCTTTGCTTGTTTTGGATAGTATTTGTCCCACAACACATGAACTGCTGCTACAATAGCCCTTGCAACATCATCCAGCCTCTTGCTTTTCTTTAACATCCTCCATGATTTAAACACTTCGAACCTTTTGTCCCTCAAATTGATGTTGAGTAGCCAGTAGTGGTGTGCACCATCGGTGTTCTCTGGGTCTAGATTTTCAAGCACAGGAATCATAATGAGGGAGTCCTGGATTAGGGGGTATCCGGACAGCCAGACAATATCCTTTGGCCGGACTGTTGGACTATGAAGATACAAGATTGAAGACTTTGTCCCGTGTCCGGATGGGACTCTCCTTGGCGTGGAAGGCAAGCTTGGCAATACGGATATGTAGATCTCCTTCCTTGTAACCGACTCTGCGTAACCCTAGCCTCCTCCGGTGTCTATATAAACCAGAGGGTTTTAGTCCGTAGGACAACAACAATCATACCATAGGCTAGCTTCTAGGGTTTAGCCTCTCTGATCTCGTGGTAGATCAACTCTTGTACTAATCATATCTCTACTCCTAATGGAGCAGTTGGTAGTCTCGCTTCCAGGGTTTTTTTCGTCCCACCTCCCATGGTTTTTTTGGTACCTCGTCCCACCTTACACTGAGCCGCCACGAACCGAAAAAACCACGTACCGAAGCCCCCACCCACCCTCACGCATTCCAGGGCCCAACCTTCGATCGCACCCAAGACAATCGATCAAAAAAAACCTACGAAAATTAACCAGCAAAAAAAAACTTAATGGAGGAGTTGGTAGTACGGTACGGTTTATTTTCAACACTTTCCTAATGACAAAAGATCACGGATCTAACTTTCCTACCTTAGCCAAATCAACGAATCTCTCTCATTAATGCAATTTGCTTTAGGAAACAAATAATAGATTCTTTCCTACCTTAGCCAAATCAACGGATCACCCCATTAATGCAATTTGCTTTAGCAAACAAATAACAATTTTTTTCCTACCTTAGCCAAATCAACGAATCTCTCTCATTAATGCAATTGGCTTTAGGAAACAAATAATAGATTCTTTCCTACCTTAGCCAAATCAATGGATCTCCCCCAATAATGCAATTTGCTTTAGCAAACAAATAATAGATTCTTTCCTACCTTAGCCAAATCAATGAATCTCTCTCATTAATGCAATTTGCTTTAGGAAACAAATAATAAATTTTTCCTACCTTAGCCAAATCAACGGATCTCTCCCATTAATGCAATTTTCTTTAGCAAACAAATAATAGATTCTTTCCTACCTTAGCCGAATCAATGGATCTCTCTCATTAATGCAATTTGCTTTAGGAAACAAATAATACATTTTCAGGAAGCAAATAATCTCTAATCTCTAATTCTCTAATAATAATAATAATAATAATTAATTAATTAATTAATCTCCATCTCTACTTTATCTAAAAGAAACGTAAGGTTCCGTCTCCCCTCTTATGTCGTCCCACCCGTTCGTCCATCCTTTCTCACCCTACAGCGATTTCCTCTCCTCTCGGTCAATATTTGGTAATTCAATCAATTCACGAATTAATACCTTATTTGGTTAATGCATAATACAATTAATTCAGGCCAATCACGGACGATGTCTCTCCTATTCCTTCCTTTTAATTGTTTAGCTTCCCTCTATCCTCTCCTTTATTCGCTCCTCCCAGATCCGTCATGGGTGCATCAAGTCAATCGTGATGGAGAGAGAGAGAGAGTGGGCCGCCCTGACTAGAGGAGAGGTAGCCGTTGGGGGGAGGAGAGGATGCGGGAGACAGGTCGCCGTCGTGGGAAGGAGAGGATTCGGGTGGCAGGTCACTGGCCAAGGTAGAGGTCTGCCTGCTCTTCGTGCAGCGATGTAGCCAAGGTGCGTGACCACGCGCTGGTGTGCGTTGTGGCGCCGATGCATGTACGTTGCTGCGTGAGAGATGCAATTTTGTCGCTACGCTGCTGCTGCTGTCCGTATTGCTGACGCTGCTATGCTGCTGCTTCTGTTCGTCCTACCATTCCATCACGTTGAACAGAACCTCACGCCTCTATTTCCCGTGAGGCCAATATTCAAAATCCTCCCTCCATATGAAATCCTTTGATACGACATTTTATGTAGATATTGGAATTTTCACTGCCAAACTTATTATCTGAAAATATCCCTTAGCTATTAGACCCTCCTTCCAGAGTATAACATGGTTGGCCTCCATCCAGTATAGCTTTTGTTATCTTATTCCTTTAACGAATTTTTCTTGACATCGCAGGTGCATATGAAACTGCCCTACACAGCTGATGATTCAGATTCACGGGAAACATGAAAGCATGAATGGAACCTGAAGTCAAAATTCCAGGCTTTTTTCACGTCTTTAGTTCATGTATGGCTTGATTCTAGCTATCCATAATCTGGGTGTGTTGCTGTGAGTAACTTCCACTGATCCATGAGACCATGACAATTGTGTAATATTTCCTCTAAAAGGAAAAGTTTACCGTATGACCAGACCGTACAATTGTCCAAACAATAGTATGCTTTGTTTTTCATTTTTCTATGCTTGTAACTCAGTTTTCTGTATCCTCTCAACCTGACAATAGTCTCATTAGAGTGGAGTTAGCACTTTATCACGAATGACTTATCCTCATAGAAGGAAGTTTAGTACTTATTTAGCAAATCAGAGTTAATAATCCATGCTACGTGGTAAGTGCTTTTACATTTTGAAATATTAATGTGCTTTACATGGTTCGTGCTCCATCGATATTATGCAGCTCATGTGTAGGATACAAAATCTTCACCGAAGGAAAACAATTGCTTTCATTGGCATACCAGTATATATTCTGCAGTGGATCTACAGCTAGGATGCATATGCATTTCCCACCTCTACAACTAACTTTTGTTTTAGCATGTCTATTAACATTTGCCTCTTCTCCTATATTAGAAAAGGATGGATATAGATATTATGATCTACGCCATATATGAAAAGGATGCTGGGCAACAAGGCATGGATATAGATGTTGCTGGAAGGCATGAAAGAATTTTTTACAGAACATGAGAAGATGGTGTGCACTATCTACCAGATGGCTCCCCTCGCCAATTGGCTTGCACATTTCTATTTTTTATGTCATATTACTTGAACTTGTTCAATATACCAGCATTAGTAAAACATTTGCTATACATTCTTCCTGAGAATCATGCTTTTGCTCTTTTCTGAATAATGTTATGTTTGAACAGTCCATTTCCTATCTTTTGTAGAGAGTTAGAAGCTAGGATACATAGTGCCTGCTAGAGTGAGATAAAGTAGGCGGAATAGCTTGTTTGGGGGAAACATTATGCAAAATTCTTAAATTCATCTACATTAGCAACTCTTGAGAAAGTAGGAGGAAGAAATTATTTAATGGTAAAAAGAAGTCAACAGTGTGGCCTGATGTGCCCTAAAGATATATGTTAGAACAACAAGAATGTGCCATAAAGATATACATGCATAGTAGAACAAGAGGATTGGATGCTCCCGTAGCAACACACGGGCAATTACCTATAATACCTAAAAGAAACGCAGTGTTCCGTTTCCCGTCTTACGTCGTCGAACCCTTCGTCTAGGCTCCCCCCGTGCGCTGTTGGTTTTACCTGCGTACGTTCCACCCAAACGTGATTCGTTCTTCTTAATTACGTGGTCCCACCCCCATGTGATCCGGTGAAAGAACCAGCAAAACCGTCATACCCACGCACGCAAGCAACGAAAAATCCACGCAAGCCGTGTCTCCTCCTCCCTGTTCAAACCCTAGCCGGCCCTTCCCAGTTGACGCCGCTAGCGAGTAGCGCATAGCACATGCACCAGTGCGGCCCTTCCGCGGTCCCCCTTGACCTCGCAATGAAACAGCTCGTCGGCATCGATGACGAGCCGGTGCGTCCGGTGTTGATTCATGTGGATGGGTCAAGCAGGACAGAGGGCGGTGGATCTGGGACATAGCCATGAAGCCTGCTTCGATGCGCGCCCAGTATTGTCTCGTGTGCATGGGTCGATCCTGGACGGCGGGCGATGGATCAAGGACGTACATAGCAGCTTTCACCTACGCAAATAGCTGACTACTCAACCTCCTCTCGGCGATGGCAGCGGCCAGGTCTGGTTAGCTACCATTTATCTTTAATGCATGCCATGAAAGGTGATCAAGAGGAGAAATCATAAGCAGCGAGGTGTTCCAGGGCTACGAGCGCCAGTACTGCGACTCTGCGTCTGCGAGGTCTTCGCCAAGATCGCCACCCTCTCTTCCCGTGCCTATTTCTATTCGATGTTGTTGGTTTCGTCTTACATGGTGAGATCTAAGCAGACAAGATGAAGCAGAGGCTCTCTGAGATCCAGTATGACGTGCAGGATACTGAATCGCTGGTAAATACTAGATTGTGTTTTATGATTTGATCATCCATTCCGCTGCCTTACATACTGCCTGTGGGACATCTGGCAGGTGGAGGCTTCATTTTGGACGTAGGTGAATGTGTGATTTCTGGAAGCTCTGTATATTAACTTCATGATCTGCTCTTGATTTCCTTCTTGGGGACTAGATTTGAAGATTTGCCAGCTACACCATCTAAAAATCAGGCTGCTGATTCGGGTACATTGCTACTCGGCCTTGCGTTCAATTGAAGTTTTCTGAGATCAACTCTTTTGAAACTTCAAAACGAGTAGTCCTCGTATTTTGAGGTTGCTACTTGCACATTGTTCATCTTTCTGTCAATTTTGTTCCATTATTTTGCACTCTATCTGCCAATTTGATTGCATGGTATAGGGTGCGATGGTGGCGTGGGTGCCGCACGGGGTAGGAGCAGTGCCCTGCACAGGCCAGCCCATGCCGGGAGCTAGCATCGCGCCAACGCCTCCATGAACGCCGCCATGATGTGTTGCATGGTGTCGCTGTCGGGTGTGGCCCCCAACATCGCGATGTGTGCTCAAGCATGTCGTTTGTGGCTTCAAGCCGCCTGGTGGCCACCGTGGCATCGTGGCTAAACAAGAGGTTGGTGATGAAGAGCCTGCGATCGTCCGGGCGGATATGGCGAAGCATCCACGGCGATGTGGACGTGGCTGCAGCCATGGCCGGATGGAGAAGCCTTAGGTCCTGGTAGATTATCTACTGATGGCATAATCCTCCAGAGCTACAATAGCCAGAAAGATGCCTTGCCGTGGGGAAGCCTCGCTGCTGGAAGTTCCATCAGTGATCTAATTTGAAGGGTCCAACAAGAGTTCAATGGAATTCTCATCTCCAATATGTTTGCATTCTAACATGTCCTTGTTGATTCAGCTATTACATTGTGTCACAGTTCACTTGTTTTTCACCTTTTTTGTACTACTATGCACTGGAATGTCCATGTTTGCTAATTTGCAGATTGAATTGTTCTGATAAAGTAAGCTAATATATGTCACTTCTTTCTGAAAGGTATCCAGAACTCTTAACTGCATTGCTCCGGTGATAACTTTTTCTTATTGTTGCCATTTTGTGTTCCGGTCAAGATTTTCTTCTTTCACAAACATTAGAAGTCTAGAACTAGGATAAAAATAAATAAAGTTTGGAATAAACTAGAATCTTAATAATCTCCAATATCTGCTCCACATGTGTGGAATCAATCATCCAGATATATATACTCGGATTGATGCAGCCATGCCCAATAAGAATCTTCACGTAAATAAATCGAAGGATTCTCTACTGATGAATAGGGAGCTGCACCAGACATCATATGGTCTTTTCATTTTCGTGGTAAGACTGGACTGACCTCAAGACTTAAGTATCTCGGAACCATGCTTTTCCTGCATAGTTTTCAACATGCTATTACATGGTCTATTAAGTGCGTGTGAAGATTCTTGAATTTACCCTGACATTATGGAAACTTTGTGCTGAAACAATTAAATATGTTAATCTATAATGATAGCAATGAAGACACGCAGTTCAGTTATCAGTACAGTGCAGATGGTCATGTGGCCATTATGGCCTATCTTTAGTATTGTGGTTAACATTGACAGGATTGATGTAATCTTTGAAACGACATGTTCCATTTTCCCTATGTATTTTTTGTTCAGATGCCCTACTACTGTTTTATTGACCGCAGGCAATCTATTTTGTATGGTATGATTTTGTTTGTTGGAGAGATACTAGCTGCCCCTTTTCCACCTGTTAGTAGGTTTTGTAGCAGACTTCTTGTTGATATTATAAACGTTCTAAGGTAGACATGGTATTTTTAGTTAGACTGATTTCTTGTATTTTATCCACTGTTATAGGAGTTTGTTACCTTTGTTTTTTGATCAAAAATTAAATGTGCATGCATTGTCGAAGTTTGTGAAGTAGAATTAATAACCTTATGGTTATTGATCAATATATATATATCTTGGATGTCCCATAGCAATGCAAGGGCATTCAACTATCCTTGAAAAAAAAGAACTGTCAAACCGATCAAGAACCTGCCAGGTCAAGCCTCTCCCTCCGCTGTTTGGCACTGCCTACCCCCTCTCCCCCGAATACCGCGATAGGGAAATATCCGGTCCATCGAGAGAGACCGATGCTGTCGACCATTGATGTCGCATGGGAGATCTGCGACAGTGGAAACAAGCTCCCCTTCCGTCAACGGCGCCTCGAGGTCACTGACACGGGTGACCCAGCGATTCGCCGCTGCCATCCCGAGCTACTTTGCCAACGTCGTGGGCGTTGGCTACTGGCCTTCCAGGTACTCGACTACCGGGCTTATCGAATTGGGTCGCCGCGGTGCTGATGGCCGCCGCCGGTCTCACTATAGATGCATCATGTGACGTCGGCCATGCCAGCATCGCCGCCTACGTTTCCCAAATCAGTTACCCGTACGGTCCATGCATATACCCGGAGACGTTGATGCGTTCACACTTCTCATGGATCTTTGTATTAGCCTGATAGTGTTGGGATCTCGAAATTTTGATGTAGGTGAAGAAGGGATTCCTATCTCGAAATTCTGCTGTAGGTGAAGCGCCTCCTGTAGGCCATGGAGATGACCAGGGATGCATTGGGAGGCGGGCGACATAAAGCGCTGGAAAGGAGTATTGTATTATGTATGGTCCTCCTTCGCTTTTTGGAAGGTTGTATAGTCGTTTTGATACCTAAGATATAATTTCAGGTTCTACATACATATTGGTTTGACATGTTTTCATTTTTTATAATTTCAGTGAATAATGCAATCTGGATTTGTTTTATCATGCCAATTTGAGGCATTCTGTACGGGCTGATTGGAGGAATATTATTTTTTGATGCACTACGTGTGAACATGTTGAAGGGGCATGACCATCAACGAGCTTGTGGCAGAAGTTTGAATGTGAGTAGCTCCTATCTTTTGTGTACTTATTTTCAGTCTATCAATCAAAGTGTAGAATGATTACACGTGCAGTTATTTTGGTGTGAGCTTTGACAAGGGATGCCGATTGTTATGTTGAAAGGCTAAAATCTTCCTCGGTAAGTGATGTGCATTATGCATCTGATAAAAAAGAGGCTTTAGGGAGTTGATTGTGCCCATGAGAGGTGGTCCTGATATTAGGCTTGCTATAACATATCATATTTAACATGTAATGTTCTTTACCAACCAAATGTTCACGTTTTAGATTATAAAGAATGATGACCTCAAAGACAAAGAGCTCCAAGAACTCGGTTCTGAAACTTTTGGTTAGTCTGAGTAATGAAATGTGACCCTACTGGAAGTTCTACCTCATTTCAGTTCTTCTATTTTCCATTTAATTATCTATTTCATTCCAAGCTAATTGTCTTACATACCTATATCTTTCAATACAAGACTACACGAGGACTATGGGATATGGGATATCAAACTCCTTCAAATAATCTGCACCAGTTCTTCTGGAGAATAATGTATATGCATGGTCTACAATGGAGTTTACAAGATATATTCACTTACTCAAAGATTCGGCCTAACATTTTCCATAAGGATTATGTATGTTATACCAACTCTCAGTAATCTCTACTACTAATGTCTTAGTTGGTAGTCTCGCCTCACTCCACCTCATCCCACCACTCCTATCTTTCGCCCACCTTTGACATCATCACATCACAACATGGGCTGGCCCATTAACGTGTATGTGAACGCAATCCTCCCATCGCCTGCCCTCCTCGCGATAATCCCGGCGTCCTCGCGCTGCCGTCCTCTTCTCTCTGATCTCCTCTACCAGCATGCCTTCCTTGCGATCCCCTCGACGTGTCCTCGCGTCGCCGTCCTCTTCTCCCCAAACTCCTCTACCAGGGGGACTCCTCGATGACCCAGGCAGAGCGAACATTGTACGCAGGTTTTTTGGCTTTCACCGGTTCGTTCTCTACCCCTCCTCCATGACTCCCTCGCCATCGATTTTTTTCGGCGTCTAAATGCAATCCCTTCGTGGGGAAGTATGGTGTGAAGGAGAGAGACCGCGATAGCGAAGGTGAGGTGGGCGTCATCCCGTTTTAAAGGAGAGGGCTCCAGCGAGAAATGTCTCACTACGGCGAAAACCGAGCGGAAGGGGAGGGTCCGACAGGAAAACATAAGGGTCTGTCATGGGGTGGAGTTTTTATGTTGCTACACTAGATCGCGGGAACCTGACGTCGACCTTAAGGTTGGTGTATGAGATAGAAATAAGCTTCAATATCAATAATTTGTCTGATTCATTTATATACAGTATAGCCCGTAGCAACGCATGGGCGTTTTACTAGTTATCAAGAATAATCAAGTAGGACGTAGGGTTTTACCTCCATCAAGAGGGCCCGAACCTGGGTAAAACATCGTGCCCCCTGCCTCCTGTTACCATCCGCCTTAGACGCACAATTTGGGACCCCCTACCCGAGATCCGCCGGTTTTGACACCGACATTGGTGCTTTCATTGAGAGTTCCTCTGTGTCGTCATCGTTAGGCTTGATGGATCCTTCGATCATCGATAGCGATGCAGTCCAGGGTGAGACTTTTCTCCCCGGACAGATCTTTGTATTCAGCGGCTTCGCACTGTGGGCCAACTCGCTTGGCCATCTGGAGAAGATCGAGAGTTACGCCCCTGGCCGTCAGGTCAGGTTTGGAATCTTAAACTACACGGTCGACATCCGCGGAGACTTTATCTTCGATGGATTCGAGCCCCTGTCGAGTGCGCCGCACGGTCACGATGAGCATGATTTAGCTCTACCATCGGACAGTGTTCAGGAGACCGCACCGGCAACCGCTCCGACCTTCAATTCGAAGCCAATTGCGCCATCCATGGACGGGTGGATAGACCCCGCCACGGAGGCCGCATTCTCAGCGGCAATCGAGCCTAATATCGACCTTACCCTTCACGAGAGCCGTGACGCCAAACTGCCGGATCCTTCCCCGGCCACGGACTCCGAACTGCATGCGCCCATGCCTATCGAATCCGACTGGGCGCCGATCATGGAGTTCACCTTCGCGGATATCTTTCAGCATTCGCCCTTCGGCGACATACTGAACTCATTAAGGTCTCTCTCCTTGTCTGGAGAGTCCTGGCCGAACTATGTCCGGCAGGATTGGGATGCAGATGACGAAGAAATTCGCCGCCCACCCACCACCCACTTAGTAGCCATTGTCGACAATTTGACCGATATGCTCGACTTCGACTCCGAAGACATCAACGGTATGGACGACGATGCAAGAGACGAACAAGAACCACTGCCCACAGGGCATTGGGAAGCCACCTCATCATATGATATATATATATATATATGGTGGACACACCCAAAGAAGGCAATGGCGACGGGACAGCGGAGGATGACCCCTCGAAGAAGCAACCCAAGCGCCGACGTCAGCGGCGCTGCTCTAAGTCTCGCCAAAGCAAAAGCGGCGATACCGGCACAGGAGATAATAGCACTCCGGACAGTGCCGAAGATGACGACAATCCCCTCCAACAAGATTTAGAGCAGGAGTATGGAGAAGCCATCCCTCCTGAGAGAGCGGCAGATGGAGAGGCGGAGGATGATAATTATATGCCTCCCTCCGAAGATGAGGCAAGCCTCGACGATGATGAATTTTTCATGCCTGAGGACCCCATCGAGCAAGAGCGCTTCAAGCGCCGGCTTATAGCCATGGCAAATAGCCTTAAGAAAAAGCAACAGCAGCTTCAAGCTGATCAAGATTTGCTAGCTGACAAATGGACTGAAGTCCTTGCGGCCGAGGAATATGAACTCGAACGCCCCTCTAAGAGTTACCCAAAGCGCAGGTTGCTACCCCGACTGGAGGAGGAAGCATTAAAACCTACATCTCCAGCGTATGACGCGGCTGATCGTCCACCTCGTGGCCGCGACAGAGACGCATTTCAGCCAAAAGCACAGCCTGCACCCCGACGCCACTCAAATAAAAATGTCAAGGCACGGGGAAATATGCCAGACCTACGAGACGTATTGGAAGACAAAGCAAAACACGAAAGATCGATCTACGGATCACGAGGGTGCGCCACTACGCGAGACGATAACCGTCACGCCGGATACAGTAAAAGTAAATCCGGCCGGGCCGAACACAGCGGACAAGAATCATTTGAGCTGCGTCGCGATATAGTCCAGTACAGAGGCGCCGCACACCCCCGATGCTTCACAGACGAAGTAATGGATCACCAAATCCCAGAGGCTTTCAAACCCGTAAATATCAAATCATACAACAGTACAACAGATCCTGCGGTATGGATCGAGGATTTCCTCCTACACATCCACATGGCCCGCGGTGACGATCTACACGTCATCAAATACCTCCCACTCAAACTCAAAGGACCAGCTTGGTATTGGCTTAATAGCCTGCCAGCAGAATCCATTAGTTGTTGGGAAGATCTGGAAGCCGCATTCCTCGACAACTTCGAGGGCACTTATGTGCGACCACCAGATGCCGATGACTTGAGCCACATAATTCAGCAGCTAGAGGAATCGGCCAGGCAATTCTGGACACGGTTCCTAACAAAGAAAAATCAAATCGTTGACTGTCTGGATGCAGAGGCCCTAGCAGCTTTCAAGCACAACATCCGCGACGAGTGGCTCGCCCGGCACCTCTGCCAGGAAAAGCCGAAATCTATGGCAGCCCTCACGACACTCATGACCCGCTTTTGCGCGGGAGAAGACAGCTGGCTGGCTCGCAGCAATAACATATCAAAGAACCACAGTACTTCAGATACCAAGGATAGCAATGGCAGGTCACGTTGCAACAAACATAAGCGCCTTCTCAATAGCGACAATACCGAGGATACGGCAGTCAATGCCGGATTTAGAGGCTCTAAACCCGGTCAGCAGAAAAAGGCATTCAAAAGAAGCACTCTGGGCCTGTCCAGTTTGGACCGTATACTCGATCGCTCGTGCCAAATACATGGCACCACCGATAAGCCAGCCAACCACACCAACAGGGAATGTTGGGTGTTCAAGCAGGCCGGCAAGTTAAATGCCGAAAACAAAGATAAGGGGCTACATAGCGATGACGAGGAAGACCCCCGGCAGCCGAACACCGAAGGACATAAGAGGTTCCCCCCACAAGTGCGGACGGTGAACATGATATACGCAACCCACATCCCCAAGAGGGATCGGAAGCGTGCGTTAAGGGGTGTACATGCGTTGGAGCCAGTCACCCCAAAGTTCAACCCATGGTCCTCCTGTCCGATCACCTTCGATCGCAGGGACCATCCCACTAGTATCCGTCATGGCGGATTCGCCGCACTGGTCCTAGACCCAATCATCGACGGATTTCACCTCACTCGAGTCCTTATGGACGGCGGCAGCAGCCTGAACCTGCTTTATCAGGACACAGCGTGCAAAATGGGTATAGACCCCTCAAGGATCAAACCCACAAAAACGACCTTCAAAGGCGTCATACCTGGTGTAGAGGCCCATTGTACAGGCTCAGTCACAATGGAAGTGGTCTTCGGATCCCCGGATAACTTCCGAAGCGAGGAGTTAATCTTCGATATAGTCCCATTCCGCAGTGGCTGTCATGCACTGCTCGGGCGAACCGCATTCGCGAGATTCAATGCGGTACCGCACTATGCATATCTCAAGCTCAAGATGTCAGGACCTCGCGGGGCTCATCACAGTCAATGGAAACACAGAGCTCTCTCTCCGCACGGAGGAGCACACTGCATCCCTCGCAGCAGAAGCGCAAAGCAGCCTCTTAAGACAATCCACCAGTTCAGCGATTAAACACCCAAACACCTTCAAGCGCGCCCGGAGTAATCTGCAACAAGACCGCCTGGCACGTCCCGAGCTCGCATAGCAATCACTACAAAAAAATACACTTCCGTGATGATACATGTTTGTCATGCATGTACATCCATGACAAATTTATGACAGAATCAAGATAGTCATACCTGTGCTGTCATAGAAGTGTTCCATGATATTACCAAAATTACCATCACGGAAGTGTCCACTTCCATGACGATAAATCGTGCGTCACAGGAGTGCTTTCGTCAAGGGTGACCGACACGTGGCATCCACCGTAACGGAACACCGTTAAGCTATCAGGTCGGGTTTTGGATCCGATAACCCGTTAACAGCCCCAACCAATGGGAAATTTCCACGTGTAAAATTCTTATTGGACGGACGAAACACGTGTCAGCTCGTCACTGGGTCAGATAGGCGCCTATGATACGTCGACACGTGGCACGGCCCAACAGAGGCCCATTCCTGTGAAAAGGAAGGCCCGTTTGACTTGGTCAAAAGGTGGCGGGCTGGCCCATGAAAAGCCTGTTAACGGCCTGCTCGCATATAGCCCATTTACAGCCCGCAAACCCAAGGTCCGTTACGCCCTATCCGAATTAGGCCCAGTAGCGTCATCTGGGCCATCCAACATGATTCCAGCCTGTTTTCACTTCTGGCCCATGTATGGCCCATGACGTCTTTCGGCCCATATGAGGCCCTATGTAACTCTTGGCCTATTAACGGCCCGTGGTGAAACTTGCCCGTAATGAACAGTGTATCACTTTACACCCATTAACGGCCTGTGGTGAAACTGGCCTGTAATGAACAGTGTATCACTTTATACCCATTGACGGCCCGTTATTCTGTTGGGCCGTTTCCAGCCCATGTTATCTTTCGGCCTTCTCAGAGCCCATTTATTCTTGGGCTCATTTCCAGCATTCGTTTACTTGCGGCCCGTTACTGTCATTTTTCTACTTGTGGGCCAAATTCAACCCGTGGTTATAGTCGGCCCGTTTGTGGTCCGTTAATACGTCGGGCCGTTTTCATAGCGTCATCAAATACGGCCTATTAACGATGGCCCATTACAGTCGGCCCATGAACGGACGATTCCAACTCTAGCCCGTTTACGACCATAATGCGGCCTGTTATTGGCCCATGTTTGGCCAATCGATCATACGGCCCGTATAAGGCCCATTGATGATACGGCCTGTAGAAGGCCCATTGTTTCTACGGCCCGTAGAAGGCCTACTGTTTCTATGGCCCGTAGAAGGCCCACTGTTTCTACGGCCCGTAGGAGGCCCAGTGTCACTACAGTAAATATTAGCCCATGGTTATTGTGGCCTAGTTTTAAAAAATAGGTTATTGCAGCCACTAGTTAACTGCGGAAAAAGAACTGCAATGACTACAAGCAAACAAATAAACAAGACAACAAGGAAATAAATAAGCAAGCAACTAACGCTAGGCTATCACAACTATTACACATATTACATCCACTGGGCATCAAAGTTCGCCACCAATGCAAATATAGGGAACAAAGCAGCATATCATATACACTGGCCGTCAAAATTGGCCACCAGTGCAAATAAACGTGGCAGCAAAACAAGAGCATAACTGAAACAACTTTAGAAGAGCTCAAGAAACGTTATCCTGGGTATCCACCATGCTGCCAATAAGCTTAGCAAGCTGATTAGCTTTGTCCTGTTTGGTGCTAAAATCCTCCAATGCTTGCTGTTGCACCAGAAAGTATGCATCTGAATGCTCCAGGGACTTCCGCAGTCCTTCCGCTTCTTGTCGCAGCACAGCTGATCGATGTCTTTCAGCTTGTAGTTGAGACTCAAGAAACCGAACTGATTCAGACAGTGAGTTTGAATAGCTTGTGCAAGCGGTAGTGGCCAATAACTCCAACACTAAACCAAGACAGGATGTGTCACTATCCTGAACCTTATCTGCATTACTTCCTTTACCGTTGCTTAATAAGTCACTCTTCCCCAATATTCTGAAAGCATTCTAAAAGAAGAAACAAGCGGACACATAACAAGTTTAGCATGTACTAGTATATGAAACTCATTTCGGTGAACCAGTTCATTAGTAAGGTGGACAGGATTAAACTACCAAATCTTGCATTGCCAGGTACTAGTACATAATAAAAGCATCAAACAAACATATATCTATGTCCTATGGTAGCAATGGAATCTTAAATTAGAACAGTTGTTCTTTAGGTTTAGGCACTTGTTCTACATGAACAGAGTACAGTAAGACGCAATAATATAATACTTAAAATAGAAAATAAGCTCATAGACCTTACCACATTCTTGGTTCGGGACTAGTACAGAACAAGGCGTTCCCAGTCATCGTCCAGTAAATGTGTCTCAGGAGAACGTAAGGGAATTTGATGAGTTTCTTTGCCGGTGAAGTACGTTTTCTTCAGGTAATTCTGATACTGCCACCAACAATTCTTGAAGATAGTAGAGGTATTAGCACAGGTTACCTCATCCTGAGTTTCCAAATCGGTCCTTCTCCATAGAGAAAAATGGGAAAATTTGTTGTATTATAACCATCATGGAGGTAGGATGTATGGGATGAAGCAAAGTAATTGCCATGAATAACATTACTTACACATAACTCATGGACAAACACCTGCAACTGGCATTTTCCTTCATCTTCAGTATAATATTTCCAAGATGGGAAGATACGCACATACGATTTAACAGCATCAAATGTGATAGATGCTAAACTACGACTAGCTGGTTGTGCTTCCTCCATAGGAATAGGCGTACTAACTGGTGGAGTTGGGGTTCGCCGTGATAGTACTGGCCCTTTGGGCACTGGAGCTGCCTTACTAACTGCTCTTGTTTGGGAGCTCTGTGGTGGAGATGGTGCTGTGTCAACAGGAACTGGGTTACTATTGGCTGGGGTTGGGGTTAGATTGGGTGAAGCTGGTTCTCTGTCCATCGTAGTAGGGGTACAATCTGCGAGAGTTTGGGTTATGTGTGGTAGGGCTGGTTCTTGTGCATGTACAACCGGGGTGCTATCTCCACCAAGAGGTAGCACTGTTTTATTTGAAGACCGTGTTTTTAGTCCGCTAGATATTGGCATCAGCCGCTCCAATTCAAATGGCTGATAAACATGAAACATAGTTGAATGTACAAACATTGTATGAGAGACAGATGCAATAGATAGTGTGGAAAAAAGAGCGCATGAAATAGTTGACATGTATATTGTTTAACTAAAACGGATAGCATGACATAATTTCACATATATGATGTCTATCTAAACTGGATAGCATAGCATAACATAATTCAAAGATATGATGAATAACTAAACAGGATCGCATGACATAATTCACCTACATGTTATCTAAGTAATCAGGATCGCATCATTTAATTCACATATGTGATTTATATGCTAAACAGAGGGCATTCGATATGATGTCTGAACTAAGAACATGGTGTTGAATATTGTGTATATGATGTCTAAACTATGCAATGCAGGACACTGTATGCATGATATGAGCAGTATAACCGTGCCAAGTTAGAGCATACACCTCAGTGGGGGAATAGGACTGGTCATCTGTCTCTGAATCCATCTTTGAGGAGCTATCGGTACCCAACAAGAGATCTACTTCGACAGGTAGCACTGTCTGCTCTAAAGGCCTTGTTTTCACTCCAGATTTTTCCATCTCCCACCCAAATGGCTGATTCACAGGAAGAGTAGTTTAATGTACAAACATTGTCGACAAATGGAAATATAATGAAGAAAAGGATGGGCAAGATATCATTCAAATATATGATGCCTGGTTAAACAGGATGGCATTGCACATTTCACATATATTATGGCTGGCTAAAAGACATGAGACTGCATAATTCCCATATATGATATAGAAACTAAATAGGTGGCATTACAGAACATGTCTAAACTAAGCAGATGACATATATGATGTCAAAAGTAGGCACTTCAAGGCAACGTATGCATGATATGACTAACATCATCATGCCAAGGTAGAGCAAACACCTTGGGGGTAAATAGGAATGGTCAGCGGCGTCCGAATCCGCCTCAGAACAGATATCTTCCTTTGGATTACAATCTGGAGAGGGATGGGGAGGGTTTGCCATTGAACCCACCATGGAGCGATGTCTGCATGACATTGTATTGCCGCACAAAACTCTTCTCTTTTTCTCTACATGTTCAGCATGACTGTGTACAATATCTGACATGCATACGAAAAAAAATATGGTGAGATTATGTAAGGAGAGCATGCAGAAATTTAGAGTGATGGTAACAACCAGTGGATCGATGTTTTCCGTTGAACCAAAATAGCCCTAATGGATCGACGTGAATGTATAGTAATAAGTGATGCAACAAGTGTACAACCTCTTTGCCGTAGCCGTGTCGACCTCAGCATCATTGGGTTGGTCGCTGAAGTAGTTGAGGAGGAGGTGGCTGTCGAAGGTGTGGAGGAAGATCTGAGGAATCTGTAGACGGCGTCCAGGGCACTGCTTTGTTGTGATGGATCGTTCTGTCGTTCGAGCAGCTCCGGTGAGCCGTAAGACGTCAAGGCTGAAGCAGCACAAGACAGACATCGTCAATCTCAAGTGGGATTCTAATAGCATCTCCAATAGATGATGTAAAATGGATGTAAAATTAACGTCACCAAAAATCACCTATCTACAACAAATGAGGTAAAAACTATTGACTCTGAACTTAACTGTCGAAACTGAAATTTACTGTGGAATCTGAATGTTACTGTCGAAACTGAACGCAATGATAGCAGAGAGGCACTTGACATGTAGTTTAGGGAGGGATTGCAGTTCATCTTCAACCTGCACCCCCCTGAGCCGCCAGCCACCACCGGCCGAACCGCCGGCCCCAGCGCCGCCTCGCCGCCCCGAAACAACTCGCCACCGCCACCCCGGCCAGCCCTCTAGGCCCCCCGCCCGCTCCCCCC